>NC_052138.2:9221213-9582822 GCF_016086655.4 Lepeophtheirus salmonis | reverse complement strand
ACTTGTATAGGTATTTCATGATATTTTTAAAAACCACCATCAATTTTTGGACATACTGTATATGAGGGCGAAACTTTCCATGTCGGAAATTCTTGGGGAAAACATCCTACAGCCCAAATAGGTAGTCATTTAATCGACTTAATTTCATTTGATTTCGGAACTTTTATCTAAATCATAATTATACTCTTAAAAGCTTGATATTTTTAGAATGGTTCTAAAGGCTAGCCCTATGTATGTTGGAGATTTTAATGGGTATTTCACGTTCAATGGCTTTAATAACAAAAAGTAAATGTCTGTTTTAGCACGCGGGGAAAAATGTTGTTAAATAGTTTAATTAATTATTTAATGAAAAATGGAAAATTTACCGGTTTGTCTACATCCTAAAAAAATATAAGTATAAATATAAATATTTAATTCAAAAGCCATTCATAAAAGATTAAAATATTAAACTGATTCATGGAATAATCTTTCAATACACGTTAAAATTATTAACCAGATTAAAGAACTTGCGATTTTTCTCGAAACAAAAACCTAAATTTATAATAGAAAATAAAATTTAAATTAAAATATTTAAAAGTGTTTTGTACTAAAATGACATTAATGAATTTGAAGATTGATTAGTTCCATTCTATAAAACGTTAATAACTACATAATGAAAAATAATAAATCTTTTGTTTGCAGGCTGCCTCTAGAAAATTGTATTCATTACACAAGGCAACCAAAAAAAATTACCATATTGTATATTCAATTCTAAAAATATTTGAGGCTCTGATTGCGAATATGTAAATTGCAGCAATATTAATTTAATTTTAATTTATTACAGTAAAAATATCTCGAGGTTTAGAGCTAGATTTTTTATATTCCGATTTAATTATTTTATTCTATAAAAAAGGAATAAAGTAAATCCAAATATTAATAGCTAAACAATGAAATTTTTATAAATTAACCTCTTAGAGTTGGTTTCTTCAATAAAAATCAGCACAAACTAGTATTGCTATTGAGCTGAACCAATGAGTTTGAATACTATCTGAAGGAGCAGAAGGTCCAATCACGGAACATGAAGGTAAAAAATATATTTTTTGATCAGAACTTCCTTTTGGTAACTCATATGAACTTTGTGCTATAATGGTATAATAGTTGTAACTTAGTAGATCAACACCACGTGGTATTTAAGCAAATTTTCCATCATATATAAAATCCAAAAAAACATGTTTTTGATCAAAAAAATGATGGGTTGATTGAATGTAGAGAATTCAAAATCAAAGTAACTATATCTTAAAGGGGTTTCTAACGTAAATGTTCAAAAAGTTATTAAATGAAGTATTAAAACTTATTAATTTGTCCTTCAAAAATAAAAAATCAACTTCAGTCGAGTTTTTACAAGATCTAGTAAGTTTCATTCAAATACTTAATTAATATCTAATATTAGTTCTCGATTGATTTTTTGATACTAATGTGATTCATTCATAAAGTCGGTAGAGTCAACTCTATTTGCAAACGGAGTCTAATGGATTTCGTGTCACCTATATATAAATGGTTAGATTCAGAGCCAGGATCAAAAAATATTATTCCAAGCTATAACTCAGAATAAATAATGCAGTTTTAATGAAATTGTTAATTTATTATTTGATGGACTGAGAATTTAAATTTAATTTCCACAGTATGACTCAAATAGCATCTTGAGATTGGATTTATAATATTTAAAGATCCCAGCCCCGAATTTGCTGCTATTTTAAAATTTGCAACTCCAAATCATGGATACATATTATTTCTGTTCCAAACAAAGTCCTTGAGTAAATCAATGTGACTCTTCTGACCCCCAGCTCAATCATGAGCCATAATTATTACTTCATGGGAATTAGATGTACCCAGTTACTAAAAATTACATTATTTTGAGCCTTTTAAGGTCATAAATGGATATATAATAAATCAATACAGTCTGACTTATGTTTCCAATTGGTTTTATATCGCCACGAAATATAAGAATCTTGTTTATTCCAATAAATTAATTCCATTTATCTATGCTGCATTAATGGGGGAATATTTAATATTATTTGAATAAAACTTATTCGAATTCTAAATCCATTCAACTCTGTGCTTAGATACATGAGATTTTACTAACTCCCACCTCAATTAAATGTAATTACTTAAAATTACATTCTTTTTATCCTTCTAAACTCATATATTGGGGTTATGAGCAATCGCAACAGTCTGTATGAAGTTTTCTATCACTTTCTGTTGGGTTACTAACATGTAAATACATAGTCATTGTTAAGAATTGATTACATTATTATTCAAAGATCAATAGAGGATATAATATTTCATATTACTTGAATGAAACAAAATACATAATCTTGTAGAAACACGATCTAAAGTTGACACTTTATTTTTGAAGGGTAAATTAAATAGTTTAAATGATTAGTTTAATAGCTTTTTTTAAAGTTTACTTTTTAAAACTCTATAACATATATTTATTTTTATTTTGAATTGTATAC
The DNA here is from genome assembly GCF_016086655.4 of Lepeophtheirus salmonis. NCBI lineage: Eukaryota > Metazoa > Arthropoda > Copepoda > Siphonostomatoida > Caligidae > Lepeophtheirus > Lepeophtheirus salmonis. The sequence continues at coordinate 9,580,327 of NC_052138.2, read as the reverse complement.
ATTCAGTCAATCGATAATTTTTTGCTCATACACAATCTTTGAGATTTCAAATATTAACCAAAAATAAAAGAATTGCTTAAAATACCACGTGATGTTGATATAAAATTACCACTATGACAAATATTTATAATAGCATTATAATTGTACAATGTTCATATGAGTTTACCAACAGAAATTTCCCAATAAAATGATGTTTTCAGCACAACAGGTTGTGTGATTAGGGCTTGTGATCCTTCAAATAGTATTTGAACTCATTGACTGGACCTTTTCGAACAAAATACTCTTTGTGAATGAAATTTTAACTATTTTCGCCTCAAATAAACAAAATCGGTGTAAAAAGAATGGAAAAAAAACAAGACGTTATTCTTTTTCAATGAAAAACCTTCAAAAATGCATAGTTTTTAACCTTTAAATTGCATTTCTCAGAATTGGATCATATAAATATAAGGACACATTTAAAATCAATATAAAAATAAATAAACTAATTTAAAATGTGGATTGCAAATTTTTTTCTTATATGAAAGTTTACTTAAACCTATATAAAAGGGTATAAATATTCAAAAAGTTCAATTTGAAAATTCTCATAAATCAGATTTGATACAAAAAAACTAATTTCTGGTTCGTAATTAACTACTATAATTAAATATAGAATTATAAAGAATTTTGAGAATGTAGGATTTTGTTGACAAGTCCTATTTATGTAAACAAATATTTCAAGATAAAAATATTCAAAAGAATAAAGGAGATGGTGTTCCTCAAAAATCGAAACCCTTTCTGTTATACATATTTAAAAAGATAACAAATGTGTTGTATTTTATAATTTTGATACATAAAACAATGGCCGTACACGCGTTACGGTATAACCTTGTATTTCTATGAACCTTGATCTTAGTGATACTGAAGAATGGATATAGCTTTATTTTTTACTTCCATTCAGAAACGCTGTAACACACAACTGCCTTTACCAACCACAAAACTGTAAATGAACTTTTTTAAGCATACTGTAAGCTTTGTTATATGCAATGAATTAATCGTGAGATATCGCTCACTAAAGACATCGAGCAAAAAATCCCAGAACTTTTTACTTAGCCTAATATATATGATATTAAATTTAAATTGGAACCGAGTTACAGAACCACAAGGATATTTCATTAATTAGACTCTGGCCTGTTCGGACAAAGAGTAAAAAGAAGACATGTAGTACATGGATAATTATTTCTTTTGAATAGTTTAATTGAACCTTGAACTTAAGATTTATGTGAAAAGTACTGAAATTTCTCAAAAATATCTGCTTTATATTCAAGCTATTCTAAAACAACTCTGGGCTCAAACGGCGAGTGACTGCATTTATGAGTTCAGGTCAAGTCTGAGTCCACATAGTGACGAGTCCAAGTCCGATTTCATACAAAAATGACTACATCCAGACTCGAATACAACAGCTCCGGTGCAATGCAACTGGAGTTCTATATTAAAGCTTTTGGGATATACATATGTGGCTAGTTTGAGTGCTTGTATGGTTGTATTGCATGATAAGGTTTGGGCTATCCAATGAAAAGTAACATTTTGAATATGGAGATACATTGCTGGATATCTCTCTTAGACCACGAGACGTCTAAATGAAAATATAGAATATATTCATTTCAACAAGTTTTACTTAAGAAAGACATTTAACGAAATATTTTCTCTCGTCCTATGTGTCACATAACTGTGGTAAAATTTTTGTCAAAATTATGGTGCAAAAAAAACAAACTCGAAGGAGATGTAAGACTCTAAACCTTACCTAAAAAACCAAATGCATCCTTCTAATTTTTTTTTTTTCAGGAAAGGACTAAAATAGATGTTGGAGGACTGAAAGAAAATAATATGGATAGATGAGAGTGTATATCCCCTATACCTTGGCGATGGAATTTCAAAGACTGACATAGTATGATCTTAAAATATTGAAGATTATGAGGCTAGTCAAATATCAACTATCAAGATAATATTTTGAAGACGTAATTGTTCCAATTTATAATTTATCCAGATTCCAGAGTCCATTAACAAAAAGGATTTTTATCTCATTATACTAAAAGGTCATTCATGCAGGACAGAGTACGGATCCACATGGCCTTTATGATTCCAAAATAGCTGGAAGATTATTTTCAAATTATGTAGGAAGAGGGAACCGCTTGTTCATGGCATATAAATGATCAATGTTTGGAGATTGAGTCAAAAATGTACACCGTTTAAGTTTTCCGTTCATTTTTGATCACCTGAACGAAAAGCATCCTTGCATGACATTTATTTTCGCTCCTTTTTATTGTTTTCCGAAGACATCTTTTATCCCAAGGGTCAAAGCTAAAACCAAGAGGCGAAATTATTACTACCATGGCCAATTTTGTCCAAAATTAACTGGTCCAATAATACTTTTGTCTGCTATGGTCGCTAAATGTCATGAATTACTCTATAACTAACTGAATGAGCATGATTGATTCTGCAAAAAAAAAGAAATCTTTGCGTCACGACGTAAATTGATAAAGTTATGTTATCTGTGGTATCTCAAGATGAACATCTTGGGAAGAAAAATTATTTTTTTTTTTTGTTGGCAATTAAATTTGTAGAAAAATTAATGACGTGGTCCTCGTTTTCTTTTTAAAAATAATGATCAAATGAATGGAAAATTTTAAGACATGAATGGATGAACGAATGAACAGAAGAGTGTGTAGGAGTCCAAGGTCCAAAATATAACAGAACTGGAAGTAACATTGAAATTGTTTCGGAAAAAAATCAAGCAAACAATCTAAATTTATCGAGTTATGAAACAGAGCAAAAAGCATTATAAGAAGTAATGTACTATCCTTTCAAATAATTACTTCCTAAGTATTTTCATGTACCTATACATATTAGAATGTATTCTTAAGTAAGACAGGGCTTTATTTAGAAAGCATATATATTCTATAGATAAACAGATTATAAACGGTTGCTTATGAGTTTTGCTTCATAGCAAATTTGAAAATTGATTAACAAAAGTCGATAACCCAAAATTTATAACTTCATATTGAATAATAGGCCAATATGAACTATGACTTATTGTCCTATGGATCTTTGTTCATTGTCTGTGTCGTTTTTCGTGGACTTTATTTATTATAATTTCATTGTTCTACTTTGCCTCTTTGCTGAATACTCCGTTAAAAAGTGACCTAAAGACTCATCGACAAACGATACCCGCAAATGGGAAGGCTCCATAGGACAATGAGTAGTTCATAGTTCTACCTCATCTGTTACTCCACTAAAGATCGACCTCATATCTTAGAAAAGAAATAATAGAAAATTACCTGTTTACTCGTAACCTGAAGAAGAAAATATATATTGTTAATATTAAATATTAATTGTTAGAGTAATTTGATGCATGATCAAAATATTAACACGATTAAATTACTAAGTTTTTCTATGAAATCAAAAATATTTCTGATATTTATTATTATAAGTAGATAATCAAAGGAAAGATTGAGTTCTTTTAAATGTATGATAAATTTTCAAAAGGAAACGGATTAAAAAAGAAATTTGGTATGTTGTATTATTGACAGCTTATAGATGAAATTTTGGAACTGTAATTGAATCCATATCTGAGTTCTGAGGCCATAGGAATATTATATAGATTATCTATTTAAATCAAATTAACGTGTTATAATATTAAAAAGCTAAAAGTAAAAATGACTTTATGAAGAAATATTTTTGGTCAATGACGAACAATTTTTCTGCATGATAACTTAAGTCAAAATTTACTTTTTGAGTAATGTTTGATAAAAAGTGAATGTAAAACAAAAATGAAAATAAATTAAATCAAGCACGGAAGGTAAATTACTAAATAATGAATAAATTAAAAAATTACTTGTTTATCGGTAGCCTGAAGAAAAATGTATACATATAATTAATAAAATTACTAACATAATGTTATATTCAGAAAGTATTTAGTAAGTACATGATTACATTTTCAAAAAGAAATTGATTTGGTTTTCTTACAAAATCAAGAATAATTATATTATATGTAATGAAAAATATTACTTATACCAATTTGTAGTTTTTGTGAGATTTTTTCCATTAAAAAAGTTAAAAACGAATTATTTATTGAATTAAATTGGAAACACAAAGTTAATTCTAAAGTATGGGAAAATAATATGTAAGGGATAAATTTTAAATTCACCTGTTTGCTCGTAACCTGATGAAAAATATATTCATAATTAATATGTAATAATTAATACAGTTGTTATAGAATAAATTTTTAATCAACAAGCCTTTGATTGTTTTTAAAAAGACTAATGAACTTGCATTTCCAAAAAAAAAAAAAAAAAAAAAAAGAGTGAGTTAGATTTATGTTAACTATAAATATGTGGAAAACCAAAGACAAGATTGACTTTTGTGAATTAAAAACTTTATATATGAAAAATAAAGAATTGATAAATAATTATCTTATTAATAAATTGAAATTTGTTTGTTGCCTAAACATATAAAAATGTATTTCAGTTATTAATTAATAGATAACTGGAGAAAATATAGAAATTTATGACCTTTGTTAGATAAAATATATGCAAGTTAAAAAATAAACAACATAACTGTTATTAACTGCACATTTCAAAAATTGAGTAATTTATGGGAAATTTACCAATTTATCCGTAACCTGGAGAGAAAATGAATATAATTAATATTAAGTATGAAATTAAATTAATATTCTTGTTTAGATATTTATTTAACCAAAAAATATTTTGTTAAAAAAAAAATGTTTAAAAATACTCATTTTTCAACAAAAATGAAACTTGTTTCTCTTATTTTTTTTTTTATAGTTCACCGATAGTCAAATTAAAATACTTTTTACTTATTTTCTGTAATAATTTTAAAAAGAAAACCATTTGAAAGTATGCTAATTTTATAATGAGGGAAGTTGATAATTGGGTAATTGAATAAAATATTAATGAAAATAAAGTAAAATTACTTGTTTATTGGAAGCCTGGAAAAAAATGAATTAATGATTATTCATGAGTCAAATATTTATTAAAATACTTTATTATTCTTATATCTTAAACCAAGGAATTTGTACTAACAAAAATACATAAAGTTTGTTATATTTCTTGAAAAAATTAACTATTAAAACAAAAAACATTAAACAAATTGTTAAAAAAAAAAGAAGATTGAATTATGTCATAAACAGAAAGTTAATTACTGTATGATGAAAAATATATAATAATATTCTTATTTAATCGTAATTAGAAGAATGGAATATTTATCAATAATGATAATTAATAGGCTTGGAAGGGGGTTCAAGTCAAATTCAATTTAAGCTATAATTTTCGGATGCATGAGCATATTTTATGCATTCTAGAAAAAGTAATTTTTAATTTACGGTCAAAAAATTAACCCTTTCCCGAAAAGCTCATTTAATCAAATTTTACTGTAATTTTCTTTTTGTTTTTTTCGACCTATTTACTGTCGATGATTAATTTTATGAATTCCGTGAATCAAAAAGTAATTTGTACTAATTACAGGATCCACACCCCTTTTAGGGGCATTGGGGATATGACCCCTCACTTCTATATAATTCATAATGTAACTATAGTCTTTTTAATACATAAATTCTATTTTGGATTATAATTGTTTGAAAAAAAATCGCATTTGCCAACACTATAGCATTGCAAAAAAGTTTATCTATTGTATTGCCAATATTTTAGTCCTGATTTGATAAATTGAATCAGTTCATATGAATTTGAAAATAATTTTGTGTTTTTTTTAACCTATTGCCGTAATTATGGACCTTAACTTAATATTTGATCATTTTATTCCAAATATGTGCAACGTCGATTTTATCTACATAAATATATTTAATAGTGTATTATTAAAAGTGTATTTATAAGGATATTTCCTAAGATTAGCCACATCCACAAAGGTGATCCAATACATTAATACATAAATTGAAGGAATTTATCTTCACTACATAGAAAACAATTTTTAATTTTTTTTAAAAATATATCCATATTTTCAAACCATCCTTTCAATTGACTTAAAGGGAATTGTAAAAATAACTGAAGGGTTATAAAGACATATGATATGTCTTTAGATTTGGAAATTTTGGTATGATCAGAAGATTGAGGATATCTAACCGAAAAAAGTTCATAAATGTGTTAAATGATTTCTTAGACAAAGTAATTCACGCATAATTAAAGTAATGTCATACAAGGTTGCAACTATCATGAAGTATCAACTTTTGTTCGATGCTATTTCAAGGACATCCACAAGGGGTGGACTGGAGTGGCTGTTGCTCCTCCAATTACGGAATTTAGGCTTTTTACTACATTTTTTTCTTAATTCGGGGAAATTATTCAGCAGAGCAAAAATTTAATATTAGATTTTTTTTCAAAAAATTTAATAAATAAAAAATTAAATTTTTGAAATTTTTTCCAAAAATTTAATATTTTCAATTTAATTTGGAAATTTCCTTTCATGAATATTTAATTTTTTATAAATATCTACGGATTTTTGGAATTTTTATCACTGTATATTGAAAGTTGAATAAAATCATGGCCCAAGTTTCATATTTTTGGAGACTGATTATAATTTTTTTTTCTTCTCCAAAATACTATCAAGATCATTAATAAATTGAGCTAAAATTAAATTTCCTCATTTTTATAAATGAACACCTTCCCCCTTTCCTTCTTATAATGGTATTATTTCATTAGTAAGCAATTGCTAAAATGATAAACTGCCAAAATAATCATTTCACCTAATTTAAAAACTATATTCCATATACAGTATTTTATGTTGAATTATACAAGAAATAATAATAGTATAAAATAATTAAGGAACAAATCAACTGTTTATTTGTAACCTGAAAAATTAATGAGCAACATGTCCTTAAATAATCTTTGATTTGTTCAAAAAACAATAAAAAGTTTTATGAATACTAATTGATTGAGGGATATTATTTATAAATATTATAATTGAAGGCAAAAAGATTAATTTAATTTAATAAAAAAATGTTTAAATAATTTCAAAATTGATTAAAGTCGAGTGCAGAAAATTTATTACTGTATAAAAGAAAATAATTAACAAATTAATAAATGAAAAAATTACCTGATTACTGATAGGCTGAAAAAAAAAAATATATACATTATCAATATTATGGATTAATTTGTGGGTGTAACTTTATAGTTAAAAAGCCTTTGCTTCAAGATAAAACTATTAAACAGATTAAACAATGAACTATTCAAACAGAAGAGTTCCGAGAAATTGTTTCATAAAAAATAACAATATAAAAAGATTTACTAATAGATTATGTCATAAACTGAAAATTAATTATTATATAATGATGCAAATAAACAATAAGTTTCATATTAACTCATAATTTGAAGTAATGAATGTTCATAATTTAATTAATAATGTATATTTGATATACGACTCTGTTTTCCCGAAAAAAGTAAACCATTCAAAAAGATAATTATAAGCCAACTGCTTGATAAGAAACAAAAATATAAAAGAATTCAAATGAAGCCATAAACGGAAAGTTAGCTATTGAGTGTGGATGAAAAATAAGTTTCTTAATTACACATAAATTAAAAACATCAATATTCTTGATTAATATATTAAATATTAGTTAATAAACTTGATAGAATATTAAATTTATTTTGTAAGCCTAATGATAAATTGTAAAAATAAATCATTTTACCTAATTTAAAGACCACATATATATTCAATATTTATTACTTTTTAGCAAACTATATACTATTTCTCGTATTTGTATCATTTACTAAAAATAGTATTTATGTTTGCTAGAAAAGGAATAAAAGGCGATTTATATCATTTGGGGTCTTTAAATTAAAATGATTATTTTGGCAATTTTTCATTTGTTACAAAATAAATATTTAATGTATAACAAAAAATAATTAACGAATAAAAATGTTGCCAAGATACCTTGTTGTTTGTTTCCTGAAAAATAAACCCATTTGTTATTAATAATGAATTATATATAAATAAAATAAAAAGTATTAAATCTACTAACTAATTCAAGGGTTCTCAATAATCTAATCTATTTCTCTTATTTATAAATAAATAATAACCTACTGTTTATTAGGAATTTTTTGAGTTTAATTTAATAAAAAATTGATTCAGTCGAGAAGAATCAAGTGCATAAGGGAAAACAATTAACAAATGAATAAGTGGAAAAATTACCTGTTTGCCGATAGCCTGATGAAAAAAATATATACATAATTAAAAATATGGATTAATTGTTATTATAACTAAATAGTTAAAAAGCTTTAGCTTCAGATTTTTTCATACAAATAGCCAAAGACAAAAGTAACTTCTTGTGATTTTTGTTTCATAATAAATGTTTAGAAAACAAAAATAAATCGAGAACCAAAGATTTATATATTCATTTTGAATCATATTTAATAAAACAACAATGGAAAATTTACTTGTTTACTCGTAACCTAAAGAGAAATGTACACACGGTCAATATTAGATAATAATTAATATACTTCTTACTTATTCATGTGTAGTTTTAAAAAAAAAATAAATGTTTAAAAAAAATAATTCAGCTTTTTTGATATTCAACCTGCCCCCCCCGCAAAAAAAAAAGGTCAATTTCCAAACTTTGCATTCATTTTTTGAAGATGATATTCAACCTCATTTTTTTTAGACAAAAAAAAGGTCAAACTCTTTTAAAAGTAAAACGTAACTTGCATGGACAAACTATTTTAACCACAAGGTGGCGTGACAATATAGAGCAATTATCCCTGGTACAGGATTCGTTGGATACTAGTATTCTCATTTTTTGCCGCAAAAAGTCATTTTTTCGACAAATACCCAAACCAAGCTAACTATATTAAGTAAAAGTATCAAACCTACAATTGGGCATGGTCAAACTAAAAAAATATATTAACCACAAGGTGGCGTGACAATATATAGCTTGTGTTTATATGAGTATAGGCTAATAATATATTGTTATACCAAATGGTACTATCATTCAAAGAGTTCCATAAAAAAATTTTTACATAATATTTGTAGGTATGTTAAAGAAATTGTATGGGACGCTCATTTCGTTCTCCGAAGGAGAAAAGGGAGTTTATAACTAATACTCAAGTAATAGATATGTTATCTGGTTTTTCATATACTTAAACGTGATTTTCCATGTTACAAAATCCCTTTTTAGAATTAAAGAAACTGAGAAAGTGAAGTAGTAATTAATGTCGAAAAGGTCATATTGTCCTTGCTGTTTTAATAAATGTAGAAAATATTGACATAAATGAAATCAGAAAAAAATTTCAAATAGCTTTTCTTATTGAATTGAAAGCTAATTCTTTTGGAATCCTTTAACATGCCTAAATATAAATAAAACAATTAAAACTCTTATTGCAGTTTGACTGAAATGTTCCTACACATATATTAAAATTTATTGGGCCCAAAAACCCCGTGTTTTTTATTTTATTTTGTCACATAGCAAATTTATATAATCATGGATCCGTGATTAGGGTTGGAGGTTTTATTAAGAGACAAGGTAACCCAAGTTTAAAGTAGAAGGGATGTGGTTAGAATTTATTCAAGCCTACCTAAAGGTGTAGGGAAATAAAAAGATAGCTAGGACCGTAGGACTGACGTATCGGTACATAGGACCATTGATTGATAGAATAAAAATATGGACCGATAAAAAATAAAAAAGTTGAAAGGAGGGGGGGACTGATGAAGAAATCAGTCCTAGGTCCAATCCAACACTACCACCGATACTTCTTTTTTGTTTGTTTCCTAGATCTCTCCTCTGGTATACCCTATTACGGTTAAACGCCAGTAATTGACTAATTCATAGTACAAACTAGGGATTTATAATCTTACTTTTATAATGTACTAAATTACAAACTATTTAAAGTAAATATATGTATTCACTGGGGCACTGGTGTACTTGTATTTAAATAGCACAAACAGTCCGATACATCTGATAAATCAATTTGACCAGTTCGGTGTTACTGTTGAAAGAAAATGTGATATTTTTCAAATACCATGAAAGGAAAATATACTTAAGCATTTGGAATTCTAATTTGGGTGAGAAATGGGATGCGATATAGTCTACAGATTTCAGGTTGGATATTAGGGTGGTTTGTTTTTAAACTTTTTTTGTATTTAGATTACGCCTATTTCGGAAAAGTTGTTCTGTGGTAAGACAAAAGCCTTTTCAAAATTTCCTTTTCCTACGATGTTATCTTTAGGTAGCACATCTAGTTTTTGAAAAGATACAAAACTTATTTATTTAGTCAGTTCAGATTAAAATCCAGTATTAGTCGCTATTATGCATTAATTAATTATAATAAACATTTTTCTTTCTTTTTTTTCTAATGCTACCTTTTGGAGAAAAACGAGAGAATAAAATAAGAAAATTTCCTTAAAATGAAAATAAAAGGATGCTGCGCGGATCATTAAAATTTCCGAATTTTTTTCTCTTTTTTGTTCCATTGGACAATTTTAGAAAAAAAACCAACTATTTATGCACATTTTATAAGTTAAAAAATGTCTATTATAATTATTTTATGAAAAATAACCAAAAATATTATATCTATATTCACTAATTAAAGAGTTTTTGCCTTTTTCATACCAAATAGTCCACTAAAATCTGAACACTTTGAATTTCATTTGAATGTACAAGATCCATAGCAAATGTGTGCTGATAAATATTTTTTGGGGGAGCATGATGATGTTTCAGTACTATGGGCTCATAAAGAAGTGGACTGAAGTCCGTTAATTGGAAGACACTTGTAGTGACAGCTCTGAGCGTCAACAACTTCAGTGGATCTTCAAAAGTACAAAAAATCAACTTTATATACATTCGTTTCTACACATAGAAATAATATTGTATATATTTTTTTATTAGTAAATATAGGGGGGTTCGACATATAAGCAAGATAAAATGAAGTTTGTCCATTATATTTTATTAGATCAACAAACTTTTCGCATTGATCAAATGAAGACTTCAAACTAAAGTTACATTCTTGTGTATTCATCATAAATGGACGTTTCTCCTTTTTTTTATTTTTGTTCTAGATTATTTTTATATTAACTCCCCCCATACATTTTATAACATATATATGGATTTGTACACAGATGAGGTTTTGGTCATTGATATTTTGTGAAAATATAATAAAAATCTTACATTCGGATTGTTTTTTGGCTGAAAAAATGAAATACTTATTATCAGAATCAATATATTTATGGAAACAAAAAGATACATGAAATGAAAAAGTCCTTCAAAAGAACAATTTGTGCTCAAAGTAATATTACCTTTGACTCCACAACAATGAGATATGGGAAGGGATTTTTGGGATGAGCATCTAAATACTCCTTGTTCGAACCTTCAACCCAATCTGATGATGCGCAGGATCTGCATGTTTGCAGTTCAAGACAAAGAAGGACTGCTATCAAGGATAGGATGCAAAGAGGGGAAGAGTTCATTATTACTAAAAAAATTCAAGCTTTCACTCAGTTTATATATGGATTTGATTGACTTTGATGTTAGGACGTCTCAAAAAATATATAATATATATTAATTATCCTTACAATATCTAAATATGTATTTAAACGGCCTTCTTTCGCAATTTTGAAATATATTTAGAATGGATTACATGAACACTATCATCTTTCAAAGAGAAATCCGAGATACTGAAAACGTTTATGAACACCGTGCCTTGATTACAGGCCTAAGCAGTACACTTTTATTGATCATAATTCTTGTTCCACTGTAAAATATCGATTAAAAACATTCCCCTTAGTATCTTTTACTAAAGCAGGGGTGGGTAAACTCTTGGATGAAAGAGCCACATTAGGGAAATTGAGATTTGGAAAGGGATGGCTTCTATAAAAAGCACATTTAAAAATTATATCAATAGGATCTAAAAAAACCATAATCTAATATGTATAAGGAAAGAAAATATATTTTTTCAAATGCATGTATATCCCTTAATCCTCTTAAATGAATATAATTTTTTTGTCCGTTGTCGATTTTCTACTTTTCCTTATTTGTGATCTGTATATTGTTCAAATCAGCTGTTGTTAAACTGTGCACAATTATCTATTAAACAGGGGAACAATTAGGGGGGGGGGTGATATTTTGTACAAACGAATTGAAGACAATAATTAAATTTATCTATGAGAGCAGAATCCAAAACTGATCTCAGTTTTTCTCTCGGTCATCTGAATTCTGAAATATGTGGGATTATAGTAATTCCGCACTATAGTCGTTCAGAGTCATTTTTACCCTTAAAACAATCCTCAAATTAAGAGTAGGTTTAATAAAACTTATGTAAAAGTATTTTTATTTATTCTGTATCTTGTTCTGAAATCCAAACTCGATATATTTCCATTTTTAGGCTGCAAAATGATGGGAAACGTCACTCTTTTTGAGATCCTTTAGATAGTGATGTGGAATATCATAGCTCTTATTATAGAAAAATATTCAATGTATTATTTAGAAGAAGATCTATTTAAAAAATATGCATCTTCAAGGATTTTGTCCCATTTTGTAGTTATCCCATTTTTTATCATATCCATATTTTTCCCAATTTCAATGCCAATTTCATGACGTCATGCCTCGTAAAAGGCAATCGAAGGATGATACTTCTAACTTGATCATCCAATCTCAAGAAATGTTCGAATTCTGATTCCGAATTCCATGAGGATGACGGAAGGAGAACTCATACAAGGAAAACTACTAGACCTCATAAGACGTGACTCCTTCCTTGAGAATGGGATACTAGGATCGAAACAATAAAGTTATCCATTCATGGTGAGTAGCAAATTTTAATATTTCAAAATGGGAAGCTTAAAAATACAAAACGGAAGAAAAATCCTTGGAGATACATATTTTTTAAATTATACATTGAATATTTTTCTATAATATTCTTCATCACAATGTATCATGAATTCATTTGTACAAAATGAGTATTACCCAGTGTTATTTATTAAGCATCATCCCACTCTTGGAGAGAATAGGACATGAACAAACTAAAAGAACCATCAACCTTCGTAAAATGTCACACCACTTTTTAAGCTGTAGTTCTAAGCAAATAAGTGAACAATGCTTTTTCATTATTGGCTAACTACAATATAATTTCAGATCATTTTTCATTCCCTTTTCGAAGAACGAAAGGTTTAGAGATAAAGTTAAGATTTCTTTGCACTCTTTATTAATTTATTTTTAAGACTATCTAAATGTTGTAGAAACTTTACTTAAATCCCATTCATAACGCTTCATAAAAGCTTATTGATGGAGTACAAAAAGTATTTGCTGGCCTAAAGGATGAAACTTAATATTTTGAATGCTCGTTTTCTCCTTATGATATTTAGGAGAGTGAGGCTGATTAGTGCACGGGTTAAGTTATCAATTAAATGTTGTAGCAAGGTTCTACGGGGTGTGATCCAACCCTTTGTAGGAATAACCACTTATTAGTGATACCTGAGCTATGGCTCTTTGAGGTTTGAGTGACAATTATTTGTTGCTAATTTAAGAGTTAAATGGAGTTAATCGCTTATGTATTCTGCAAGATATTAGTGTGTGAAGTCAAAGATTGGTTTGGGAAGAGGGAATCAATTTATAATCACAAATGCAACATCGAATAGTATTACAGCTATGGGTCCAACAAAGCATGAAGTATGCACAGAAAGCTCACCTACACGTTTTACTCCGAGACAAGTTCATCCCGAGGCAACTTCATTACGAGGAAAGTTCATCGGGAGGAAATTTCATCCCAAGGCAAGTTCCTCCCCCACAATATATATATATTTTGTAATATATCTTAATAAAAAAATCAATATGATGTAGTATTTTATTCTACTTTTAATTCAAAGATTTAATAATTAAGTAATATAACCATTATCTTAGTAAATAAGTTCCTAATCTAAATCAGAAATTATGCTTAAGGAAACTCTTTATGTAAGTCTCAACGACCGAATAAATTGAATATAGATATATTACTCATTTAATTATCACTCTAGGTGGGGATTGTATCAAATTATCAGACTATTATTTGTTATTTTCTGCAATACATTTTGAACTTGTACAAGGAAATTATACAACACACTCATTTTATCTTCTCAAATAACTTTATTATATCATATAAAAACATGTTTTTCCTTGGGATGAACACTCCTTGCAATGAACTTGCATCAGTATGAACTTTCATCACGATAGAATTGCTTCAAGATGAACTTCTCTTGGGTTGAACTTTCCTTGGTATTAAAAAAAGGAGGTGAACTTTATTGTAACCGTTATGAATTGGCTGTGAACAGTTGCATACTGTTTTGAGCTTTGCAAAAAAAAACAAAAAAAAACACATCATATATAAATATCCCTTCTACAAGCTGAGTGACATGCTCAATAGTAAAAAGTGTTGCAATAAGCCCTGCTAATCCCCTCTATATGAATAAATTAATGAGAGGAAATTTATTTTCACGCAAAAAAAAATCCCTCTGATTTGATTTGTGTATTTTTAAATTTTCTTTGAATGAAGTTGCAAGATGCTTACGGGTAGAGTTCAAACAAACTGAGAATAAGCTTTATTGTACATAAATATATCTAGGCACAAAAATGTACGATAATAAATCATGTGCAATTAATGGGTAATTAAGTTATTTTGGGAGATTTTTTCGTCTTTCTATGCAATTTTTTCTTTTGGTCTTCTTCTTTTCGTTTTTGGAGGAAGAATTTGATGGCATAGCGGGGTTGATGTTGTTGCCAAAAGTCTTTGCGCATATTAAGAAAGTTGAGTGCTTCCTCTGCCTCTCGACAAATTTTTTCCTGCATCCCTAACTTAGTTTCATCTTCATCTTCGTCTAAGATCAATGTAGGAACATTTGGACTTTTTGTATACTTTGCAGGATGTGATTTGCTCCGCATTAGATTCTCCAGGTACATTTTATCGTCATTTAATTTCCCCAAAAAATAACGATTGGCTCTTTTCTCTCGTTTCTCCATCCTGAAAAGTAATAATGATAGCTAATTCAAAAGGAAGGAACTTGTCTAATGGTTTTGGGTTTCGATTTAGTAATCCTAGGCCGATCTCATAATGGTATAAGCAAATTTTACAAAAAATACAAAGTGAAGAGACGCGTCTCTTAGCTTGAGGAGATTTTCCCAAGCTAACAAATACCCCCTCCCCCTCAAGATGTCCCTTTTGAGGGTACTAGGAAAATTATTGCCCGAGAGTGAGTATTTTTATAAAACTCTTGAAATTGCTAAAAATCAACGATGTTTTGTCTTAAAGACAATTTAGTTTTTTGAAAATGTATTTGCTTCATGTATTTTTTTTATTTATTAAAGGGCTTCATTTACAATATTAAGCTTCTAATTTGATCATTTTTTTGCCCTTTTGAACAGGTTTTGATTGAAAATAAAGGAGGAAGGTTAAAATATTGACCCAAATCAGCCTAGAAAAAATAAGCTCAGGCCAAACCAGGTTCTGGGCCTAATCTTAACACTACTATTTTTTATGGTTTAGCCACACATTAAGAATGAATATCCACCTCATGAAATCAAAGTCAATTCATAAAATGATTGAGGAACTAACTATACAATTTTAACTACTCACGCTTGTTGTTTCATCATTCGCTTTCGCCTTTTGATAGATAATTTTCGAGCATTGGGACTAATCCCAGCTGAATGTGACTGAGAGATTGAATTCAGCTCCTCCAACTGAAGTGCATTCTCTCCTTTGTTAAACATCTTTGGATGAGTTTTGATGTACTCTAGTTCTGGTATATTGATAACTTTAGGCTCAAGACTCTTGAGAGTCACAAAACCGATAATTTCTTCATCCTCACTCAGTGAACTACATGAGAGCGTGGAGAGTGACGAGGAGGAGACATATCTTGATGTTGAAGCTAAATCATCTTCCCCACCCTTGACACTGAATTTATGTTCTGTGTCTCGTAAAAGGATATCATCACCAACATCAAGAAGTGTTGAGGTTTCAGTGTCTTCAGTATTTTGACTATAAAAAAGATTTTTTTTTTTTGAGTAGGGTAGTTGTGTGTATTATGATAGCGTATAATCAGGCTCGGAGATTGAGAAAAAAATGAGCACCGTCGATGCTTTTCTTTTCATTTTTGGGGAAATGAAAAGAAAAAAAATAAACATTAACAGAGAAACTCTGTAAACCCTTTATTTCTTTTCTCCTTTTTCATTGCCCTCCAAAGACATCTTTTAATTCAGGGGCATGGCTAAAAAAAAGTGGCAAAAACTAATCATCAACTAAGTTCAAATTTAATTTATGACCAAAATTTAATTTCAGTCATTTTTCCTCGTGATGTACGCAATTTTAGTTATTGATTAATTCATGATAATATCAGCTGACTTTTGTTAGTTAGAGCAGCTGCTATGATCATGAATCAATCAATAACTAAAATTGCGTACGTCACGAGGAAAAATGACTATGTGACGTCATTACTGGTACATAAAAAATGACATCTCATGAGGGAATAAGTGTCTTAAAATGGAGAAATGATTTTTTTTAAAGGAACAGATGTACGCAATAGGCATGATGGGGGCCCAGCCTGCTTATAAAGAAAATTACTTACTAAATATCAGACCCTCTATCGTAAACTCTGTCTCCTAATAATGGAGTTGTTCTGGAATCATCCCCCGAAGCTCCTCTTTTTAGATCATTCTTTTGCTCGTTTCCCATGATCTCCTTAATAATATCCTCTTCGTCCCAGCCATTTGCCTCCTTCTCTTGAAATATCTCAATCATCCGAGTTTCTTTTTCAATTTGGGAGATTTCATGCTTCATTGAATCAAAATTAAAACCAAATTTCCTTGAGAGGCAGTTAGAAATTGCATCACGGGATTTTCGAATCCCAACAACAAAAGAGTTTAATTCTGGTCTTAATTGCAGTCCTCTTTATAGGGAAAAGTTACAATTAATTAATTATTATATAATTATATTTGAAGAATCTTATTATCGATTTACCTATAGAAATATTTTAAGGCATGTTCAAAATTTCCGAGTTGATACATAGCTTCAGCTTTAGCTAAAATCCCTCGGACACAATTTGGATCAACTTCAAGTGCTTCTGAAGCACACTAAAGACATAAAAATATAAATGTGCATTTTAGATAAAAACATATCAAATGTGGGGAAAGTCCCCAAACTGCAAGTCCAATGTCTTTGGTATCAAGTTGATTTTCAAGTCCAAGCTCTTAAAATACGGTTATCGAGTCTTATCGGACTTCTTTAGAGCTCTATTCAAGTCCATAATTGTTTTTTATTTGTCAATTTGAATACAAAACTTTTCTAAAGGTAGTCCCGTATAATAAATTAGTTGTAATTCGGGTTGCAAAATTCCATATATTTTCAAACATGGAAACTTTATTTAATGGAGATTGGTTATACCTCGTTATTTTCTCTTTTATACTCCATCATTATATGAGGACAGTCTTCTACCAAATGCACCCAGGCTTCCTTTATAATTGCTGCATTGTCAGTACGTAGAGCAAAAATCCATGGTAATTTATCATATTAATCAAATCATCCGCTATGACATGGTTTGAGATTCGACACCGGTTTCACTGCCAAAATTGGGAAATATCAAGTATCGATTTCTTATAAGTAATACATGTTTTCTAAGCCAGAATGTTATGTAGACTTCAAATTTAAAGTCACAAATACAAAATATACAATGGTTTTTTAGATATACGCATTTTTATAAAGGTATGTCTAATCTGACGGAAATAAAAATATATCTTCAGCATTTTCTACAAGTGAATCAATTAGTCAAAATACTTGTGGTTTTGAAGACCTGTAGTTGTTCTGTGACAAATTGGACCTTGATTTAATCAATATCAAGTTGCTGCTAGTCATATGATTGTGCAATATTACGCGTTACGAAATATGGATATTTTACTCAAAAATTGAGTTTATTTTGCTTCGTAATTTTTTTTTTTCAGAAGTATTAAGAAGTTTAACTCCAATTGGGTATTATTTTCATAGAGAAGTATATCCTGGGCATAATCGATTTACTTTTCAAGAATATTGCTCATTCTGTATTGTTTTTTTGTTTTTTTTGCAGCCTTTCATAATGAGATAAATCGTAAAAAAACTGAAATAATAGAGCCGATAGGAGAAAATTACACGCATCACCTAAAATATACTATTTCAGGTACAAACTATCAAATTTTGAAGTATATAGCGCCAAACGTTTTTATGTACTATTTATTTATTTTTTTCACACGTCAATAGAATTAGTGGATAGGCATAATATTTTTATTTTTTTAATGTTCCGGTACAAAAAATAGTATAAATTAAATATCAATTTAAAGCTTATTACAATTTTGAATAAAATGATATGTAAATCAACCCTATAGTCCTTTCCTATCAGTAGATATGCCTACCGAAAGCCAGGAATTTATCAAAAAGTGTGAATTTTCGATTCCATTTGTCACTTGATACATATTTTTAAAGGGTCATTGCACAAAGTTATGAAAGAAATAACTAAACAAACAGTTTTATTTTAAAGTCC
Source organism: Lepeophtheirus salmonis (assembly GCF_016086655.4). NCBI lineage: Eukaryota > Metazoa > Arthropoda > Copepoda > Siphonostomatoida > Caligidae > Lepeophtheirus > Lepeophtheirus salmonis. The sequence continues at coordinate 9,561,805 of NC_052138.2, read as the reverse complement.
TAGCCACTATTATCATTTGAACTTAAATAATGGTTATTTTAATGGAGATTGTAGATTCTAAAGGTCTATAAAATTGGGATTTCAAAATTTTTGTCACGTCAAACTGTCATTTTTGGAGAAAATTGGTCACATATTCAAATTTCTTGGTTAAACGACACAAAATACAGGATTGAAACTTAAAAATCATAATCTACATACATTTTTACCCTAGAAAAGACTAATTAAACAATTCTTAATGTTTATTTTCTACCCCAAATATTGTTCTCATACTTTTGGCTGTGAAACCGGGGTCGAATCCGAAACCATGATCTAAATAAACACCTGTGTGTATGTTGTCCCTGTGTTTATGCTCTTGTAAAACAGCAGTTGATGTGTGGTAACTATATAATAAATAATTCCATATCCCCGAATATTTGACCATCCTTTGGATAAAGTTAAAACTCAATAACTTGCTACTACCCATGTATTTAACTGAAGAAAGTTAAGACTCCCACCCCTCTTTTGCGGCCCTTAAAGTGTTTTTTAAAAGGCAATGCGCAAAAAAAAATTATCAGGGTAAAGTTATAATTAAAATAACTGTAGTAAGAAAATTAATATTTTTTCTGTTATTCTGACGATAAAGATATATTTAAGATGAAGTGAAGGGGTTGGGGTTGAATGGGAAGGAATCTTCAGTGTACTCAGAAGATCAGTATCTAATGATTAGAGTATGAACTAAGGAAATCTAAAGTATTGTCCTTTAAATGTATACGGAAAATTTCAAAATCGCATAACCTACTCATTTGAAAATTCGAGAAATTTCCATCGAAATTTTCGGAAACTTTCCACATCTTTTTAAGTCTAGTTGTAATCATTCAAGAGTCATGAACAAAATCAAATCAAACTATAAGATATATAGCATATTCCTACTCCAATTGCGTATTTTTACTCTATTAAATTTACTTTGAAGATTGCTAACTTTATGTCTAGTCAAAAAATTGAAAGGATTGTCACGCAACTTGTTATAAAATATTATTAAGTCCAGTCAAGTTTTGAGTCCTTAATTTTGAGCCTTAATTACGTCTATTGTTGTGTAGGTCCTTATTTATTGGGTCCAGTACAGTCTTAGGACTGTCAAACCAGTCCTTGGAATTTTGTCTAAGAATGTCGATAGTTTTTCAGAATAATCATATAACAGAAAAACACCCTTAATGACGTCACAAGGATGGATTTTACCTTCTTTAACCGACAAGTGGGACTGGATAGGAATGTACTGGACCCAAATAAAGACTGATACCACGGACGTCCGCAGGATTATATTTGGGGGTATATTAGTTTATGAAATTTTTTGAAAAAAAATCCAAAAATTTCAAAAATTAAACTATAATAACAACTATTCACAAAAATAATTTTTTTGGGAAAAAATTATAAAAATTAAATTTTAAATATTCAATTTTTTGGAAAGAAATTTCAAAAATTCAGTTATTCAAAAAAATTACGAAAATTACAGCTGTTTACATCAAGGTACATTTTTTCCAAAAAATTTCAAATATTATATTTTCTAGTAAAATGACAAAATTTTCAATCTGGTCAATAGTTATCTTTAAATAATTCTCCATTGTATAAGAGAACCTGCAGACATGCATTGTGCGTTAAATTGGAGTCTTTTGACTTGAAGGATGTCGCAGATTTTAAAGTAAGGATGCCAATATACTTATGTTAGGCATTTTATTGTTTTGAGTTCAGAACAAATATGTTATTATTTATCAAATAATCAGTAATAGAGCCCACAACCAAACTTTATATCTTTTGAAAAAAAAAGGAAGTGATATGATGGTTTGTTACAAAAATAGCCTCAGGTCAATTCAAGCCTCAAGTCTTAGATTTTAAGCTAAAGTAAGGTCTAATGTTTTCAAAATACAGTCTCATGTCCCTAGCTCTCAGATCTATACATATGTCTATAATATAGTATATTTCTTACGTCATTTGCCTGATCATACAAGGCCATTTTAACAAAGCAATTACTTTTCATCACTTTTAAATTAATGTTGTCAGGCTCTGCTTCCATGGCCCGAATAAAATAAGTTAAAGCCCGTGCAGGGTCTCCAGACCTAGAAGTGAGATATATGTAGATATGAAATAAATTTGTTAACTCCACTTGTGATTTACTTAAGTTCATGCTGTCCCTGGAGAACTAGGATGTAGATGTCAATCTCCTCTTCTTCATCCTTGTTTTCGAGCTTTTGATGTTTATCACGTCGGTGTTTGTTCTACGTTGGTGAATTTGTTATAAATAAGAATAAATAAGTTTTTCTTAATACATTATAAAACATTCTAATTTAAATATTACACTATGCAACAACATTCAGGTCTTGGAACGCACATTGAATAAAAAAAACCACATTTATTGTTGTTATTTAAACCGTAAAACAGGGAATGTCCTTTAAAACCTTCAAATACTATAGGTCGGGTCTTTAAAGTCTTTTTTTTTAAATCACGTTTTTTGAGTATAGTCACGATTCAAAGTCATATTTCAAAGTAAATTAACCTTAAATGTTCCATGAAAATTAGTGATAATAACAATTGATCAAAAACATTGCATTATTCAAAAGATTAATTATTTAGTTAGTTATTTTTAATACAGATCCTAATGTTTTTGATCATACAAAAGTCAAGTAAAATGAAGGACCCTATAAATAAGTTTTGATGTATGAGGATATGGCTTTGATTTCTACTACATTATTCTCCGGGAATAACTCTGGATGAATATATATCTATTATTAAACATATAAAATTTGGAACATTAACATCACATTGGGTTACTAAACCTATTAGATATGAAGATACATAACAAGAGCCAATATTTTTTGCATATTTTTTTCAATTGCTTTATATTATAGCTAAAACTAACGATTAAGTTTTATGTTACTACTGAAAAAATTTGCCGATAATTTTTTTATTGTTTTTTTTTTTTTTTGTTTAACTTTGAATTTTCTTATAGAATATTTAATAAATAATTAATAAAAAGGTTACGTGAAAAGTTCAAAAATTAAATAGGAATATTACTTATTCAAATGATCAATAAATAGAGATGAACCATATTTAAATTGCGACTAATCTCCTTGCCTCTAAAATACAAATAATTTATTACAATTAGTAAAATAATACACTTAATTATATTTAATTTCGCTATTTTTTTCACAGAACCTTACATTGCATATTTTTTAAAACCTTTCTACATATAAGAAAACATTGAGTTAAACTTAAAAATTAATCTCAATACTCAACTTTTGTATGACTCAATATATTTTGTAGGATCTGTATGAAAATAACTTATAAAATACGTATTTTTAGAAAGCTGGAATGTTTTTAGAAATTGTTACTACCCTTCATTTCCATAGATATAGTTATTTCACTTAGAAATACAACCTTGAATCGAAATTATACAATTAAAACGATATTTTTTTAGAAAGGCTTTAAAAGGCAAATTGTTTGATTGATCTGATGGTCATTTTTGTTTTAAATAAAAATAATAAATGTGGGTTTTAGGTCGGGAGGGGCAGAGGGGCAAAAATACTGTTGCATAGAGTTATATAGAGCTTGTTTGATTTTTACCCGAAATTCTTTTCGAATGTCTTTGGTCCCAAGTACGACAGCAGCAGCACGATCCCGATCCACATAATACACCTCAGATGCCTTATCTCTATTTTTTACCCTTAAAATAATTGAAATATAAAATTAAAAACAGTCAGTCAACACCTTAAAAAAAAAAAATCAAATTCACCACCCTGAAAGAGCTCAGCATTTTTGGGCCCTGACAGAAGTATCTTAGTTTGGTTATAATTACTGAGAGCAAAGAGGAATTCCCTCACAGGGCCGTGACTGTGATTTTTCTTGACGGGGCGGGAGGGTGCGTATTTACTTTTTTAACAATCTATATTAGGATTGTGTTACTCCTTATTTATTTGGTACAGTCCAGGCTAGTCTTAGAAGGGGTTCATGAGACTTTCGGTCCTTCAGACCCTCAGTACTAGAACCAATTAAAAAAAGAATCAATAAAGTTAAGTGACGTCATCAAGGACACAACTTTATAAGTTTTTAGGACTGATAATCAGAACTGAACTGGGCCAAACTGAGGCTGAACTAGACTGGAGTCTTCAGTCCTAAATAAGGACCGATACAACACTAATCTATGTGTATATTAAATGTGAATGTATGTGTTTGTGTGTCAAGGAATCACGGCAAAACCAATTAATGGATCTTGCTGAAATTTTTAATGTAGGTTTTAAGGCTCAAGAGATGCTTCTTGTTTTAGCCTTCAAGGCCATGGTGGCCTTAAAATAGCCTTGTTCTAAAAACTAACTTTTTGACTAACAAATGAATACTTCATGTAAATAAAAAAAATGTAATATAAAAAGATTGCAAAATTCTAAGAATTATTTTTGCTGCATGATGCTATATATCTATGCCCACCTTTTCTTAACACTAGAACGACGAGGGTAATCACTACCCTTTTCCCTTACCGTGTTCGATTTCTTGCATCCACCTCTTTTCTAACCAATTGATATGCCACGTTTTTTCTCATACGCCCAGCATCTGACTCCTTTTTATGCTTCTTGGCAGTGGCACTTACTCGTACGGAGGACTTTCGGCGCTTTTTCATGAATTTGCTACTGATGTCTCCCGAACTGCGTCGGGAGTCAGAATTAACCACAATGGAGGGTCTTCTCTCACTCATGACCTATGTATGTAGGTGGTAAATAAGAGATCATAATTTTCAAATATCAAAATAGAGTTGATTTCATGATCAAAGGGACATGATTGAATTCGGAACAATTTTATATTAGAGGGGGGATATTGAGAAAGGTACAAAATATTAAATATATGCTATTGTAATCGGTTGTAAAAATAATGTAAAAAACATAAATATATATTTGACCTTGTTTTGAATGTCAATAATATTAAGAAATGATTAGTTTTTTATACATGAATAGTATTTCAAAATATGTATTACATGTTCAGTTACTGAATGGTGAGATGAAACAATTTATGTAATTTCTAGTATTATATAATGTTAATATACCGTTTTTATACTCTATGGCGTCAAAACCTGTCTGCCTTCCCTAGAAATTGGTACGGTACATCAAATTAAAAATTATAGCAAACGAAAATTCATGATGGGACAACATTGTATCTCTATTAACCTTCGATCAAATTATTTTTATGGCATATAGGAGAATAAGAAAAAGGAAAATAATAATACTATCTGGAGAAGGACAGGCTTTAAACAAGTAACACTGTTTCTGAAGAGAAATTCTTGTTGGTCAACTCATATAAACAATGTACAATTATGAAACTATAAAATTTGTCGTAGTTGTAGTTCATATCAACATCACGTGATACATATTTAGGGACGGATACTCATTATTCAGGAATTAAATAATAATAATAACAGTTAAGGAAAAGAAAATTATTTCCTTATATTACCAATTACAAATTAGCAGGCCAGCTAAATAACACACCAGACTTACACCAGTACAACAGTAAAGTTCGAACCGATTATGTACAACACCCAAAAAGGAAGCAAATATGTCATGTGGCAAAACTTCCTCGAGGAAAAATTACCAGAGGCGAAAATGTTCGCGACAAAATTACCCCGACCCGAAAATAAAGTGTATCTAATAACATGATAAATCATTGAGCGATAATGTTAACTACTCCAATTAATTTAATTAAAGTTTTTAACTATTTCATCCATTTTACACTCAAAGTACTTTTATGAATTTAAAACATAGGGAAAAAGTAATTCTTTATCTTAACAGGATATGAACAATATGAGTTTTGGGTTTCAAGTGAATATAATTTGTTATTCTTAGAGTAGAAGCATTAAATTTATATTTTTGATACAAAAGCTTACAATACAAATTTTGGGAATCAAGTAAGTATCCATCAATTTTGAAGAGGTTGCGTGTATTGTATTAAATAAAAGCTACAATATTACATTTCTTTTGCTAGCGTTGCACGCCTCAGTCCTCACATTGAAAAAAAGAAGAATCCAAGAGTTTAAAAGGAAAAAAATAATTTTTTACTTGAACAGATCATTAAATTCTTAAACTTCGAGTAAAATTTACTAAATTTACGAATAAATTCTAAGCAAGGCATTCTCTATACAAATAAAGAGTTCCATAGAGTCATATTTAATGTTTTAGGAGCATTCTAAACAGTATTGGCGATAAAATCTTGATTCAAAAGAATGAGAAACATTTGAAAAAATAAAATTTATCAACAAAGGGGTACTTAATATCTGTTGAAACTGGGATATTATATACCCAAAAATGTTGTTCAAATGTCATTAGATGGGTTTATTGAGCGCATTGTAAATATCTTGTAAGAAATATTCATTTTTCCATTATTATCTTCACAGAATATTTTAATAGAAGTCATAAAATATTTAACCTCAATTAAAAATGAATAAAAAAGATAGCCGTTCTCAATGACGTCACAATTTTACCTTCTATTTTTTTTTAATGTTCAAAAGTGGGACTGTCAGTAATTCTTATGTTCTATATAAACACAACAACACTATTGAAAAGTATCACACAACAAAAGAGCATTAATTGATAATATTTTCTGTTCAACTCCCTTCAAATAAAAGTATACACTGATCTCTAAGCTCTAGAAAAGAAAGAAAATAGAAAAATGTCAAAATGTGGAATAAATAAGTATAAAATATAACGTGATTGTTCCTTCAGTTTTTAATGTATGTTAGCAGACACGTAAGTTCTATATGAATATATTTTAACCTTCTAGGAGGAGTTTAAAATAGTCCACAATAAGAAAATATTTATTGATTGATTGAGAAGAGACTGTTGTCCTCTAAAGAAGGACTCTTGGATATACCCTACAAACATTTACATGCTCAACGCCCGCATATAGCTAATTAACCTTCAATTATTATAGTTAGTTTTATAAATATGTCTACTCTGTTATGTTCATCTTTTGTTCGGGAAGGGATTTTTCATTTTATTTACTCTAACACTCTTGAAAAGATCCATCTTAGATTTATTGTTTTGCTTTTTTAATGTTCCCTTATTGGTCAGATGGAGTTGCACTCATTAAAGTAGAAGGAATCATTAGAGTATTACATTTACTCCATCATATATAGGAAATCTCTTTAAAATCAATAATGTGCATCATTAATAACAAAAATTGAGTCATTTATTTAGATGCCTTGTTTTTTTTTTTTTTTTTGAGTTGGCAAACTCCGGTTTCAATTTTCTTTTTCTACACTATTGTCATTATTAGATATTTCCTGAGGAGTGAGGTTCTTTATCTACTAGAGACAAAATATCATTTATACATACGAAACCGGATCAAATATTTGTCTGTGCTCTTCAAAAAAGAAGAATACCCCGGAGGATTTGTTGCGGAGATATAATTGTAATTCCTTGTTGAGTAAAATTTAGAATCTATATCGAAGTCATTCTTGTAGATATCCTCGTTTATCCTCCTTCCACCTCTCATCAATGCTGTTAATTTAAAAACATATTTTCTAGGAATTTTATCATAAATTTTACAATTTTGAATAAAGATTTGATTCATATAATTTTATATTAACATTATGTATATGTTAGGATCAATGTGTCTGAGATCTCTCAATCAGTGGCAATGATGGCTTCGCGGCCCGGCCTGGCACTGGCTAAGGATGTAATCCTCTGGCATGGCTTCCCAGTGATGGATGCCGATGGCTTTGAGGGTCTCGTTGTTTGGATGACAGACACTGCAGGCCTTCCTCTTGACATGCATCCAAAAAGGTGTAGTCAAGGGAGTTGGCATCAGGGCTATTGGGAGGCCAAAAGTGTAAAAAAAGAGTTCAAAAGAGTCTTGTAACAGAGGAGATGGGTTTATTTCATTGTCAACAGTGGTCTCTCCACACTCACAAGGTTCTTTACATCCACTTTTTGATAGCTCTCTGGATAGTAGTGTGAAACCCCCAGGTCTTATGGATTGAGGATATTGGCCTGCTCTGTTTGGTCATTTTTACAGATTATTTCTTTCTCTCCAATGATTCGGACTTGGTGGCTCATGTAGACGGTGCTCCTGGAGACGCCCAACTGCTTGGAGGGCACGGATGGAAATTCAAAGATCAGGTTTGTTTTGTTTTGTAACTAATATTAATTAATTTCAATCTCTCTATGATAAGAAATTGTCACGAGAGACCCCATTTTATTTTGCAAACTGCCCAACAGGTTATGCAGGTGGAAATCTGATCTCTAAGAGGGATTTGTCATTTTTTTACTGTTTACTATTAAGTTTTTGAAAATTTGTGAGCCTACTCAAATATAAAAGCTTTTTGATGTATATAGAGTATCTTAAACACAACTGGAACTCATCCATGTATTTTATTATACAGATGGACGAATTATTTATTTGTGGAAAAGAATGAATATGTTCTCAAATATATTAATCAATTGCATAGTACTTAATAAATACTACTGATCCCATGTAGGTAGACAAGGAGTCACTGATTGGATATCAAATAATTAATATGTGTTCTTGTCAAATTTCTGACTAATTATGACTTATCAAAACGTTCATGTTCAAAGCGATTGAATCATAGGATCAAAATATTAAACTTTTACAAACACTTTAATCGAATAATATTGATTATTATATATTCTTATATTCACAGTTCTTTTTAGGGGGTAATACTAATAATCTATTTTGGTATTGATTATTGACATTTCCATAAGCCAAGTTATATAAAACTCCCTTTAAATCCGTTTAACGAGATTCTATTGCTAAAACTTTTTGGTTTGCAACTTTTTTGTTGTTATACAAATGTTTATTTTAAAGAATTATAATTTGTATTTTGGACAATTTTTATTCCAGTTTCGGTTAATTTAAAAGCTCATTTGCTTGCTTTTAAGGCGTTCTTTGTTTTCCCCTTTTCTCTTCTTTCAATGTGGGACGTACGTGTGGCTATCGATATAATATGCAGATATTGAATTTGTATAAGAGAGCCAGGAGAAGGCGGGAGTGAGACAAATTATATTACTGAATTAAGACCATTGTTAATATCAGCGCCTTGGTAATTCCTCAGATTACCAATTCAAAAAAATAAAAAAAATGGGACATATTCATGGGCATCCTTATATTTATCTTAGGCTCTCCTCCAAGAACACAAAAAAATTGCCAATGAACTTCTCACTACTCCCAAACAAGGAAGTTTGAAAGTTAATAAGCCACCTGAAGAATGCTCTGATGCTATGAAAGTATCATTTGAATATTTAAAGCCTTCTTTGGATGTATCTTTTGGGACTATTGAAGAGCATTTAATACCCCAACAAAACATAAATGTGTCAGTACAGACAGATATATATAATGAACAGCTTCTTCATTGGGGAAGGAAAAGAAAAGACTTCCCATGAAAATAAATAGACTTGAAAAAAAAATGATAATGAAGAGTCAGTTTGACCAAAAATGCATCTAAAAGAAGTGAATGTAAAGCTTATAAATGTAAATTAAGTAAATTATTTTCACAAAGTCAAGTCAATGTTCTAATGAATGAGAATATTAACGTCAGACTTAAAAAATGGACGGAGGAATATATTCAGAGGTATCTCATTCTTAGATCAATGACTGGAGGAAAAGCCTATAAATATCTTCAGAAGAAATTCCCCCTTCCCTTGCCAGTTTTATCCACATTAAGGAAATGGATTGCCTAATTTAAATGTGGTCCTGGAATTCAATACAAACTTTTGGACATTTTAAATAAACAAATGGATAGTAAATATAGGAATACATTATCGTTATGGTTAATTATAATTAATCATTTTCAATAGTAGGAAGCTTGTTGACTCCAAAATAAACTTGTGTGGATTTGGTAATCATATGAAGAAACAGGAAGAGGCTCTTAAAAAGATGAAAGAGACAATTAAATGTATCCGGGGAATTGGTAAAGGAAATAAAATGATTCCTTTCCAGCGTGGAATTTTGATTTCCATTGCTCTTTAGAAAACTTATTCAATGACCTGAAGAAAGAATCTAGAATCAAATACATACTTACTTCTAGGTTAAATCAAGATTCTCTCAAAACTTTTTCTCGCACTTGAGGGCTTTGGGAGTATCCAACGACCACCCAACTAGTGTTGATTGTATCAATAGACTAAGACTAGTTGTTCTTGGCCAAGCCGACTGGCTTCATATTGGGTCAACATCAGTTCGATTAGAAGAGGTAAAAACCTCATCAATGGATAATTTTCTTGGTTGTTTAATTAAGGAAATAGAACCGGAAAATAAAGGAACAGATTAGGAAGAATATGAAGATGCTTCACTTTTAGCTGCCGAGTTGGCTATAAATCCGGATCTGGAATTCGAAGCACCGTCAAATTCTTCCTCCTCAGTCTATGACAGTAGACTTCAAGGATTGGGTTATATCACTGGATACTTGGCCAAGAAGTTTTCTTCGAAATATCCTGAAATCGGTTTCAAGACTAGAGATGATCCTTTTGTGATTCAGATATGACACCGTGGATATATGCATTATCCAAAGGAGGACTGACAAAACCTACAAATTCCTTCCTCACTCAGATAAAAAAATTTGATGCAATCTTTGAAGCATATCATGGAAAGGAAATATTGAGATAACCTAATGTTATTGAGACTTTAACATCAATTCTTCAAAGTTCAGCTCCAGATTTCCACCAAGATATTATTAGAAAATACGCTCGTCTAAGAACATTTATAAGAATTAAGGCTCTGAATATTAGTATAAATTATCAAAAAAATAATGAAATTTGTAGAAAATTAAAGAAATTATCCCATGATATTTAATTTTTTTTTGTTATAATAAAAACCCTTTATTTCGTAAAACTCTGTATGACTCTCTTTAATTTAACTTGATCCCAAAAATTAGTGAACCGGGCCGTATTTCTGGTGGGCACGCTTGAAAAGTTCAGAAGAACATAGCTGAGTATATATACCTTGATCTCAACTACTCTTCATATTTCTTCACTCATCAGCAAAGTTGATAATATTGTAGAGAAAAACGCGTGCAAGGAGAAGGGAGTGAGAAAGACATATGGTATCATTGTTTAAAATACTGATGTGATTATCATCTGCCTGCTTTATTATGATTTTTGAGGGTATAACAAAAGTATTTATATGCAAAATGTTTAATAAAGATATACTACGTATAATTGACTTAGACGTTTTTTGTCCGTTACAGTAGATTTGAAAACGTCACACTCCATATAATTGTAATTCATTATGAACCTTATTCTCAGAATAAAAGCTAATGAAACGACAAAGTAGAGTTTTTCAAAATATATTTGAAGTTCCAAGTTTAAAAAGAAGGCTTAAATTAAATATAATCTACATACTAAAAAATAAACCACATTTATACATTTATGTTAAATATACAAAATCAAACAATTAGAGTCATATAACTAATAACAATAAATTATAAATACAGAATATTGAAATAATAGATTGATCCAAATAATATTTTCTTGTTCTGGCATGAATTCAGTTAAATATGTCCTAACTTTAAGTTGATAAACAAAAGCCAGACGTGGAGTATAATAAAAAAGAGCATCACCCTTTTCTCCAAATGTGGAAGTTGATATATACACTTGTGCACATGATAGATATATCTCAACGGATGAGATCTAAATAATTATTAATAATAAAGTCAATGTCAAAATCATAAAATTAGACAATAAATATACAAATAAAAAAATGTTAGAATTAAATCAATCGTAAAGATTTAGTGCAAAAGATAATTATATAGTAATATCCGGCGATATTACTCCTTATTAAAGGCATCAAAAAGATCTCCCCCCATTATTTATATTTGTGTAACAACATACTATTGTCATGAAGAATACGCACAATTGCTAATTATAATACTATACCCAATGTAACTACCCCCGTTGTTGTGACCATTTAAGCAGTTGTTTTTGCCTTTTATGAGTTTTCTGAGCACCATTTCTTGGCGCTTATCAACCATAGCTAATCTTTAAGTGATAAAAAAGTAATATTTATTGACTATGTAATATTGGAAAACCATATGATCATACCCAAGTCTTTAAGTGAAGAAACCAAAGTCATATAAACTAGTTGTGAACCACCCAAAGCTACTTCTCCCGTTGTGACCATTTAAGCACTTTTTTTGCCATTGAATGAGTTGTGTATCATAATTTTGGATAATTTTGGCTAAAATAGAATCATATTTTATGATTACATTTAAAAAAAAATGAATACTTACTGTCAGATGGTACAAAATTCAGAGTTCCATTTCGTAATTTGGTGTGGATGACTCTAAACATGCTGAAAATTATCTTAACTTCACAATTTACAATGGGGGTATTTCTATAAATTACATCATTACCAACATCCTTCATTAATTTAATGATGGTTCCTCGGGAATGGACGTGTTTACCCGTGTATTTCTCCATAAATTTTTTGAACGAAGGATGATTAGCAATGGATAAGGGTATGTTACATATAATAAGCATATTTGTGAGATCAAAGTTAAAGACTGACTTGATGTATTCATCCTTAACTTGATTTTTTAGATGAATTTCCATGCTGTTGGTATTAGATGAGGATAATGAGTGGTGTGGAATTCTAGACAGGGGACTAAAGGCACATTTATATCGACAAATCCGACAAGCCATCTGTTTCTCGACCAGTAAGTATTTCCAAATTCCTGGGCCTCCATTTTCAGAAATCCAGACAAAAGGCGACGTTATTTTAGGCATTTTATTCAGTTCCCTATCGACTATTAGCATCTAATATTATATTAATATTGAATAATATAGGCGGGAATGATAACGTTCTTGATAGAAGAAGATGTATATTATTTAATCAATGAATCCATGCGTATTTATTCTTTTCTCCTCGCACGCTTTTCTATTCTTACCAAAATTACCACCCTTAGTTATAACTGATGTATGCATGAAAATTAAGGGATCTGATAAGCTTAGCGTATCATCTATTACAAAAGTGAAAATAACTGAATTAAACACTAGTGGAAGGTTAAAGGATGAAAAAATGATTACATCTTTGTTATCAAAATTTGGTTCAGCTATTGAACAAACCCATCAAAGTACCCACCTTCGGCAAGAGTTGCTCATCTTAAACGGTATAACGAAATGAGGGTCCAAACTATGAAGTTGTGATCGAAGCAAATCCAAACGCCATCCCAAAAAAGTTTCCAAATAGTGGTCAGTTAGTTACACTCAAATTTGACAAAGCAAGGCAGCACTGGTTTCAATACTTCAGCGTCGGACATACTAAGTTGTCTTGTAATGCAAAAAGAGTTCAGGCTTTTGCAGATGAGAGTATTTTTTATGAAAAAATTAATGAACGTATATTGTCAATTAATAGGCAACCTCAGACAGAAGATTGTGAAATTACCACCCATAAGAGTGTTGGTGAGTTAGAGCTAATTATTAAGAAAAATAATTATCTAGGAAGTGTTGTCAACGAAGAGCTTTCTAATGGAGATGAAGTGAGTACTGAAAGTTCTACTGCTTTAAATGTTCACTATCATCAGACGGAAGAAACAATAAAAACAGTCTTTCCTGGTGGGGATAGTGATCAATGGGGAAGAAAAAAATACTCAAAATCCATAGCTTTGATGTAAATCAAAGATCAAAAATTAAAATTTTTCAGGATCATTTTTTTTTAAAATTGAACAATGGAAACTATTATGCAGAAAAAAAATTTGAAAAAGTTATTTTAAAATATTACAAAGTTTTTCAATGGGGAAGAAAAAAAACTCAAAATCCATAGCTTTTCACAAAAATTAAATTTTTTGGAATTTTTTTTTTTAAATTCACTATTATGCAGAAAAAAAAATTTGAAAAAATTTAAAATATTACATTTTTGTCAACGAAGAGCTTTTAATTTTTTTCAGAAAACCACAACTATACAAAAAAAATCAAAAATCTATAGTTATTCACAAAAAATTAAATTTTTGGGAAAAAAAGTCAAAAATCTATTTTTTTGTTCTGCTGCATAATTAGATTGAATAACTTTTTTTTGAGGAAAAAAACTTTTAACCCTATTTTGCCAAAAAAAATTTCATCCTAACCAAAACAAAAATCTACACTGCTTACATCCCTACCAATGAATGATCAAGTGGATGCTTATCATAACTTAAGAATGTAATGATCATTTTATATTTCAGATTCCTTCCATGTGCTTTCATACCCTACTGTACAATGAGAAGGACTCAACATTTTTGTCCTAACTGTCGCCTACTTCTTGGTGAACATGTCTCTTAAATCGAAAGCGTTTAAAAAAATTGATAAGTTGGAGAAACTTAATATATTTTTGTATCCAATGGTCATTATTGTAAATACAAATCAAAGTTAGAACTGAATTAAAATTACTCATTTTTTCATCTTCAATGCTCAATGAAATTATGTAGTATGGGCCTACTTTTTGGGTACTAAGGATGGAGATCACAATAATTAATTTTTTCCTTTATGCAGAATCATCCTCAGAGCTAAAAGTGTAATAACTTAAGTTTTGAATCCCTTCATTTTGCGGATATTCATTCTTTTCTTCTTTTTTTTTTTCATTTGCTCATGACTATAATTTGTTTCTAAATAGATTAAGGTCTTGTAAACATAAATGGTTTGAAAAGTTTTAATGCCTGCAAGGTCGAAAAACATTTCGAAAATGAACATATAATGTATTACTTTTTTAAAGTTTGGCAAATATATTTTATTTTCTTTGACTATTCTGCGATTTAGTCTCATTGTATATTAATATTGGGTTCTTAATTTTTTTAAACCCTTCGCTTTTTAAACCTTGGGATAAACGTTTTAGATACAATGAAGCCCAGAAGTATTGAATCTAAAAGGGAATTATTCATCAAGGGGAAATTGTATCCGTCTGGAAATTCAATAAAAGGTCTATGTTATGTCTTCTAAAGTCAGCATTCTTAAATGAAAATAATCACATTACTTATTTGTTTTAATTTGAAGTTGAATTAATGTTGAATTACAATTATTTCTATAAAATAATATTTGAAAAACGTATAAATTTATTGTATCAAGTTATAAATACTCATTTTCATACTACTATGTGGCCAATTTTTGGTTTGAATAAAGGGATATAGTTTACCCCTGTTTGTTTGCACATCATAATCTCTTTTTCTATCTCGATTAGTGACACTGCATTCAATTATCGAATGATTTTAATAACACAATACAGCAGCATTTTTGCCCCCAGGCTAAAAACCACATTTATTATTGTTGTTTAAGCCGTAGAACACGAATATGTCCATTAAAACTTTAAATTCATGAAGGTTTGGCCTATAAAGACTTTTTTTTAATCAAGTGTTTAGGGTATAACTAAGATTCAGTGCCATATTTCGACATGAAAAAACGATGTATATGAAGATCAAAGTAAATAATAAATTGATAAAAACTTTTCAATATTTAAAAAATGAATTATTTATTACCTTCTCTTGATTATATTTAATAAAAAATGTATATAACCACCAAAAAATTGAGTAAAATGAAGGACCTAACTTAGATGCTAATATCTTTTTTATTTTTTCTTCAAATGCTTTATATCATAGCTGAACTTATAGAATAGACCGTATATTTCAATTTAAAAAATTGCCTTTAAAAAAGGTCGATTTTGATTGATATATGGCCAATTAAGTTTATAATATCTATCAAAAAAATTAAATATAATAAGCTGGTTAAGTTGCGTGAATATACATTATAATAATATTCCGACAAAAAAAATTACATAAGAGTCTAATAATTACATAATCTACTTTATTTTTACACATTTTAGACGCCATGCTTCACTAATATATCATTATTCACAGTTAGTAAATATTAATCAATTAATTTGAATATGAATCATCTATTAACTTGTTTTAATTCCCTTACATATAAATTATGTAATTAACTAGACTCATAATTAATCAATCAAAATCGACCTTTTTTAAAGGCATTTTTTTTTAAAATTGAAATTATTAAGAAAAAAACTTTATAAAACTTTTTTATAGGTTAAATTAATATCTTTCATCGTACATTAATGTCAAATAAGGATATATGCTGTTTTTTAATCTTTATTGATGAAGTAAATAACTTTAGTCTCCTTTCAAACTTTGAACTAGATGTACCACCTAAAGATAAAGTCGTAAGAAAGTGAAATTTTGCATTGGTTTCTTGCTTACCAAATCCCAACATCGAACAAAAAAAAGAGAACCAAAACACCCTATTAGACGCGTCAAATTTTAACATAACATGTCTGCTATTATTTGAATCTATTTAAAGGTTACATTTAAAAAATAAACCAAAAAACTTAATGACGGATATATAATACTCGATTTTAACCATTTTCACAAAATTACTCACACCAACTCCCTCAAACGACTGTTACATAACAGCTGCGCGTCCAAAATGGCTGAAACTTTGGTGGTGAGTAATTATCAACCGATGTTAGATAGTTGTGACTAACTTCTATTTACGATTGCTGCCATCTTCACATTGGGGTCGTAAACATTTCAGACCACCCTCGTAAATGTGCATATACAACATAAAGTATCAATGTAATTCAATAATTAATCGAAATATAAAACCTGAGATTGCATTTTTTTTATCGTTAATAAAATCATGCTTGAAATTATTTTTACTTAATCCTGTTGTTCTTTATTGTAGTTTTTTTTTTTTTTTTTAATTTTGTCACTACACATACATTTGTGCCAAAGTTATGTACAAAGAAAATTTATCGAATTAACAGAGATTTAATACGCTGTTATATTGGAAAAGAAACAGAAAAAAAAACCCATAATCGTAATTAACCAATTAATCCAACCATGGAGTTATTATTCAATCATTGCTAGGAATTATACACATATTAAATAGAGATAATTCGAATTCAACCAATCAACATTCAGAAAACTGATTAGGAGAAAAGAAGCAGAAACATCCAGAGCTGACCACAAAGTACCAAGGAAACCCGGCACTTGGTATTAATTTCGACCTAACATCCTGTGCGACAAGGACTTTTACCAGCTGTTTTCTGGCTCAATCCAACATGGCCCTGTGCTGTAAATCGGAAATTAGCCGTCATCAACTAATTCATCATAGCTAATTCTTGTTTTTTTACCTTGTAACTCTTTACATTTACGCTGTCAAAATTTACAGACGGGACGGGTTACAGAGGGGGAGAATCGCTGGGGGAAGTGTGGTGAGTTACAGGGAGACCACGTTGAAAAATAAAATTGAGAAAAAAGGTTTTTTATCTTTGTTAGGTTGGAAAATTTTCAGACCTCTCTCTTATGTTCACCCTAAAGTGAGGAACCAAGTGCCAAAACACAGACCATATAATCATTATTTGTTCCATTATAGTTCCCTATGAGACAACTTAATTCCCCTAAGGCGTTGATGCTGTTTTAAATATTAATCTATAAAAACTAGACAGCTTTAATCAATTCACTCTTTTAATAGAATTTATTAGGGAAATTATGTAAAGGGAAGGAAAAGTTGCATACGTCATGAGGGAAAATGATAAAGTAACGCCATCTTTGGTATCCCAAAAGTGACATCTCTCGGTGAAAAAAGTTTTCGCGTAGGTCTGTCACATTTTTCTAAGCTTGAATCGTATCTCACACTTTTTTCTATTTTAATGAACTATCTGACATCATAAAAAAATTAAAATACTCCACAGTGTGAATGCCTGAAGAACGTTTTGAAGTTAAATAAATAATATTTCACCACAGAAGGCATTATAAATCACGTTCACTTAAATTCTCTGTATGCCCTCAAGAAAAGAACTAGGAACAAATTCTCCAAAGTATATTCAAAACTATTATTCTTTGCAAGAGTTTATTGAAGGAACTAAATGTAAACAAAGTTTGTTCATGGTTCCTCTACAAAAGGTTACGTAGTTGATGATGGTCCAGGTGTTACGAAATTTATGTCATAGACTGGACAATAAAGCCTTAAGTAGAATATCACAAATCTTGTCTTATTTTATGCGACTTATGATTCAAATTATAAAATGATTGAGTCTTCATCTACCTAACATGTATGTAGACATGTCTACTTAATTGAAGAAGCGAGCTATTCATTACATAGTTATAAGATGTTAATCAATTGTTTATGAGCCCAATGTGGGAAGTAAGTGTACATACTACATATTTAATATTTGACAAATGTTTTTAAATTGCTCTTAAACATCATTCTATGCATATATTTTATTCTGTATTTGGTATTTAATTCCTCTGTAGTTCTTAATTTTTTTCTTTTACAAACTATTTGTAATGTGTCTTCCACCCCAAAATCAACAATCACAACGAATATAAGAAGATATACTGTAAATCAATGTCGTCACTAAACCCCCTTTTTTTAGAGGGACTTGAGTTTCCCCAAAAGTTTCTGAAGCCCCCCCCCCCCAATTTAATTTTATAATATTTTATATATGAGTCTGTTTTGATGTTATCACATATAGAATTCAAATGAGCAAATAGAAATTTAACAAGTAGACCTAAAAATAATCAAGTATGTTTTTATGATATCTTTTTGGGCCTCCAAGGTCATTAAGAGCCAATTTTTGACCGAAATATTATATCATTTTCCTTCTCTCTTTTTAAATCTCCCTACCTTCTTCTCTTTCATCAGGCGCCATTTTAACTGCTCAATTTCTTGGAATAACTCGCTCACAAATTCGCTCTGAAATCAATCGATTGTTATGTAACAAGTTACGCCGTCTTATTGAAACTGCATGTTTACCAAGTCCAAACCTTGCAATTGGGCCCAAAAAAATTAGTTATTTTTGTTTAATAATAATGCTCTTAAAATTGCAACAATTGAGCTTTTATTTTGATAATAAATTTCAAATATTAAATTCAAAATCCAAAGCTATTCACAAAAAAATTATATTTTTCCAAAAATTCATAGCTATTTACAAAAAAATAATAAAAGAAAATTTCTCTCCGGTGCATAACTTGCGCGAATGACCTTTTTTAAGAAAATAATACTAAAATAAAGTAATTTTTACCCCTATTTTCTCGTAACTTTTTTTTTCATCCTGACCAAAAAAATTCTTGTAAAGAGCAAACATTCCTCAATTTCGGAAGGAAGAGCTACAGCCCCTCCAGTCCACTCCCTCCAGACGCCTCTGATAGATTACATAGAGATTAATGTATGACCCATGATTCTTTGAATTAAAAAGATTCTCAGCATTACATATTAGTACTACATATTGTGTCGTATTTTATCAAGACTCGCCCACTTCTTGTGAAGTGAATGATGTTCTCAAGAAAACTCTTTTTTATCTCTATAACATATTATAATGTAAGTCATTTGTTGAGTGATTTATTCATGGGGTTAGAAAAAAAAAAAAAAAAAAAACATCATCGTATGTCATTTTTTTGGCCTTGTAATATATTATAAATAGTTCAATGATGATAAGTTGTGAAATTGAGGGTTTAAAAACTGGAATTACTAAGATTCTACATACGTAGCCCGTCAATTAAAAAGCAAGCTAGAATGATTTTCTTTGAATGATCGTCAGTTCCTATAAACAGATTATTTATATAAATACTATTGGGTGTGTTGCAAATTGTACTTAAAGTAGCCAAAATTGATTTTAAGATGAGTGAGAAATTGAGAAGATTTTGTTTGAAAGACTATATCGGCGTCATTATAAGAATCTGAAATCAAATAAGGGTTTTAAACTATAGATAAAATTATTGGGTATCTACTCTCATCCCAGAATTGTGTCTTCAAAACCTATCGTGTACCTAAATATGTCCCTGAAATGTTGGGCTGTATTTATTCACATTTATATGATGTAGAAAAATTAACTGAGAAATTTGAGAAATTAATTTGCTATTTTTGAGTAATTCTCTTCTCGATAAAAAAAAAGATTACACCAGGGAACAATTAGGGTGGGAGGGGGGAGATTTGTACAAATGAATTGTAGACAATAATCGAATAGAATCAAAACTGATCTCAGTTTTTCTGTTAATCATATGAATTCTAAAATATCTGGGATTCCATGTTCCATTTTGTAGTGATCCCATTGTTTGTGGGAGTGTACTAGCAAATAGTCAACATTATTATGAAATTTACATGCCTCGTAAAAGGAAGATCGAGTCAATCGAAGGAAGATACTTCTAACTTGATCATTTATGTCAAGAGATGTTCGAATTTGGATTCAAAATTCCACGGGGAACGACGAGAGGAGAATTCATCCCAAGAAAACTACCAGACCTCATAAGGTAGTAGAGTGAACTCCTTCCTAGGAAATTTACCAGGATCAAAAAAATTTTTTTTAAACATATCTTTTTTTTAAACTCTACATTGAATATTTTTTTATACTATGAGCTATGATATTCCTCATCAATATGAATGAATAAGTTATAAGGTCAACAGAAGGCTGTCGTTTATCATAATTTTTGGAAAATGGAAATATATCGAGTTCAAGATACAGAATCAATAAAAAAACTTTTACATAATTTTCATTAATCTAACTTTTAATTTGGGTTTTGTTTTAAGGGTAGAAAATGGATTTGAACGATAATAGTCCCGAATTACTATAATCCCAGATATTTTAGAATTAAGATAATTTAGAGAAAAACTGAGATCAGTTTTGGATTTTGAACTCAAAGATCAAGGTTGTGCCCTTATCGGTCTAGCGGTTCCGACTCTTAAACTGTTAGAACCAGAACCGACAAAGTCGAACCGAGATCGTAATATATTGCTTATATGAGTACATATTCACAACCTGATGGAACAAAATTTATTAATAAACCTTTAATTACATATTTAAAATCTATTATTGAAGAACTGGTGTTACAATATGAGAACAAAGCATATGAATGTACATTGTACAAGGTGTTCTAGATAAATGTGGAACAATTTAAATCGCTTATATCCCGGCTTATATAGGTGTTATCATAAAAAATTCATTTAGTTCCGATGTAGTCAAGTGTGCTGTTACTAAACAGACAAAAAATAGAAAAAACCTGTCGACACTTAGAGATGTTGCAGATCAGAAGAACTGTTATATAATATGTATATAAATTGCGTCGCGCAGGATTAACTCCACATGATAGTATCAAGTGTCTTAATGTAGTGTTCTACGAACACCCCCAACAGACGGAAGTAACGGACAGGAGTAAAGCCAATAAGAAGACCTTTTGATTGGGGGTACAATCATACACTAAATATATATTCCATAAGGGATTACACTTAAAAAGGATGAACATTGACATAACTATTAAAATATATCAATACGTAAAACAAAAGGTACATTACTATCTATTTAAAACAAATCCCTACGTCATGAGCTAAAAGTATATAAAAGGCACATATACATAACACTTAAGTTATCAAAATGTACAGTTCACTAGATTTGTGATGAATTTGACTACGAGGAGAAGACCCAGAGTACACATCACAAAGGTCAGAAAAAACAATTGCTTAAGTTCGTAGCATGGATCAAAAAGTGCACCGATGCAAATTGGAACACCCCCATTACCAAGCTCGCAGGCTCCAAGATCAGGAACGTGAGAAAGACAACCATCACAGGAGCCACAAGTGTTGACCTGGGGTATCTTTCTAGTCTCAGGGCTGTCAAACATCTCATTGGGGACAATAAGACCAGCACTGGCATCAGTGGCAACACAATCATCAACTTTATGAAATTAACAGGAGGATTCTTGAGATTTTTTCTGGTGAGAAAATTTTCATGGTTGACCTCTCATCCAAGGGGGGATAAGGGGCTTAGGAGGGGTAGTGATTACAATATTAAATTTCAAATTTCGTGAACAATCGCTGGACAAAATATATTCATTAACAAATGTTTTTTGGATGATAATGTCGAGGACGAATACCAAAGGAAACAACTTTTTCTAAGTTCATCGTCTGACTAAATTATTATTTTTTTTTTTTCACAATAACCGAGTACAAATTAGTAATGATACGATTAATTGGAAATCGGAGAATCAGGTTTTTTTTTTGTAATCGGAATCAAGATCAACATCGGGAAAATAATGTTTAATTTGCGATTCCGATTATTATTTATAACTTTTTTAAGTTATAAAAAAAAAATAACCCGCCCCCACCCATACTAACAAATTTTATCATTTTACTAGAAAAATTTAATATTTGAAATTTTTTTTTCAAAAATTTGAAATTTATTTTAATTTTCAAATTTATATCCGAAAGATATATTTATCTGTAGATAACTATATAATATTGAAATTTTAATACAAAAAATTTAGTATTTGATATTTTTTTCAATAACTTTTAAAAAACAAATTTAATTTTTGAACTTTTTTCCAAAAAATTTAATTTTTGACCTTTTTTCCAAAAAATTACATTTTTGAGCTTTTTTCCAAAAAATTTAATTTTTCCACTTTTTTTCCAAAAAAACTATTTTTTTAAGAGCATCTGGAGGTTTTGGAGATCTTTTTCCAAAAACATTAATATTTGTGTTTTAATTTTGGGATTTTTTTCCAAAAAAATTATACCTAATAACCAAGCTACCCTCCAAATATAATCATTTGGACTTCGCTGATAGAAAAATGGTATGTTTTACTATTTTCTAGAATTGGAATCAGCATCGTGAATTTTTACTAGAATCGCATCAGAATTTTTTTTTTTTTTTTTTTTTTTAAATAGTACAATTACTAGTACAAGCTTTAGTGTTGTGTCAGTCCTTTTTCGTTCGGTCCAGTTCATTATTAGGACTGGGCCTATCAATCCATGACACTGGTCCTTAAGACTGTCGGTCCTTTGTACTGTCAATACTAGAACTGACTAAAAAATGGAGAAATAAAGTTGATTGACGTCATTAAGGAGTGAACTGGACCACCCCGAGACTGAACTGGGCATGACTAATAAACGTGGAGGAATATGAAGAAAATGGGAAGAAAAATGAACAAGAGGAAATTAACACTGAATCACAAAACCTCTCCATTTTGAGTAAGATGATTGCGGCAGTTTGAAGATTGTAATATGTAAAGTGCTTAGAAATATATTACTCATGGGGTCGTTCCGAAATAGTATATAGTGTTGACGTGTATACGTACGCTAGAAATGGAAATTAACTTGAAGCTCATGTCAGCAATCCTTATTTTATATGACAAATGCATTTTTGAAATGGTGTCATTACAAGTATCAATTGGGTGTCGAACGCAATTTGTTTCTTTATCTTTTACTTCCAAATGGATATCATATTTATATTTCGTATGGAAAGTTTTTACATCTGTAACCTCCTATTTTACACAAAATCCCTTTTGTTCCTTCTACCTATCTTGAACATATACCTTAGTATAAACGCCTGTTCTTACGTAATGTGTTAACTCTGGAATCTGTAATGGATGAAACATGATTTGCATATACCAATGTAATGACGCATTAACTTTGATTGCTAAGAGTTACATAGAATTCATATGTTATGTTAATTCCATGAACTATCATAAGCAAAGTTGATTCATCATATAATACGAGTACACTACATGAACAAGTTTTGAATGAGGAAATGTAAGATGTTTTTCATATTGGAATTTATTCCAGTTCTTTTCAATGATAAATAAAAATGGATATTGCTTTTAATAATTTAATTATTATTTACAAATAACACAATTTTACGTATAAGTGGCCTCAGAAGAGTTTTGATAGCCCCTTCAATGTGAGAAACATACGTAGAGGTTATAATTAGTATTAAATAATATTTTCATTCAGGGAGTAAAGTTATTTGCCAGGAGACTGTTCCACTCTCTGTTGCAGTCACTAAGCATGAGGGAGGGAACATTCATGCTTAGAGATGTAAATTATTAGTATTTTTTAGCTGAAGAATGATTTTTTTTCTTTTCCTTAGTCTTTTGTTATTATTATTTAACTCCTAAGCTTTGAACTTCCTTTCCAACTACATTCAACCCCTGATTAAACATTCATGTTGGTTCATAAAAGACGAAGCATAATCCTGAGGATTTGTTGCAGAATTGTAATTGTAAGTCTTTGGTGGACTCACAGCTTTGCAGAGAAAGTTAAATTTTTTTCCAAAAAATTTGACAAAATTTATTTCGAATATTAAAAAAAATCCAAAAATCCATAGCTATTCACAAAAAATTCCAAAATTTGGGGGAATAATGCTCTTCCAGCCCAACCCCTGCCAACATCCTGAGTAGGTATATGTATTTTTAGAGGAAGTAAGTTTTTTTCCAATTTTACCGATAAACAAAATTATTACTGTTTGATAATAATCAATACTGTCTCAGTGTGCCCCAGAAACTGTCTAACTCCATCAATGGGGGGAGGGGAAGTTTACCTCCAAAATTGTAAACATCAAAATGAATATTCAAGCATTTAATTGGTCCCAAAAGTTGGGAATTGTTTTAAACATTGCAAAAATGTCAAGTTGTTTCAAAATAACTTTTACAAGCTAAATAACATGTCCAGAAGCGATTTCGTGTCAACTAGCCCTACTCCCACTCCCCCTACTCCTTTGTCATTCGTTTGCATCAAATAGATCATTGATTTTATTTTTATAAAAGTGTATGTAAAGCCACTCAGAACTTATTTGATTTGTTCATAGATTTGAGGCCCTGAGTTAGATTATTTGAGACTCCATTTGCCAAACTAATTGATAGTCAAGTTCAACATCAGCAATGAATACGTTCGCGAGGTAGGACTTGTTCTCAAGACCAAGACTAAAATAACTACTTCTAGACGTAAAAAGTATCTTTTATTATAAAATAAAAGAGCAGGATGAGTTATTTTCTCAAGTCTCGATACCTTAGAGTCTTGAGTAAGTTAGTTTGAATACAAGACTAGTTAGTCATTTAACTTTGGACTCATTGAAGCTCATTTTCTGATCCACTTTATACTATATTTTGTACGTTTCTGTATGAACTTACTTTATACAAAAAACTTCTCCATATATCATTAAACTCTTGCCTGAACTTTGATGTTCCTTACTTGAATAATGAGGTTAAGTAATCCTCAAATGTATTTAAACTAACTTGTTTAGGCAGAGATTCATGTCAAAGGAGAAAAAGCTACGTAATAAGGGGTTGTGACTCTCCAATTTTGAGAATCTACAGTTATTAAATAGCAGCTTTTTAATTACAGTATTTTGCTGCCCCTCCCTTGTCCCCAACGTTCAAAAAAGACTGAGAGATCAAGATAGATAGTCCCAAGAACAAATAAATGTTTTTCAGTCAATAGCCTCATATATAGAATAGGCTATACACTATCCGTACCAAGTCCTTATGGGCAATATTAAAAAATGCGGGCAAAAATAATAATTCGACGATTACCAAATTCTTCTTAATTTACAAAAATAAGACAAAAAATTAATATTTAAAATGTGTTGCTTATAAAAATATTATTAAGCTAATAAGGGAGTGATTTGTTTTTCAACTTTTTTCGAATTTCGATTACAACTAGTTTGGAAAATTGTGATGTGGTCAGAAAAACATTCATGCAAAATTTCATTTTCCTACGATGTCATCTTTAGGTAACACATCCAGTTCAAAGTTTGAAAAGAGACAAAAGTTATTTATTTCGTCAATAAAATTAAGATACAACATTTATCCTTATTTTACATAAATTAATTATGATAGACATTATTCTAACCTATAAAAAATATTAATTTTTTTTATAAGCTACTGTAATGTATTAGTGTTTTCTTCCCCTTGTTCTCTTCTCTTGTTTTCTTGTATATATATATTGTATGTAAAGTACAGTCTTTTACCTCGTTTTAAGTATAAATAGTCGTGTATTTTATGTATGTAGCAGAGTAGGTTTTTGTATTAATAAGATTACAGATGTTCTTATAAATAACCGTTGTATTATTCCTCATCGCCTATCCTTCTCCTCACTTCTCTCGGTCGTCCTGGATCTCTCCACCTTAAATAGTTTGTGTCTCCTCAACCTCGTCAAGACACAACAACTACCCTATGAATAACATAGGAAATTTTTTATCTTTCCTTTCTGAAAATGTCAAAAAATGATGGGGCTGTCATCAAATTTTCCTAACTTTTATCTCTTTTTTTTTTGTCTCATAGCACAATTTTTGAAAATAAACATGTTAAACACTTTATATAGGTTAAAAAAATGTCTATCAAAGATTTTTTATGCAAAATCATTACAAAATGTCTTCCTTGTATTTATATGAATTAATAGTGATGTGTCGCAAGTTGAATTTTACTACTCGAGTATTTTCGAGTTTATAAAAAAACTCGATAAATTACGAGCTATAAACCTGCTATGTACATCCTATATTTCCCCATCCTTGAAGCTACCAAGAGGATATTTTGTTCGCTTGAATAGCAAATGATAAATGGAAATGTTCATTCGGAGATAGAAAGTTTGATATTACTTTTTTGTTAGAATCCATACAATAAATATAATATATTTTTTCTAAGAAACAGGGGAATACCTTCTTCCCACATCCCTCCAATTTTCGTACAGTTATAAAGATAATGGGGAGTCGCGCCTCTTCTATTATAATCATTATTTTCGGCAAAAAGGAGTTCCATGAATAAATTGATAGATGTCTATAACTAAATATACATTTAGATCCCAAATAACACAATTATTGATTAGAACTAGTGATGGGACAATTAATCGTAATCCGGGAATTGGGTGTTTTTTCTGGAATTAGGATCGGCATCAGGGAAAATCATGTTTAATTTGCTATTCCGATTCTTATTTATTACAGGTATTTAACTATTTATTACTTTTTAAGTTATAAAAAAAATAACCCCCAATGAAGGAATTTTTGCCTTTTACTACAAAATTTAATATTTGAGTTTTTTTTTCTCAGAAAATTTGATTTATAGGACTTAATTTATTTCTGAAATTTTTTTTTCAAAAAAATAATTTTTTTTCCAAAAATATTATTTTTTTAAATTTTTTTCCAAGGAATTTATTTTTACATCATAGCTATGATTTTTAGAAAAATTTTTGTGAATCATTGTTGATTCTTGAAAAAATTTTAAATATCATATTGTATATTTGAAATTTGGATTTTTTGAAAAAAAATCCAAAAAACAAGCCTCATCTAAAATATAATCCTGTTGACGCCCCTGATAGCAAAATGTTAATTTTTAATTATTATTTAAAATATTAAACAATCGGAATCACCATCGCTAATATTTAATATAATTGTAACGGAATCGGCAACAGGATTTTTTTTTTATTAAAAAGAAATATAAGAATTTTGCCATTTTTTCCACTTTGTCACTTTTCTTTTTTTCCCGCATCCTATTTATAATGTTGGCATTTTTCCTGAATATTCAACAACAAAAAAATTATATTGTTTATTAGTTCGAAAAATAGTTTGTTTTCGATATAGTTCACTTCCGCAATCCATTTTATGAGCAGATGAGCTTTTCATCTTCACTTGAATGTGGGATTGCATCCTCAATTTATGTTAACTAATGTATCTTCAAATAACCATAATTATTCATTCAACTAGACACTTAATATTCAAGAAAAATATAATCCAATAATGTTCATGGGAGTTTTGTCGATAAATGAGTAAGGCTTTAAAGGAAGTGGGCGACTCTTTTGGACCTCAGAATTACTTTAGTATTATTTCATATTAGTGATGCATTGAATACTCACATTTATATTGACAAATTATCTGCAATTTAGAAATATTCCAACAATCTACAAATTTGGTATGTTTAAATTCGCCTCCCTAAAAAAAGATACACATTTTTAAATATGCGATGGTTCACTAATTCTTGTACATTTCTTATCTAAATAATGTTCAGAACAAATTATCTGTAACTATTTTGAAAATATTGTGGGGAGTTGCACGACTTATACATACAGAGAAGGGCATATCTAGGTTTTAGCGGCCCTACGCTAAACTTCAGCTATTCTGTCTCTTGAAAGAGATTATGTTGAACAAGTTTAAGAACATAATCAGTAACTACGTCACTTCAGCTGTTTATTACCATAAAAGAACGATAAGGATCGATTCAAAGACAGACAAATTTTATTCAGCCGGACTGATTGGACTGCAGTCTTTTTAACTTTTTAAGACCGATCCAACACTAATAAATACTACTACTGGAAAATATCCTCCTGCCCTTCCGGTGATTACGGCCCTGTAACAGAATAAATTATATAATTAAATGAAAATAATATATTTCCGTATTAAATTTTAATAAAAGCAGCAATATTTTTTAGAAGATATGTGCAATGTCCTTAATTCAAAGTCTGACAGCTGTAAATACTAGTCCCGCAGGTGGGCATTAAAGCTGGGCAAGACCAGATACGACACAGGTAGGTATATACAAGTTAATTTAAGCCCCCATGGAGCTCACGAATCTATGTAGGCTGTAGCAAGACAGCTGTGAACAATGCCAACAGTAATTTCGTAAAATTTTGTATTTATATGGGTAAAAAGAGAGCAGGAGGCCCAAGGCAAACGTCCACAAGAGGTGATGTTTTGCTGAAGTTGACTGTTTCAAAATCTCCCGCTAGTTCCTGCAACAAAAATCAGTTTAATTTGATTCGAAAAGGGTGCAAACAAGGTTAATAGAAATATAAGGTTAGACCATTGTGTAATCGAGCTTGCTATAATTTTCAATTTGATGAACCATACCCACTGTTGGGTAAGGACACTTTGGCTCATTCGGTAATTACAGCATTCTATCTGAGAGGAAAAAGATGCCGTGTAGAGGCTGAATTCAAATTTGGGACGTATTTTATGTATTGGTAACATACATGGGGGAGGATCGATTAGAGGTGTATTCGGGTTCAGCTCAATCCCGCCGTCGGAATCATTCGGAATACCTATACAACTTATCGAGGACTTATAAAATATAAGCTGACGATGATGTTATTGATTATTTGCAAGTGTGTTAACCTTATAAATTGAAAGAGATGAATATTTTGGATTATTTCAACTCTCCTTTACACAAGGTTTAAAGATAGATTATTCAGGGAGGAAGTGAGCAAACAAAGAGCTGTATTTGGAAGAATCAACTTGTACAAAAATAAAGATACAATATTCCAAATTACAGATAAAATCCCTGCTTCCAATACTTTATATGAATCATTGATTTTGTGTACTTCTTTTGACAAAGAAATCACTCCTAGGAGAGAGAGCAAATTTTAAAGCCTTCTTATCTTGAAATTGATACAAAAAATTACTGAACATTCCACTACGCCCTAGAACTTCAAATCTTCTAAAGTTGTGGCTCTACGAAGGACGAACAAGATTTGTTCTTATTTTAATAATATATTGGTATGATTGATATCGTACCGACATACATTAAACTCCTAAAATGACTAATCAACCAACCTCCAATATTAGAAATTGAAAGGATAGGCGTGTTTGTAAGATCAAAAAGTCATAAACAAATTTGAATAAGAGGTAAAGCTTCAAAATGTATGCCTTTATATACAAATTGAACATGTAGTGTTTGACTTCATAAATTAGTTATTACATTCTGATGTTTAAAACATATTTAGCTCGTATGAATATATATTAGAATAAATTAATTGTACAATATTTTGGCACAAAAATTGACAAATTGTAGCTCGAATTAGCCCGAACACCGATATTTTCTAGCCTGATCCGCCTCTAGGAATAATACTTATTACACAAGGTTACTTAAATAACTTATAAGAGTAAAAGGCTCACAATATGCAGGGTCCCGCAGGATTATATATATTTATATTTTTTTTGTGGGGGAAGGGAGGGGGGTCAAAAATTTCAAAAATCCTCAGCTATTGGTAAAAAAATCCAGATATATTCGCAAAAAAATTCATAAATCCAAAGATATTTGGAAAAAAATTTCATTAATTAATTTTTTTTTTCATTAAAAGAAATTCAAAAATCCAGTTATTTACAAAAAATTATTTTTTTTTTGGAAAAAAGCTCAAAAATCACAGTTATTCACAAAAAAATTCCAAAATTAAATATCAAATATTTATTTTTTTAAATTTCAAATATTAAATTTTCTAGTAATTAGGAAAAATTTCATAATTTGGGGAGGGCTACAGGTCTCTCCAGCCCTCCCCCTGCGGATGACCCACATATATATTACATGTACTCGTAATTACGTAACAGGGCTCGTTTGCACATTCACTTAACAACTTAATATTTGAATTAATATATTTGTCATCAGCTCATAAAGACGAATTTCTTTACAAATGCATTATAATATTAATGTCACATATGATTATAATTAATCATCCCTCCCCCCTGATGTGGAATATGAATATGAACATTCTATAAAAAGCTAAAGGATAAAGACGAAATACGTCCTCCTCATTACGTAACCTCTTTTGAATGGTGAGTCATAAAATATAGTCAATTAAATAACCATTCAAATCATTATTATTTATCTTAAAATGTTCAGACATTTGAAGGTCTTTATAATTTTATACTTAATACATTGGAATTATCCCCTAATACTGTTCAAATTTGACAATGACTCAGATAGTCATTTGTGAATATACAAAATTTTTACAAAAGATTTAATATTACATTTTTTTCTAAAAAATTTAATTTTTTGTGAATAACTGGTCATTTTTGATTTTTTTTTTGAAAAAAAATTAATATTTGAAATTTAACTTTAGAAAAATTTTACTAAAAATTTTCATTTTTATCAACAACTGAGATTTTTGAATTATTTTCTAAAAATGTTTCTAAATTGCAATTGTGCTAGAGGTAAATGTTAACCAAATTTGCTAAAATTTTGTATTTGTTTCCTACTTACCTAGTTGCAGTACCAAAATTAGGTTCTGCTGATTACGACAAGGATTTTGAATTTCGAAAGCAACTGCATCAACCTAACGAACAGTTGTGGATTTTTGATTTTTTTCCCAAAAAATTTAATTTTTTGTGATTAACTATGGATTTTTAAAAAAATTTAATATTTGAAATTTAATTTTGGATTTTTTTTTTTTTAAACCAAGCCCTTCTCAAAAAATATATATATTCCTGTAGAGTACTATAATTTATATTAATTCAAAAAAAATGATAAAGTCGTTAGAAGCCGCAGTTTAACTTTATTAAAAATTGGTTATTTCGTAACACTGATCATAAAATATACTGAGACCTAATGACGGAAAATTATTTTAAAAGAAGAATGTATAAGTATTAGAATAACGAAAAGAAGAAAGGGATTAGCTGTTAAGAACAAGCCTCCCCCACCGGAAATTGATTATATTGATGATATCAAAATTCGATATAAAGTTCAAATTCCACATAATCAAATTGACTGAACTAATATATAATATGTTCATGTAAAAATTTAAACAAATATCAATCATATTAGTAACTCTGGTGGAAAGTTTTTCAGCGGTTTAATATTGTATTTGACTCTTTAAAAAATCCTTTTTCATTGAAATAAGAAACTTATAATTCGTTTTTCTCAGTTTTATAAAAAAATCCTAACTTGCTTCTATGTTATAGCCACACATATATTGTTTTTACTTAATTATTTAATTTATTTTATTACATAACAGAGTAAAAAATAAGAAAAATACCCTCAATGACGTCACCAGGGATCTGTTTCACCTTCTTTTAGGACCGACAAGTGGAGCTGGACTATTATCCTCGATCCTAAACGGACCGACACGACACTAAGTAAGTAATCAAAGGAAATACCAGCCGCAATATGAGGTCAAAATATTTTTCTATTCATCTCCTTTTGACCATACATATATTTTGAGAGTTTTACATCAGTTTGAGTTTGAATTTTGATTAAGAATATCTCTACTAATACAAATATGTTAAATGAAAAATAAACGTTTATTAATTATACAATAAATACTACAAAATATAAACTTAATATTTGTAGAAGTGAAAAAATAACTCGATTGAAATGTACTTTGTCTACAAATCTGTATAAAATATGGAAGGCTAATGGAATTGCTATATAATTTATTAAGTTTTATTACGACTGAATTAAAATTAAAATTCGCGGAAACTTGAAAATATAAGTAGATATATAATGTTACATAGATGATGTAATGGTAATATCAAATTTCGTTTGTTTCACTCTTGTTGCTAGTTACTTAGAGCTAAAGAAAGGTTAATATACTCTGATGTCAGTCAATAAGGTCATTCCATCCAGATGTTTCATTTCATTGTTTCTCTTGATAATGATGTCCGGAAATATGGAGGAACTATCGTTGTTGTTATTTGACTCATATCACTTTGCATGTAGAACTTCCAAGGATTATAAGTTATAGGATATGTATTTAATCTTCATGAGATATGATTAATTGGAAAATGATTCTAAGTTTCTGCTATCAAATAAGAGGATTTTGTTGAGAACTTAGAATATATAGCAGGGGGGTTGCTAAGATTTTTTTTTTAGGGGGGAGAAGTTGGTTTTGGAATTTTTTAGCAATTATATACAAAATTGGGAAAAAAATTTCAAAAATCTATTGTAATTAAAAATAAAAAAAAGTTCTGAATAATTAAATTTTTTTGAAAATAAAAATACAACCCAACTATTCAAAAATTCAAATTTTTGTGAAAAAAAACAAAAATTTAAAAAAAATTAAAAAATTTATAAATTTTGTAAAAAAAAAAATACAGCTATCAAATTTTTTGGAAAAAATTTCAAAAAGTCTATTATAATTTAATTTTTGGGAAAAAATTCAAAAATAAAAATTTTTATTTGATTTTTGAAAAAAAATTAATAAAATTTCACGGCTGTACACAAAAAACCCCTAATTTTTTTAAGAAAAAAATACAACTATATAAATAAATAACTTATTATTTCTGTTATAAAGAAATAACAATGTAGTCATAGTAATGAAATATTGCAGGCGTGTACATATAGCATACAACATATACATCAGGGATCACTGTACATAGCGATCCCTGATGTATATGATATAAATATTTTTAATGACAAGCATTGCTTCCATTTGTTTTTTATTGGTCTCTTATGTATATATATCAAAAATTATAATTCATGTGAATTTCCCGTATATGTTAAGATTTGAATTCAATATAAACGCTGGTATGTTGCATGCATTTTGTTTGTTAATGCTAGTGAGCATTCTATAGACTAAAGTACTTATAAGTCATCCCAACATTTTAATTTTTTTCTCTCACACACTTTTTATGATTCTTTCATTCTTAATGTGGGAATATGTATGAAGCAAAATGTGTCTTTTGGCCAACGCCTAATTACTCTCGGGAATACAAGGTACTAACCCTACATTGATAATAATAAAATATTTACGAT
Organism: Lepeophtheirus salmonis; assembly: GCF_016086655.4. NCBI lineage: Eukaryota > Metazoa > Arthropoda > Copepoda > Siphonostomatoida > Caligidae > Lepeophtheirus > Lepeophtheirus salmonis. The sequence goes on along the minus strand of NC_052138.2, from coordinate 9,528,588 downwards.
ATGCCAACACATATACTATATCCTTACCTTTATTGTGTCTCCAATCTTTTTTCTGAAAAGAAGTAGAAAAAAGGCAAAATCAGTAGGTAACACCCATGGTTACAAAAAATGTTACAAAAACCCGATTTGCAGGAGGCGTGCGTCGAAGTCTATAAGTATTTTTGGGATACCCATAAAAATGCTGGATTGTCATTACTTAAATAGGAGATATCAATTTCACATCATTTATATTTAATGTAGAGAAACTCTTAATCTTTTACCCAGTTTAAAACTTCTTCAATCCGTTGCTTTGTTTAATCGCATAATTTGCTGGAAAATAAGTCCTTTCAAAATTACAAATAATGTTAAATGGATTTAACAAATGGTATTATGGACGTTAAAAATTGTATTAATCTATTGTTTCGTAAAGTTTATAATTAATTTGTATATGCAAATTACGTAAATTTTGACCCGACATTAGCACCTTCAATCTTTATCACTGCGTAATATGAAAGTACTTTGTCTTGATTTTTAACCTCTCCTTTTTTTTCAATAACTATCATTAATTGTCTGGAGAGCGTTGGAAGATATTCATTTACTCGAATTTCATTATTCTACCATTCAATTACAGATACTTAAAAGTATCATCTTTTGCATGTAATTCCTGGAAATTTCATTCAATTCTCTTGATGCTTAAGAAAGTTGTGTTGTCTATTGAAATATCATATTTTATTAGATCACAGATTTTGGTGTAGGTTATAACATAAACAGTACGAAAAAAAGGCTTCAAATGTAGATGATTAATTGGTCATAACTTTCTTAATATTGAAGTTAGAGAAATGATTTTGGTATAAAAATGTATTTTTACCATTATATATTAGAAATTTGGTTTAAAAGGAAAAAATAATAATAATTAGACATTTTTTGTAACATACCTACATGGAGGAAGGTGATATATATATCACAACAATCTTTCAATGCGAAAGACTGACCCATTGCCTTTAGCAGTTGACATTAATGTTTTGTCAAAACAGCCATCAGATTAATAGGCTGACTTTTTACCTCCTTCTTTAACAAAGACAAGTAAAGACACTTTAGTTCATTCTTTATTCACATCGTTACCTTTATTTTATGAATCAACTTGTCATTTAAAAAGCGGGAGGAAAACCCAAAATCAGTTAGACAAACAAGTCAACAAGACCAACTGCTATTGATCACTTAATTACTGCAAAACAATCATTGTCACATTATTTCTCCACTTTTTAAAAAATATGTTACATATATATGTATATAGGGTGCGGTTTTACAATTAAGAATTTTGTTAAACTGATAGTCGTAGAGCTTTAAAAACCAGTTTATCAGATTTAAGAGACAATTTCGTATAAGTTATGTTTACAAAGCGTTGAAAATGTTCTCCAAGTACGACTCTCGTACAGCGATCATTGTCGCCCTCCATGCAGGGCCGTACGCCCAAAGAGATCATTGACTTTCTCAAGTTGTCCTCTGCCACCGTGTACAAAGTCGCAAAGGAGTTCAAGGTGTCTCGAGGGATGGGAATACCAGCAAGGAAGAAGGCAGATCGATCTGTGTACTTAATTGGCTTTCGGACAATTTGGAGATATTCTGGTGTAAGAAAATGTGGGCCCCTAGCTCCCCGGTCTGCAATCCTTTAGAATATTTCGCCTGGGCCGTTTTGGATCGTCTCACAACAATTTGGCTTCAATGAGAGCCTCCATTATTGAGGCTGTGAACAATATGGGGAAAAAATCACCTAATTAAGGCGTGCAGCAGGTTCTGCGCCAGGTTGGAGGCCGTGTTTGAGGCTGAGGGTGGTTGGATTGAATGATTAGGTTCATGGATTTCTATATCTCACCTAACTTAAGAAATAAAAAGGTTTATGTCCTGGTCTCGAAAATTCTTAATTATAAAATCGCACCCTGTATATATATTTCATAATATTAAAAATCTACTGAGTATTTTATTCCATACTGTATTATAGAATTCCTTAGTAATATTTGATTAAAAGAATCTGTATTTCACTATGATAAAATGTGCCAATAAATACGAGGAGGGATCCACAGGAAATTGTATTCCAGTCCTTTTGAAAACAGAGGTTAATTAATTATTGATAAAAATCCGGTCTATTTATTTAGCTAACCCGTTATTTGGAATTGGTAATCAGGTGTAGAATGATTCTTTGGTCATTAGCTGCTGTAATTATTAGTTGACTACTGACTAGTGAACTAACTTCCCTACAACATTCAAATCCTGAATCCAAAACCAAGATGGAGAATAAATAACCTTGAAGACTTGTTGCAGAGATATAATCGTAAGTCCTTGTTGGACTCAAAATAAAATTAAGGATAGACATCAGAATATTTCTTCCCTATGTCCTTGCTTATTTCAGCTGATTGGAGCTGATCTAATGAAACATCATGAGAAATATTCTTTCTCTGCTCCAAATATTCTTCAAATTGTCAGGTTTACGATGTTGATTTTCGGTTTCTTTTTTTAATATGCCCATTATAGACACGATTTTCATCACTCATCAATCCTGAAACAAGAAGCCACATGAATAAAAAAAATTAATTAACGTTCAGCCATATCTTATCAGAACTATATCAAGACATTTTATTGACTCAAGATAATTGTATACTCTTACGTGTTAGGATTAAATATTCATTCAAATTATTATTTACTTATTCACTATCGATCAAATAGTATTTTAAATTAATTCTTAAAAGGAACGTTAACGCACACAAAATGGAAATATTTACATATAAAGATTAACTATATATATATATAAATTATTTGAATTTGAATATCCATTCTATGTATGTATGATGTCATTTTCAGAGATGATTCTTCATAATCATCATCTTAACCATTATCATAGGGGCGTCAACTGATTTAAAAAAATATAAATTACCGTGTATTGTTGGACAAATAGTTGAAGATAAAAACGTTAAATTAGAAATAAAAAACATCAAAATCACAAATAGTTTTGAATCTATAAAGAAAGAAGATTCAAAATAACTATTTTCCAAAGCAAAACAAGAGTCAAAATGAATTAATATTTTTTTCAAAATATGGTCACCGTCATCAATGAAAATAATACTCTCCACGGATATGATAAATATAAAAGAAAACAAAAAATCCAGATGGTAACCCTGATAATCTGGATAATGTTCTGGAGGAGTGACACGTAGCTGCCATCACGTTTCATTAAATTAGCTAACATCAGCTATGAAAGAAAGAATAATAATCTCCTTACCAGAAATGATATAAGCAGGAATTGGTCCAATCTCAATCCTCAATTCTGCTCTCAGTTCAACAAAGACATACACACGTCACTCATCCTCAGCGTTACTCTCCAGGGTAACCGCAGAGGGTGGACTGGAGGGGCTGTAGCCCCCCAAATTAAGGAATCTTTGCCTTTTACTATAACATTTTTACTCAGGATGAAAAAAAAAAGTTAGGCAAAAATAGGGGTCGTCAAAATTGTTTTCTTAAAGATTTTAATTTAATTTTTTGTTATCAGCTGTGAATTTTGGAAATATTTTGTGAAGAGCTATAGATTTTGGAAAATTTTTATTAATAGCCATCCATAGATTTATAAAAACAAATTCTAAAAAAAAAAATATTTGAAATTTTTTTCCGAAATATTTGATTGTTTGTGAATAGCTGTGGATTTTTGAAATTAATAAAAATAATAATATTTGAAATAGGAATTTCAAATTATGGATAGTTTATATGATTAAGATGTACGAGGGGGGTCTGAAAAGTTTCCGTCCACAAAGTGAAGATGGCAGAATTCGTGAATAAAAGCTAGTCATATCTATTTAGCATTTATTTTCAGTTACTCACCAAAGTTTCAGTCATTTTGGACGCGGAATTGTGATGCAACAGTCGTTTGAGTGAGTTGATGTGAGTGAGTGTTTTTGTGAAAATGTACAAAATCGAGTATTAGCTGCCATTAAATATTTATTTTAGAAAGTGTAATCTTTAAATAGACTCAAACCATAGCAGACTTATGAAGTATTCTTATGTTAAAATTTGACGCGTCTACGTCAATCCAACTCGGAGTAATTGAGCCAAAAACAAAAAGTGTGTAGTGAACAAGTATTTTACAGAAAAAAATGCAGAGCACTATTTAGACGGGTTACATCGATGGGAGGATCCCTGGGAAAAGTGTCTATAACTATAAGGAAACTAAGATGAAAAATAAAAGTTTAGAAAAAAATGTCTTGTATTTTGTTAGGTCATAAATTTTTCAGATCCCCCCTCGTACTTGTTTTCAACAAGGTTGTGACTAGGAATTTCCCTTGAAAGTTTGCTTACCTACCCAAAAAAAAAATCAAAGTTAATTTTATATTACTAGTTTTAATTAGAAAAAATTTTGAATGATAAAATTTCTTGTCAAAGTAACAATTTTGTATATAAACAATATTAAAGTTTAATTTGCAACACCCCTAGTATTTTTGACAACAAAATTTCCCTTTTAACAAAATTTTATTATCTGTGAGGAATTTATTACAAGTTGGACAAAATTATTTCATTATTTAACAAATTTATAAAAAGTTTAAATTGTCGGACAATTTTTTTAAAAGTTTGATAACATAATTACATTTTTCGACACTTTTTCTTCGCTAGACATGGGTTTGGTTTTCAAATGAATTTTCAAGCTTTTTTTGTGAGGTGAAGCAATATATTTATAGTACTAAATGGAATAAAATAATGAATCATTAGTCATATCATAGATCGTTGTTTTTTTTGGTGTTCAGAGTATGTACAAATACAATTAATTATCTACTATGTACTATTCAGTGTGAAATATTTATTTACACTTTTTCTAGCAAAGAAACACTAATTTTATTATTTTGAATAAATATTTTGCGGATATTTTTACATTTGAAAAAAAGGAAAACTGTCCTGCAAAATACTTTAGGATATAAATAGAACAAACTATGTGTTGTTCTACATCAAAATTAGACCTATTTTTATTGGAGAATTGATGGATCATTTATCTGAAAGATTTCTCACGGCGTTACCTCACTAACACAAAAATACCCTATGTATTTTGATGTTAGCTGTCGATTCACTCTTCTCCGTTGATACGTCATGGCTATTTCATAATTTAATATTTTTGATAAAAAAACAAAATAATAAGTTGTTCTAAAAGACTCTGGGGAAAAAGCGGTCAAGGGAAAAATAAAGAATTTAATCTAAAACACATGGAAGAATATGTTCCTGACGTAGTCGCTCTTATTATTCTCTTTTCACTGGGTGGGAGACTCCTAGCTGGAGGAACTTATAGTAGCTTCTAATTTTAAGTCAATCAGAATTGAGAACTACTCAACCCTACCTTCCTTGCCTTGAGTGTCCACTCTTTGTCTAGAGTCCTTTAAGATGTTCTATACTTAGCTCCGTTTCCAAAAAAACAGGAATATAATTTCTTGTTGATCTCTCGTCGCTTATATAATATATATGTATTGGCCATTTTATTATTGATATGAAGAAATTTTGGTATTTTCTTCATAGAAATAATATAATAACTATATCATATTTAATAAAATATCACTAAGAATATATATTATGTAGATTTTAATAATAAGTAATTTATTTTAAAAATAGTGAAGAAATACATTGACAGTGATAGTCTGGGAGTATATAAGAGAAAATGGCAGTTGGTATACTTATTTGGCTAACTACCTGATGATTTCGGTCCTTTTTTTAATGTTTCTTTTAATGTTTGCGTCATATAATTAACATAACGATGTGCCCTATAGATAGAAATATAAAGGATAGAGTGCTTACTCTCTAGAATGACAAATCCAATTTTTTGAAGCACTCAGCTGATGAACAATAAAGAAACAGAAGGATCAAACCATTCAGTTATTATGTCAACATTAGCCTTTCAGGTATAAATAATATTTCTTAAAACCTTAATAAATTAGTGATAAAATTGTACTTCAAGAACACCAGCTTTTTCTAGATCCCTGGAGCACGATCTTGCTAATAAATTGTGGAAGAAATGTGAACTTAATCACAATTATGTTCAAATAAGCTTTTTTCAATAAGTATTTTCATAACTTTATAAAACAATCATATGTTTTGGCATCCTTTTTAGTTAATTTAATATTCCGTATATATTATAAGTAGCCATCTACTTTCAGACTTCCAATAAATCCAGCGCTTCTAAAGCAATGGATAGTAAGCTGCCGTCGCCCAGATAACAAAGATGACAACAAAATACATGGGGTATTTTTGTGTTAGCGAGGTAACACCGTCCTAGCAAATGGCCCTGTTTACATACTTCTCCACCCTCCTCCTCCGTCATAGTTGCTTGTAGCTGATCTAATGAAACGTCACGACAGCTAAGCTGCTCTCCTCCAATTCTACTATTTTTATCTTTTGTTCCTTTTTTTAACATGCCCAAAATTCCCCTTATTTTCCTCACTTCATTTGTATTATAATAAAAAAATTTAGTACAGACTCACTTTAGAGAAAAATCAAACCAGATAGTTTTTGTGTTGATGAACCCCAAAAATGTGGTGGGTCAAAACAATCATAATCTTGAACAAAGATTTTTTTTTTTAAAAAAGGAGACAATCCCTACTTATTTTTTTACTTCCAAGGTGCATACTGCCCCATATTTATTAGATATATTAGAGTCAACTATAGGCTCATTATTCAAATTTGTGGCATGAGTGTAGATACCAAAGAATTTTAGGTAAAGTTTATATGCTTCATTTGATTTAAGAGATTTATATTGGCCGGGGTATAGGCCCTTTCAACTAAAATATGCTAATTTCTTCTTCTTTTATTGAAAAGATCCATTTTGCCTATTTTAAGTGGAATTTCCAGCACCTCCAAAGGATTAATAAGGATAATTTGTTGGTAGTCATGGACGAAGAAGAAACTAAATTAATACTAATCCAAACTAAATTTGAGAAAAATCATGGGAGCTTATTTATGTGTTGATAAGTCACATAATATGTAAAAATTCAGCTGCATTCTTTTTAGGCGTGTGTGTGAAAGTGTCTGCTTTGAAGGGATTAGGGAGGTTACATGGCGTAAACAAATGTATAAAGCATAAAATATTTGATGAAAATTCAGACTTGCTGCTTTGTATGAGAGACAAAATATGCTAGTAATATATGCTATTGCCTATTTGTAATATTAAATGGAACACCGCAATTAAGCGTGTATGTGATGCAGAGAGAGTGTAGAGCGAATCATCTCGCAAGCTGGAACCACCTATGTAGTGTCTATGTAAGTATATTTGGGCGCTCCCTTGTTCATTTAAAAAATAAAGGAATTCTTTATAAAAAAATAGTTACTGTTTGTGTGATGGTGTGCGTGGTCACGCTGACATGTCTTCATTACTAATACATTTTGAGATTGAATCATGATACAACCTTAGTTAGTATATTATATTTAGAATGATGGATAATAGTGATATCAAGATCGATGAAAAGGAGAAAAATGGAGCCACTGAGCTCAGCACAAATGAAATCAATGCACAAATCCGCCGTAGGAAAAAAGAAACTCCAGAGCCACTCTCAGATGAAATTAAAGAAAGACTCTTGGATATGAAAATCCTTCGGTTTAGCAGTGCCTCCAAAAGAGGATCATCTTCGTCATCGTCATCATCATCATCTGACTCTGAGTCAGACACAGATGATGAGGTCAAGTTCATTACATTTGATGATGGAGAGGACGGAAAGTTACCTACGAGTCCCACAGAGTTCAAACCCAATCCCAAAATGAATACATTTGTAGGGTTCTTACGGTTAGCGAATTATGTGGGTGCAGTTTGTGCTGTATTTGGGATTGTACTCTCTGTTTTTTGGCATGATGAATTGAATTACAGTACGACGCGGTTAGCTCTTTTTTTTTTTTTTTCTTCTTCGTGCAGTGAATAAGTATCTTGGTTTATTTTAATCAAATTGTTGATATATATGCCTTTGGAGCTCACTTCAAACAAACAAGCGAATATAACTAACCGCGTCCTACTGTACTATTTTTATAGAGGAAAATGTACCGATTGCGGGAGTACTTTTAGCTGCATCCTGTGTGCAGATCCTTTATCTTGTCATCGTAGCCATTCTGGTGATGATCGATTCCATAGCAACTGTTACATTCCGATGGAAAGAGTACGGGGAACTTTGTCAATCCCAAACGGACGCAACATCAATTGTCTTTTTATTTTGTGAATCTCGATGGGCCTGGAGACTCATTACAGGTTTTATAATCTCTTCTGCCATTAGTTTAAAAGTGTCAAAGTTGGTAGTGCCTCCTTATGACGTTCGATGGTATGTTGGACTCATATTTTGCAATGTGATATCAAGTATTTTGGGTTATATCATTTCAAAGTTTCCTTGGCACGGAGTTGCTTGGCTCTACGATCGTTTCAAGGATGATAATGTTGAGGATAAAGGGGATAAGTGGATTAAACCAGTTAAAGTAAAGGATGAGACGACCAAGAAGAGAGCTATCATCTTAGATGCCGTGTTTAACTGGATCGATCGTATTTTCATTGTTGCTCTCAATATAATCGCTCTTACTCTTTTTCTCTATACCATTGTTTATCGTTCTACGAATACGGCAGATCCAGAGTTTTGGTTTGTCATTGGAGGAACGATTTCTCTGTCATTCTTAACTTTGTTTAGTTTGTCCTACAATGTTATTCTTTGCATTTTAACGAACTTTGACTCTAAGAAAAAAGTACCCTCTGTATGGAAATTTGTCGCTCCCTATGTTTTAACATGCTCTGCCAAATTCCTTATGGATACCAATCTCGAAAGAGAACTTGGATATACTGAAGGGGAATTCATTCTTATACAAAGAAGCTTCGAGGATGCACGAGAGACTACAGCCCTTCTTTGGCCTATTCTCATGGTCCTTGCACTCCTTCTATTCTCAATTGAAATGACAAGGAAGTACTGCCACAAGGACAGGGCTGTCGGATGTTGGAACTTTTTGCTCTTGAATATGAAGGAAGAAGGAATTAATAAGAAGATCATCAGATTCTTTGATACAGCAGGAAGTTTATTTGCATTATCAGGACTCATATTTGGAATAACTTCCCTTTTTGTAGATCAATATGATCTTGTCTTTGATCCAGAAGGGATTGTAAAGGATATTGTAAATGGTTGCAAAATGTTTCAGGTCTCATTTCGCCCGGTCAAAAATATACTCCAGGAAATAATCAAAGTTCTTGATAAAAAGTTTACGTGTTCAGATGTTTACAAAACTCTTGGTGCAGGCTCTGCTGCTGCGCTTTTTGCTTCCTTCTTTCCGGGAGCCTCTTCTGTAGTTACCATGGGCTCAAGATCAGCATACTATGGGGTCAGGGCAGCAAATGCTTTGACAAATCTGAGTAAAAAGTTGAAGAAATCCCTTAATATGATGTGGCAAACCATGAGTATAGTACGAAAATTATCTGTTTTTACAGGGAAGAGTCTTAAAAAATTTGTTTTAGCCAATAACTCTGTCACACTCACAAAACTTTTACCCTTCCTTCCTCCAGTGATCCTTGGTATTTATGTATTATTTGCATGTTTTTGGCCACAAAGAATTTTGTTTTTTACACGATCTCAACGGATTCGAACAATAAAGGGACTTGTTCATACCTGGTTTCTTAGTCTTGGAGCATTGATATTTTCTGTGCTCATAAATACAGCCATTGTTGATGAATTAACTTCCCTTCTCAATAATAATATACCTTTAGCAACAGTAACATTAGAAAGGAAATTAGGCTGGACGCTTTCCATGGTTGCAAGTGGATTAGCAATGGGCTCAGTTGTGTCATACTTTATATCAACGATCATTCTTTATTACCAAACTAAGAAAGATCATGCAAATATTACAAATGAGGAATTGGATTGGAAAAGAGAAGTAGAAAGGCGGGAGTTAGTGGTCGTAAGAACACCATTAGGTGCAAAATATGAGAAAAGAACACAGTTAAAATATAAAAAGGACAGAATCAGTGGATGGAACTGGATTCTTCCCATATTACTTTGTGGAATAGCTTGTGGATTTGGATACTTGGCGAATATTCATCCTAAACTAGAAATGCATCGTGAGCCTAAAGGAGTATTTGGGCGGATACTTGAGAGTGTACTAACAAATTTCAACGACTACGAGCAGAATCTTAAGAGAGTTAAAGGTGACGCCTATGATGAATGTCTTCCATATGCCACCTTTGATGAAGTACTTGCTGAATCAAATATCCTGGTCAATCCTGTCAATAAGTTTTTTAACGAAACTGAAAAGGTACTGAAGTAAGTCGAACCTTGTTATTCATTAAATTATAATCCATTAGTACATTTATTTATTTTATTTTCAAGGCCCCTGAGAGACATTATACGAGATGCCAAAAAACAAATTGTGACTGACATTGAGGATGAGCTTCTAGGGGGGAAAATCCATGATATTTGGCAAACGAATGATCTTAAATATGTTGGATTCCTCTTAATGGCTCCACGTTTGGTTGGACTACTCATTCTTATATTTGGAGGAATCACCTCATGTATTTGGCTTTGTCAAATGAAGGTCTACGAACCATTGGAGCCTATTCGAATCATTCGAGCATATGGCAAAGTCGCTAAATTCAGCATATTATACGTAATTGGTGGTCAACTAGCCCTATTTAATGTTATATCCTCATTCGGAGTTCCTTTTTATCATTTAAACATACGATTCGGTCCAGGATTTGTCTATGACGTTGTTGCAGACTGTATTATGATCTCTGTATACATTGGAATGCAAAATGAGTTTTTCTTCTCCATACCCAGGAAGAAAACGACTGTTACATACACTGTCTCTGGAATATCTCAAACATGTGGTGTAGAAAGAAATACTATTTTATAGGGTGAGCAGTGAGCATCTCTTCTTCCTTTGTGATCTTTTGAAAACGGACAAATAGATTTGTTTTTACTTTACATACACTTCTCATATGAAAAATATGATTGTGATACACTCATGTATTGAGTATATAGATGGATCTCCTCATCATTGATACATAATATGTACAATATATGCATACATATTTCTACGTTCTGTGTTACTGCTCCTTTTGGAGGAATTCCTACAATAAGATAGATATTTCTTATTACTAACTCAGATATTATAGTTTATTTTTTATACTTATTATTATGTTGCCTATTTCAGTTTATACTTTTAACGATATGTCATAAAGCCTTTTCAAAATTTTGAATTTTTATTTCCAGTCATTTTGAGAGAAGATTTTAAAAATTAACATATAAAAATAATAATGATATTTTCACTGGAATTATATACGTCCGTGTCTTGTGTAGTTCCAAATGAAGCTTCAGAGCGAATTTAATAGACAGAAAGAATTTATTTTTAATATCTTCATTAATTTGCTTTAACGACTTTGTTTCTTTTTCTTGCCCTTCTTCTTAAGTTTGAGTTTTTTCCTATCTGCGGATTCCTCATGAATCCACTCCACCACTGTACTCATTTCTCGTATGTTACCAAAGAACTCTCTCATTTCACCTTCCTTAAAGTGTACCAAGGCTGGTAGATCGTCAAAGTCATAGTTTTCTTCAATATCTTTGTCAGAAATCTTCAAAAACTTAATTCCACTTGCCTCCAGATCACCATCTAACTCCTCAAGTTCCTTGAGAATCCTTTGTGCAAACATATCTTCCTCTTCGTAAAATAACACAAAAGCATTAGCCTCGCTCTTGCTTAAAATTTTATTCAGCATAATTTCATTCACTTCCTCTATTTGCCCCGGAATAGAGAGGGTTTTATCTGACGTGAGCCATTTTAGAACAGTCTCTTCTTCAGTTAATTCACCCAAATTATACTTCAAATAGTCTCCATTTCTATATAGTGCCAGGGCTGGAAACCTGGATATCCAATGCTCTTTAGCCTTAGCTGTATCATTTGTGGCAACAAATGCTATCCCATGTTCATCTAAAACATGATCAATGTTTTCCATGTCAGCCAGGATCTTTCTACACTCTTCTTCTTCATCATCACCAACACATGTGCCCATAAATAAAACTGCTACATAGTCTTCTTCTTCAATGAGCTCATTGAGCATTTCGTCAGTGACAAATTCAATAGAGGCAGTGTTTCTTTGTTCAACTAACCATTGGAAGAGAGCTGTAACGTCTTCTTCCAATACATTAGGGTACAAACTTGGAATCTCATTCTCATAGTAAACTATGATTGGAGTGTCTCCATCTGTTCCAAGATCAGTGAAGCTTCTTGCATCGGATATCTTTACGATATTAATGTCATTATCTTTCAGCTCCCCATCTATTTCTTCTAAACTCTTTAGTACAGTATTGTCAAAAACTTGTTTCTCATTATAATACAAGGCTGCAACATATGTATTCCTCTTAAGGAGTGACTCAAGTATGGCCCGATTTGCTTCTATTATGTTCTGTTCACTCAGTAACTTAGTCGTCCAACCCAAAATAGAATCATAATTCTCCAAATCTCCTGGAAAAGCTGATGGAATGCCACTATCAAAATATACAAGTGAAGGAACTAACGTCAAACCATACTCTTCAATCACATTTTCTTTGTCCTCTGCAACCATAATAAATTGAACTCCATCGTTCTCCAAATTATCGTCAACCTTTTCTAGAGCCTTCAGAACTTCATTTTCATCAATTGGTTTAGCCTCTCTTTCGTTGTAAAAGTAGACAAAAACATCATCCTCAGAGTCTATTATATGTTCCAAGAGTTCACCATTTACACTTTCCATTTTACCAGGGATTTGAATGTTATCCGTATCTGACAACCAATTATATAAACTAGCCTTATCTGTAAGATCCCCTGTATACAAAACATGGTCCTCAAGGCCGTTTTTAAAGAAAATCAGACTCGGAAAACTGGTTACGCCAAAGTCTATTTTAGCAGCACGTTTGTCCTTGGATGTGATTAAAGTAATACCAAGGTTTTCTACTTCGTCATTAATGGTCTCAACGCCTTCTACGACCTCTTGTATTTTTTGTTTGCAATTTGGATCTTTACAATGTCCTTGAAAGAGAACAGCCACGTAAGGGAAGTCCAAATCTTCGACAATATCCCTTAAAATGGTGTCAGATACAAGTTGCATTACGTTGTCTTTCTTATGTGTTGAGATCCATGAAAAAATATCCTTAAAATTCGATTTATCTCCATCGAAAAGTCCTGGAATTTTATCCTTGAAATAAACCAAAGTGGGGAATTCCTCAATTCCAAACTCTAAAGCTTTACTTAAATCAAGCACTTTAACCATAGGAACGCATATGCTATCCAGTTCATCGTCCATTTGTTCCATGCCATCCAAAAAATCCCCACTATCCCCATTTACAAATATAACTGCTAAATTGTCCAAATCTTCTTTTAAGTAATCTAGAACTGGTCCATTAACTTCTTCAATCTCTTGTTTCTTCATACTGTTCAACATCCACTCCAACATTTCCTTTGGTTGGGGACTTTTTTCTGTAAGAACGTTAGGGACCTTGTTATTAAAATGGACCAATAAAGGAAGACCACTCAACCCAAATCTTTTTTCGATTCCTTTGTCAGAGCACTTGATTAAATTAAGTCGCTTTTCTTCAAGATCATCATCAATTTTCTCAAGAATATCAATAAATTGTTCATCTTGCAGATTTCCTTCTCTATAAAAGGCAACTAAAACATGAGACTCGGTATTTAATAAATGCTGAAGAAAATCGTTATTCACTTTTTCTATTTTTCCCGGAAGCATCAAGTTCTTTTTATCTGTCATCCAATCAAGGATTGCTATTTTTTCATTCAAATCACCTTCAAAAATCAAAGGCTCCCCGTTCCGGAAAAGAGCGATGGAAGGGAAGCTTCGGATATCATATTGTTTAGCAATATCCCTGTTTTCAGTTGTAACGAGCATGATCCCATGATTTTCTAAAAGTGTGTCTATTTTTTCTAATTCTTCCAAAATCAAGTTACATTGATCTTCATCATTGCCATCGTCACAAGGACCACTGAAAAATACACCTAAATATTCCTCCTCTTTAACCAAAGATTCCAGTATTTGCTCTGTGACTTCCTCAATAGTGTCCGTCATTTTTTGAGTTATGAGCCATTCAAGAAGGATTTCTTCATCCTCAAGAACTCCATCATATAAGGAAGGAACTCTTTTCTCAAAGTAGAGAAGTCCTGGAAGTTCTAGGATCCCATATCTCTTCGCTTCTTCGATATCTTTTAATTTTAGTAAGTCAATTCCATATTTTTCGCAAGAAATCCTTATTTTCTCCATTTCATCAACAACGGTATAGTCCACATTATCATTTGGATCGTAGAACACAATTGCCATATTTTTTTCCTTTTCCACCAAAACGTCCAGCATTGCCTTTGTGATTTCTTTGATTTCATTCTCTTGCAGCTCGGACTTAATCCATTTTATTATACTTTTATCATTCAAAAAATTACCATCATACAACTCTGGAACACCATTCTCGAAGAAAACGAGAGAAGGAACTTCTTCAATTCCGAAAGCCTGTGCAGACCCTGGATCAGATATTTTCACAAAAGTTAAATCCTGTTGGTCTAATTTCTCATCGATATACTCCAATTCTTCAAGAATAGTATGAGCATCGGTGTCATTGCTCTCGTAGAAAAATACAAATGCGTGATCCTCATCCTCTAAGATATTTTCCAACATAGCAGTGTTAACATCATCAATGACACCAATGATTTTGAGAGTTTCTTCATTCGTAAGCCATTTGAAAATTGACTTTTCATTTGATTCATCACCTTCATAGGGAAGGAAATGAGTATTTCTAAAGAATCCGATCCCTGGCAAATCTTGCAAACCTAGAGGAACAATACATAGATTAGAGGGAGAAAAATCCTACACTGAAAATACTAAACGCACCTTTTTCACTTGCCACACGCGTGTCAGAAGTCGTAACCATTAGTATTCCGGTTTCATCTAAGTCATCATCTATTGTCTCTAGCTTTGCCAAAACAGATTCACAATCAGGTCCTTCAGGGGCATTACATGCCCCTGAGAAATACACAGCAACATACTCATGTTCTTCAATCAATTGTTCTAAAATTTCATCCGTCAGTCTCTCAATTATGGAAGTCGTTTTCTGTTTGATAAGCCACTCCAAAACGTCCTGAGGCTTCTCTACATTTACATTCATCATTAAAGATGGAATCTTTTTATGAAAGTAAACAAGCTGTGGCATATCAAGAGATTGGATTCCAAGTTTTTGACATTCATCTGGATCTTTTATTTTGACAAGAGCAATATCATTATCCTGACACTCCTTTCCAATCTCGTGAAGTCCATCGACGGTCGGATCCTCTTCCATATCAAAAAATACAACGACAATATTTTCAAACTTGTCAAGTAATTTTCTAAATAGAATTACCGAAACTTCTAAAATCCGAATTGTAGTACTCTCTTCCTTGATCCAAGTCACAAATGCTTTCTCATCCTCCAATTCTCCTTCGTATATATTGGGGATTCCTTCACGAATATATGCTATATTTGGTGTTCCGATGATCCCATAATCTTCTTCTGCTCCGTCTTCATATATTTTAACGAATGTTATATTTATTGCATCCATTTCAGAGTCGACGAGTTCCAACTTCTCAATAATATCATCGGCATTACGATCATCTTTATCAAAAAATAAAACAGCAAAATTGTCATCATGTTCGTAGATAAACGAAAGCATTTCTTTATTCACGGTCTCGATCTGTCCCGGAAGGTAAAGATTATTGGGATCCAAGAACCATTTATGCAATTCATTTTCCTCTTCTAATTCAATCCCTTCAATCTGCTTGAACACAGTATTTCTGTATAGTCCTATAGTTGGGAAATGTGTTATTCCATGCTCATTATAAGGATACTCTTCATCACTTATTTGAACAAATGTGATTCCCATTGATTGAAGATCATCGTCTATATTTTCTAATCTAGCATACACTTCTTGAACTTTGTCAGAGTTGGTTTGCCCCTTGAAAAGGATAGCTACGTATTCTTTTGTTTCTATCAAATCCTCAAGAATTTTTGGAGTGATTTCCTCAATTATAAATTCAATTTTGAGTTTATCTAGCCAGGCTAAAATATCTCTTACGTTTTCTTCCCCTCTGTAAATACTGGGGATATCGCCAGAGAAGTGCACAAGCGTTGGAGGATCCTCTAATCCCAATTCTTCAGCCAAGTTCGCATCATCAATCATAACAAGCATCAGCTCATCTTCCACAATTTTGTTATAGACTTTGTCTAATTCCTTTATGATAGTCATTTCCTGCTTGTTTTCATCATCTACAAAAAACACACCAATGGACTCCTCTCTCTCAATCATTTGCTCTAAAATAGATTTTGTGACCATTGGAATAAGTTCTTCTCTAATGGACTCTTTCATCCACTCGAATACAGCCTGAGTATCTGTCTCATCTCCTTGAAATGCTATGGGCACACGTCTTTTAAAGTGAATAAGTCGAGGAAGAAATCCAATTCCAAATTCTTTTTCAACATTCTCATCGGAGCACTTAACCAAGAGAGCATTTTCCTTCTCCATTTCTTGATCAAGGGAAGATTCATAGTCTTCGAGGAGGTTCAATGCTCTTTGATGATCTTCTTTGTACAAAAATGCAAAAACACTGGACTGAATCTGAGTGAGATGAATCAGGAGTTTAACACTTACATCTTCAATTTCATTAGGTATGATTATGTTCTCTAGAGTTGTAAAAAACTTAAGTATTGCAATTTCATTTGATATACTTCCTTGATATATTATTTTATTTCTGTTTCTGAAGAAACAAATAGTTGGAAATGTGTTCAGTCGTAGTTTAGAAGAGGCGTACTGCGTGTCGTCAGTATAAACGAAGGCAATTCCTAAGGCATCCAATTCCTCGTCAATTTTCTCTAAATCTTTAAGAGCGTAATCACACTCATCTTCGTTCTTTTCACAATCTGACATGAATAAAACACCAACATACTCTACCTCCTTAATGAGTCCATCCAAGAGAAGTCCGGTTACTTTCTCTATGTGAGAACCACTTCTTTGATTTTCCAACCAACGGAGCATTTCATCAGAAGTTAGGTCTTCGTCATAAACATTTGGTATTTTGTTTTCATAGAAAATAAGAGCTGGAAGTGTATAAATCCCAAAGGACTTGGCCACACTTACATCCCCTACTTTGACCATGAATATGTCCAACTTTTCTGCATCATCATCCGTAGTCTCTATTTCACCTAAAAGATTTGTGTGGCGTCGCTTATTCGGATCATAAAAGATAACAAGAAGATTATCAATCCTCTCAATCACATTCTGAAGTACATTCAAATCCACAGAAGGGATTTCATTCGTTTCATATTGCTCTACAGACCATTTATAAATTTCGCCCTCATCCTTTAGGTTTTCACCATCAAAAGCCACAGGTATTCCATTCTCAAAATATAAAAGTATCGGCATCTGTTCGAAAAATCCAAAGTCTTCAGCAATTCCCTCATCAGAGCACTTTACAAATTCAATATCATTCTTTTCTAACTTATCGTCAATGTTTTCTAGATATTTGATAATTTCTTCTGCTTTTTTTCTGTTCTCAGACGAGTCATCATCATACAAAAAAGCTACAAGATCTGATTCCTCTTCAATTAATTTCATTAACATGGTTCTTCCCACTTCCTCAATCCTTCCCGGTATCTCTAAGGTTTCTTTATCTAGGAGCCAGTTCAACAAATCTCTTTCATTCCCTAATTTTCCCTTGTATAGAAGAAACTCTCCATTACGAAATATTCCAAGAGCTGGAAATTTACGAATTTTCAGAACGTTTCCAGCATACAAAATATCTTCTGTAGTGACTAAAGTAATTCCATACTCATCCAATTCATCATCAATATTCTCCAAATCTCTCAAAACCCTTTCGCATTCCTGATCTGTGGATGCTCTTTCATCGCATGGACCAGTGAAAAACACAGCCAAGTACTCTTGATCTACAATTAGAGCCTTCAATATTTCGTCAGAAACCTCTTCGATTGTATCTGAGCTCCTTTGAAATTCAATCCATTCTGAAAGAGTTTCTAAAGAACGAACTGAGTCTTCGTAGATCGTAGGCAATCCTCTTTCAAAGTAAATTACAGCTGGAAATTCATCAATGCCATATTTATTGGATGCCGCCTTTTCATTTTGAATTTTCACAAGATTGATATCGAATCTCTCAGCTACTCTATAAATATCTACTTCTCCAGGAAATACCTTTGAATCAGACTTTAAAAATAAGGCTAATATAGCATTGCCTAAAAAAACACAATTTTTTTAATGGTCTAAATCTATATAACCAAATGTATTATATTTACCAGTGTCAACAACTTTTTCCAACATATCTGCATCAATAATCTCAACATCCTTATTATCCAGTTCCTCTCGTATCCATTTCATAACATCTCCAGTTTCCTCAAGGGTACCTGGATACTCTTCTGGTATCCCATTTTCAAACATGAACAATGATGGAAGTTGACCTACTTTAAGTCCATAGGCCAAGGCTTCTTCATCATTATCGATCTTTGCCAAAGGGAGAAGAGACCCCAAATTTGATTTCTCCAATTTGGTCAGAGCCCTTGTACTCTTTATATTTTGTTTATCGTAGAAATATATTCCACAGACTTCATTTTCTGCAATGAAACTTTCCAGAGCATTTTCTGACTCATCCAATTCGACAAATTCACTATTCTTTCCTTGTGAAGAGGAACTATTGGGCCTTGATTTCTTGGATTGGAGGGGAAGCGGTCCAAGAAGGAAGAGTAGACAAGTAATAATCCTAAGAGCCCCACTCATTCCTTATTTGAATATAAGTAGAATTGAACTAACTAATTTGGACTGGGAATGTTAAGAAGTAGTTTTTATGATAGTGTATTTAAGTAAAATTAGAAAGCTATTCAGGGCGAGTGCAAATACAAGTATTCTACTTGCAGTTTGAAAGCACTTATTCTTTATCAGCATACATATGTGAATATGTACGTAGGAGTAGGTCAATACGTCCCAAATAGGAAGAAGGTTTTAGTTGTATACAAAATACCCATAAATCTTTTTTGAGTGAGCGATATATTATATGTGAAGAATTTGTGTACATAGGTAGGTACTACTCCAGAGAGAAACTCTATAAATAGGCTTATGTATTTATATTTGTGCTTCTTTTTCCTTTGAGCTTCCCTTCCTTTCAAAAATGAATGAAGTAGTTCCATGTGTCTTATAGGTACTTTCATTAAATTCACTTTACACAACACTTCAAATATAAATTAGAAATGCAGACTTTTCGAGATTGATAAAATTATCGGTAATTTATTTGGAATTGTTGACATTTTAAAAAAATACATAATATGTCTTACGTCAACAAAAAAAAATTGGAACAAAAATCAAGAAAATGAAAAATTCCCAACTTATATTTTTACATAATTATTATCTACATAGGTACAGCCCAATATTTCATGAATGTATTTGGGCTACTGTATGCTTTGTATTCATTTTTTTAAATAACAGACATACCCAAGGAAAATGTTAACGATAGTGTAGAGTCCTCATTTACCGGGTGTAGGGGAAAAATCTTTACACTTCGGTCTGCAACATAAATCAAGGTTTTTTCAATGCGGTAAAATTGTTCTTTCAAATACTAAAAAAATGGAAAAAAAAAAAAATTTTGGACGCTGGTAAGAAACCAACAGAGGAGAACATGTTACCATGGGTCCAGACCAGCTACCCGGACAGTAGGATGGTTCGCCTGCAAACACGTCCAAAAAGGGTCAGAAGTGGTTGGAGGACAACTTGTCTTTCTATCCAAAGAAAATGTGCACCCTACTCACCCGATACAAACATTGGAATACACTTTTTTGGTGCATGTTGAGTCCAAGGCCTACATCGTCCGTCCCCCAAATATCAACAACCTCAAGGACACCGTCAACCAACACTGGGATGTCATGTCTGAGGACTACATCCGCAATGGGTGCAAGGGCTTCCGTGGCCGCCAGGAAGAGATCATTGCTGCCAAGGGGGCTATATCGATGATTAAGGTAGCCAATACATCATATTAGTTATTTTTATTTTATTGGCATACCCTATTAAAACTGGTTGCTGAAATATATCTTGATAAGGTTCTCCATTGAAAGTGTAATTATTCTTTCACTGCACCCGGTAATTCATAAAACTTAATTTGACTCCCACCATTTGACCTTTCAAATAGAGTCTATCAATTTCCAATTATTTCATTGGGAGCATTAATTTTTCATAATTGATGCGTAATTTACGGTTGCACTTCTAAAGGAATCATCATAATAAATTGTTGACAGAAGAAGATGATAATTAATTATTCATCGAATAACAGACATATATGATATTTGTAACTTCAAATGATTAATTATATTACTTACATAATAATATATAGGTACATAATAATACAGTAAAAAAGATGATAAAAGTAACTTTTATGCAGAATATTGCAAAAATATGGATTTTGAAATACACAATATGTGACTATGAAATATTTAATTAGGTATGAACAAAATTTATTAAAACTTGTCACATATATATATGTTTGTTATCTGAACAAATGATCTTTTTGGGCATCAGTTTCGTATTTCCAAGAGATTATTGAGGTCATGAAACTACTCTTAAAAATATACATACAATTGTTTGTTATAACAAAACGTTACTAAATAACATTACAGATGACGCAAACATACCCTACTGTTTCCGTCTACGTAAATACATTCGTACCTACACAAATTAATTATGTATCATTTTAAAAAGATGAAAATCATATTTGACATTTTTTTTAAATAATTTAGTATACTTGTATGTAGGATAATGCTCTTTAAAACTCAAAGAGCAAAAAGTCAGTGGATTCTCAAATATCAATAGAAATTCGATGCCCAGTTATTTTTATTTGTTTAAAGTAGTAAATATATTGTCTAGTTATTTATTCAGTAAAAGTTGGAATTACATATTAAGTAGATAAGTCCCACACCCAAAACTTCTTGATTGAGCATATGGACAACGTAGCTATATCATATTAACAAATGTAGACTTCAATTACATAGAATTGATGTATAAACATTTCTCAGATGCATATCAAAAATGTCCAAAACAACACATTGAAAAAAGTTATCTAGTCTGAATGTATGTTGCATAGTATGTATTACAATGAATGATTATTAATAATGAAGTATAATTAAGTTTGGTTGTTTGGGGGTAGTGTCGTTTTTTCGTAGTAATGAGGTGCTAGAGTCTCCAACAATCCTGGCTCAATAACCGTGATATCTTTCATGTAAGTCTTATTTGTTTCTGTCAACTCTGTAAAAACAACCCAACTGGGTTGTTTCACTGTATACAGGACGGAAGTTGGGTGAATGGACAACTCTATATTTCCTCGTACAGTGCGATAAGATCCAGATACATGAAGATATGCAGCGTTTGGAAACAATCCAGAGACAATACATTTTAATAGCGTTTGTGTATCTGTTGTTGACTTGATTGGGATCTTGTAGCGTTTAAGTGTTTTGATGAGACGATCGTAGAGCTCACTCGCTCGTCTAAGAACTTTGTATTTTAGAAAGTGACTTTGGCACCATCCCCGGGATTCATTTTCCTTTTTAAATGCGTTGAATACGTTAAGGAGGGTGAGCAAATCTCCCTCAGAGACCTCAAAGTTCCTTTTAGCAATCCGCCAGTCGTTGGCATTGCTTGATTTTTTGATAAATACTTCTTCTACTTGAAGCATTGCAACGATAGCACATATTTCTTGAGAGCAATCAAAATCCTCTGAGGTAAGCAACATTTTTGATAAATTAGGATGGATTGGAAATTCTGACATTCTTTCGCCTAGGGGAGATGTAAGAGATCCCTTCTCATCGATTGCTCCAAGAGCAAATAAAAGTTCTAAGCCGGATATCAAGTTCTTAGATGGAGGAGCAGATGGAAATTCAAATTTAACGATATTATCGATTCCAAGAGCCTTTAACTGAAGAACAGTAGATGCAAGGTCCGTTCTTTGCATTTCAGGGGGAGTGTTAATTCGAAGTTTCATAAAATCACTTTCTGTACAAAGACGATAACATTTCCCTGGCCTTGTTCTACCCGCTCGCCCGGATCTCTGCTCAGCAGAGGCTTGAGAGACTTCAGTAACAATAAGTGAATCAATGTTAGTTTCCGGATTATACCACTTTAGCTAACGAAACAGGAATCGATAACATAAACGATCCCTTCTATTGTGATACTGGTTTCAGCAATGTTTGTTGCAACAATTATTTTTCGAAGACCCCTTTGACTAGGTCTAAATACTTTCAATTGATCCATATATGGGAGTGACCCGTGCATTGGAAGGATAGACATGCTTAGACCATGCTTGGACTTTCCAATAGAAACTTCATACTCCTTCAAGAAACTTGTACATCTCTCCACTTCCTCCATCCCTGTTAAAAATATAAGAATGTCTCCAGGCGTTTCAATCGCATGAACCTTCACCGCCGTTTCAGCACATTCTTTAACATAGTCTGGACAAGGATTTGTCAAGTAAAATACATCCACAGAGTAGCTGGATCCTTCAACAGTCAAAATGGCAGAATTATCAAAGAAATCTCTAATAAATTCTGCATCCACTGTCGCAGAAGAAACGATCAATTTCAAGTCCTTCCTCTTGTTTAAAATTTTTTTAAGAAGTCCCATTAAAATGTCTACATGAACCGTTCTTTCGTGTGCTTCATCAACAATGAGAATGGAATAGTCACTCAACAGAGGATCCCCCATCATTTCTCGAATCAAAATCCCTTCTGTCATGTACTTGATTTTTGCATTCCTGGAGCGATCATCAAAGCGAACAGAATACCCAACAATCTCTGGTTTTCCGACCTCAGACGCAACACGATCAGCAAGAGTCGTAGCAGCCACTCGACGAGGCTCCGTGATTCCCACAATTCCTTCAACGGACTCATAGAGAAACTGAGGCAATTGAGTGGACTTTCCACTCCCCGTCTCGCCAACCACAACCAGAGTCTAAAAACAGTATAAATACACATACATTAATTAAGTGCTAGATCTATCAACTATAGAGGAGACTCATTCACTCACCTGATTCTGGGACAAGAGGTAATGAATGTGATCCCTATATTTGGAAATCGGAAGTTTGGCTCTTTGGGCTTGAATTGAAGTAGATGGAGTTGCGTTGTATATGAAGGATGTTTCCTTAAGTGGATCCAAGTCTGATCGGTCCACTTTCCATGAAGAGAATACATCCTCCTCATCTTGAGGACGTAGGAATCCTCTCGAATGCATTTAATGAGCGGCAGGATGATGTTTATGTAATTCACATTAAATTTAATGTAGCGGTTGTAATGTAAATAATAACAAAGGAAGAAGTTGAGTGACTTCATTTTGAAATTAATATTTCCGTCCATGTTTAATTTAATGGGTTAACCAAAATTAAATTTAAAATTAATATTAGTATATTATCATTTATCCGTAACTTTACATAAATCAAAGGATGAGTTTCTTTAATAATATTATAGAAATTTTATTTCGCATGAAAAAATCAAATTTAGATTAATATGGACAACTAGAAAGATCAACTTACCGACATCGACCAATAAAATGCATTAAAAAGTAAAAAAGCTACTAATAAAATAATAAACCCGATGAAATCCGCATAAGTGAGTATTATATTCAAAGCATTTTCCGTTGCACCAACAAGAGCATTTCTGGATTTCATCATGCAAACATTACTTTTCAATATCTTCAACTTTGTATCCAATTCTTCTTTTTTGACTACTCTTTGAAAAATCAAAATAATACTATATTCGATAACCGTTGCAGCAACAAATACGAGACAAACGAGGATCCAGACTTGTATTGAATTCATTTTAGAGCTGAGTGGCGAGGTAGCAGAGATGGTTATCGAAATGTTCACAAGAACAATAAATGTAGTGAATATAAGAGCTATTCTTGCGGGAATACTATCTGGTGGAATTACAAGGCTTATCCAACTCACAACGACAAATAGTCCGGATGGGAAAAAATAATTGATGACATAAGATTTGGGATTCCTTGATAATAATAGGATAAATCCAGTAACATCATGAAATTGAAAACTCGAATTAATTTCTGTCATTTGTTTTTTTAATTTTGGGAGTGGGGATAATTTCATGGAATACTCTGAAAACGTACTCCCATTCTTGAATCCATTTAAGTACTCCAAGTTAAAGGAAATGTGAGTATTTGGTATTTTCGATCCAATCTAAAATAAAATTGATATAAAACGTGGTACTTATAATAGAATATATCTCAATTATACGTGAATTACTTGAAAATAACACTCCTGGGAGTCAAAAGGAAATTTATCAAAGTTCATTGGACACGAAATCCTAGTATAAATTCGAGCTTCATGGCAAAGTTCCTCATTATTTAAAATCATGAGCATTTCATCTTTATAAAAAGCTCCAAACATGGGCTCAAACATATCCAAGTTATAAACAACTAATTGGGGAAACCATATTAGGCTTCTAAATTCATCAGTGTCCACTTTAATCCTCCCTTGGGAACTCACGTTAAAGCGGAGTCTAGAATCAGTCCATCGAATTCCAACTTTGATTTTTAATGTAATCATTTGCTTGTAGTCGTCAATGTCGAGGATTTCTGAAACATCAAAGCTGAGGCTCACAGAAGTAGTAGCACTGGGTGGAGGTTGTGACTTGTAGTAGTCCTTTGGAATAAATATTACATCACCTTTTGTTGATAATGTCGAGTATACTGATTTGGTTATACAACATATAATTAAGAGAAAGAAGGGCTTCATATTGTATGGAATGCTCACAATTGACTACCTTGTACAACTCGTAATATATCTATCAAATATTAATTACTCAACTCTCGTTTATATTTCCAGGCTGAATAATATCACAGTATTGATCTATATCACTTAATATATTTATAAGCAGGAGGCGGTTGGATAAATTATAAATTAATAATTATGGCTCTGATTAGGAAAATAACAATATATTAAGATCATTCGATTCTTCATTTATCAGACCATTCAGTATAGTATAGTAATTCATGGATAGAGACTCAACATAGATTTTTTTAATGAAAGTTCTTGTAAAAACATAACATGAATCGTGATAAGGTGCATTTCCTTCGTAAAATAAGTATTAATTAGTGTTTTGTTAAAAGTTGTTGCAGTAGAAAGGATGATCCAATACTTTTATGAACTTTTATGACTCTAGGATAGAGTAGATGTCCAGAAATAGAGGGTGTTCCCAAATATGACGAGTGTTGTGAAGTTGTTTAAAAACGCAGAAGACCATCACACTACTTCTTTCCATGTTTCCGATTCATGAGATTGGATGTAAGAAAATCCTGAGTGTCAAAACCTAAAATGGTCTTCAAAGAGCAAGGGCAATGCTCTACACTTTGGAGAAAGTAAATGAAAGGGTTGCGTCTAGAAATCGAAGTGTAGCCTTAAATGCCATGAGTACATAGTTTAGGAAATAATACGTTTCAATGTCAGCCCTACTATTTAATCGCATAATATAATATTCACATCTAGCTATCATCTATCCCACTTGTTCAAATCAAGTGTCATCAGTTGAACAAAAGCTCATTTTAGGTCATATTGACAGATTTGTTGGATGCTTTTAAAAATAAAAATCCTCTTAAATTATATAATCAAGATTTCAATAGAATAAACTAAAATGAAATAATAATAATTAAACTAATTGAAACAGATAAACTTAGAAATATTAAAAAGGTTTGCACAGCAAAAGGAGATTACACAATATACACGAATCATTTTTTTAAAGATATACGCAACGTTTTTAACTTCTGAACATGCAACCTTAGATATTTTCTTCATTCCCCCCCTGATATTTAAGGATTAAGAGTCCAATCACAACTACATATAAATTGTTCATCTGGTTATTTTTATTAAACAGTTTGTCTAAAGTTATCTTTTCGAATAGTTTAATTTTCGTGAAATCAAAGTCGTTTAATATTATTATATCTTGAGCCAAAGACTTTGTGAATAAAAAATACCTAAAGTGATTGAATAAATATTTAAAAAAGAATAATTATGAAAATATTTTTCCAGGCGTTCAACAATCAGGTGATTTTACTTTACATTGATTATTTTAAATTATGCGACTATTAACTGTCGACATCATAGGATTAAGTTTTTTTCTTTTTAACATTATACTAGAAAATGAAAAACAAGAATCTTTAATTGACTGTCAGTTAACTATTTAAAAAAATAACAGAAACAGTTTTTATTTTAGGACAAAAATGAGTCATTTTAAACTTTTTTTTCCTTGAACAAATGAATATCCAAACAAGAATACGAAGATTATGGTCAATTTTAGTAATGGACGATTCCAAAAAAAAAATTCTCATACCGATTCGGATGTGATTCTAGTAAAAATTAACGATTCCCATTCTTTAATATTTTAAATAATAGTTCAAAAAGTACTATTTTGCTATTAGGGACATCTGCAGGATTATATTTAATCTTGGTTTTTGGAATTTTTTTAAAAAAATTCATAGAATTAATTTTTTTTTCCAAAAAATTACAATAATTAAATTTTAAATATTAATTTTTTTCAAATACACGATTTGATATTTTTTTTCTTTTCAAAAACCACAATTTGCAAAAAATTAAATTTTTGAAAAATTTTTTAAAACCCATTACTATTTTAAAAAATAAATTTTTTAGGAAAAAATTTTAAAATTAAATTTCTGATATAAATTTTTTTGCACAAAAAAAAATCTAATATTATATTTTCTAGTGAAAAGCCAAAATTTCTTAAATAGAAAAGTAATTATTATTTAAATATCAGTAAAAAAATAGAATCGCAAATTATACATTATTTCCATTAATATATCAATATTTGCTACTGTTTGCTATTTGTTTATAATTAAAATACATTTCCTTTATTGTTGGCAACAAACAAATTGTAAGAATTTAATTTATTTATGAGATAATTATTTATAATAAACAGTCATTAGCAAAGGGTTTTGAACTAATACATTTAAATTTGTTGGTTAATTATTATTATTTTATATTGACCATGAACATGTCTTCTTCGGGTGACTTGTAAACCAGTGAGTTTCCCCTTTTTCATTAGATATAATTTAATATGAATATATTAAATCTTCGACTCTTGATCTTTTTTATTTTCATAATTTACTTTCTAAATATTTATTATGAAAAAAAAAAAAATTACAAGAAGTCACATTTGTCTCTAAGCAATCTACTTTACAACTTTATAAATTATTGCTACTGAATATATGTTTTATTTAGTTAAGATTAATTTGTCAATTTTCAACAATATTTTCCATTATCCAATTATTAACTTTCAGTTTTCGACAAATTCTCCTTTTTAAACATTTTAACGGAAAAAAGTTTACAAAAACTCTAATTCATTTTAAGTTATATGCTGGTACACATATAAAATAATTATTTTGGATTGTTTAGAAAAGCCATGCCAATTTATTTTCAATATTTGAAGATGTACATACTAAATGATTTCTGAACCAAACAAAACACTAACAAGTCCATCAATTATACCTTATACAAGGTAATTTTTCCATTTAGTCGTTATCTATTAATTTATTTTCAGTTCTTGGATTAATAAATTTCTATAATTTTTTCTTACTAAACCATCGTCAATAAGTTAATTATAACCAAAGTTGTTCATTTATAAAAGGACATCATAAATATATTTGATTTGAGTAATATTTTGAATACTTTTATCTAGAAGCAAAAGTTTTTATTTATTAAATAATACCCAAATAACAAGTGTATTAAGTATTATCTTACATTAATCATGAATATCCATTTATTCATAATTGGAGTAAATTTGATAAGTTCATTTGCAAATTTGTTTTTCTAATCACTTTTGGTAAGACAGACATTAAAATCACTCTATTTTTACTTTGATTACCAACAAATAGTTATATGGTAAATAATAGAAATAACTCGGAAATAACATCAGCTGAAGCTCCAGCACAAGAATTCTTTCGGCATTCATTTTGTCGACTTTGAAAAAGCAACCATTATTTCTAAATAATAACAATTAAAATTGATTATTAGAATAAAACACAACATATGACTTGTAAAAATTCCTGTCTAAACCTGATCTGTGAGTTTTAAGTGTTAACTTAAATATGATGCATTGGGTAGATCAAGTACAGTTCCTAAAAATTCTTAAAACAATTAATGTACATTGTATTTTGTTATCAGTTGTGGATGTTTCTTCTTCCTTTTCCCCAATCAGTCTTCTGAATGTTGATTGGTTGAATTAGAATTAGTTCTTGTTAAATCCTTCTCAAAAATGATTGAATAATATTTATATAATTTAGAGATATTGGCTAACGACTAACAATTGATTTTGGGGCATTTTCTGTTTCTTTTCGTATGAAAGGTTACGTAAATTGATAACTTTGGGGATTACTCCCTCTTTAAATATTTCAAGGAAGACTTCCTTCAGAATGGAGCTGAAAAGTTTGCAATTTGAAGAACTCAAATTGGAGTCCAAAGGGGTCTGGAAACTAATATTTTAAATTATTGATATAACAGGAGTGTTCACAGGATTATATATATACATATATTTTTTGGTTTTATGATCCACAGTTGCTCAGAAAAAATTACATTTTTCAGATTTTTTTTTTTTTTCAAATCTCCACCTTCAACAAAATAAGCACTTCTTCTCTTCAGAACATTCACGGCACTTATATAGCTCAGTATAAAATATTTGAGCCTCTCCATACTCTCAATACACACTTTATCACTTTAGTTTTGTTAAGGAAATTCGAGAATGAAACCGTACACTTTATTCTAAATTACTACTATTAGATGAAATACGACGTGCAATTTCTTCAGTCTTTGTTATATTATATGTATAGTATATAAAATATTTCTTTTGAGTATAACATGTTTAATTAACTATAAGAAAGAAATTGAGCAATAACATTGCTATTATTATAAGTTGTTGTAAAGAGGAATCACCATTGAATAGTATATTGCAATGTACTTCTCTACATGGGGACAAAATAGTAGGGAGAAGGGAACGACGTCCAACGATTATTAATAAATACTTGATAATGTGAGGGACTCAAATAATATACACAATAAATCAAAGAATTAACAAAAACTACATAAATACACTCGTATGTACAACATACGAGATATATATATATGTATTATAAATCTATGCAACATAAAGATTTCACAAACAAAAAGGAGAGACGAGTAGGAGAATATGTTTTGAATAATATATATGAGGAATCCTCCACTCTCAGGTCTACCAATGAATGAATGACTAAGGTTTAATGTGTGAACACAATAATGAACGTTCTAGAGTAAGTGGATAATCATTATTTATGAATCATCAACGTTGACGAGCAGCAGCATCCTTGATATAATAATGATCCTTTTTAGATTCTTCGACGAGATCCGCTTGACCCACGGTTGTGGATCCCAGCTTAAAGGTAACTCTTTTTGTAGTGGAACACCGTCGTCAGTTCTGTTTGACCTCCTCACGCATTTCGTTAATGGCAGAGCAAATTTTAAGAGCAGGACCGAGTTTAATACTCATGGCAGCCATGAGATGCTCTGTTTTTAGGAGCATGAGAGCCTGGCCATCAATTTCTTGGAGCATAAAGTCTTCCACGTACTCAGCACAGCCGTGGAGGCTCTTGACGAAATCACAGACTTGTTGAACAGACCATTTGAGGGGATTTCCGTTCTTTCCAAAAACGGAGTTTGAGGTAGATAGAGGTAGGGGTTTGATGATTGGATCATCTGTGAGTTTTCTGCGTTTTTCACTGGGTGGACCACTCCCATCTTTGATGTGGTGACTATTTCCTACAAAAACAAATCAATGATTAAGAATGATTCAAGATACAATAACTATATTTCAACATACCTTTACTACTCTGATTGTTCCCAGAGCCAGGGTTGCGTTGATTATCAATGTTTTGACGCGTACTACCGGACGGTCGACCAGGACCACGCTTTTTCTCGGCATGCGTGGTGGTTCCTGTAGTCACTGAGGAGTTGGTCGAGGAAGTACTTGATTTTGTAGATGTGGTGGTGGCGGTGGTGGTGGTCATAATAGGAGTACTACTGCTCCCAGAAGAGACACTCAGAGAAACAACGCATGTGCCAGTGGTAGCGGGGGAGCTAATACTGTTTGAAGAAGAGTTATGTTTGTGGGAGAAGGACTCTTCCGTCAAAGACTCCTTTTTGGGTACACCTCCGGGATTTTGAGCTGGAAGATATAAAAAAAAAGGAATATGTTAAAATTATTCAGTCTTTCTTTCCATTATCTATGTACATATATTTGTTTAGGAGAAAAACTTTTTTTTCTTCTGTGAAGGAAAACATCTGGAAATGGTTTGTGTTTGTATTAAGATTTGTAAGAGACTTTGTCCCCTCTTTTAATAGTAGCTAGTAAAAGGAATTTCATTAATGCAGGCAAGAAGGAGAGGAAAAGACTGAACTTATAGAGGAAGGAATGACGAAATGGAAGATCTTTTGATTTATTTATCTAAAGTACTTATTATTAAAAATAAATAAATAAGGGGTTTAATTCGATGATATTAACTTAGTCTTTCTCCCCCTCTATTTCTATCTATCCATCTAACATGAGTAGTTGTAGTACATTTTTCATCATCACTCCCCTTAGTTACTTTAAGTATGAAAAGGGAAAAGAAAAAGAGTTTTTGACAAACTTTCATTCCCATTATTATTATGTTATAATGTGACTATATATAAGGTGGGTCGATAAGAAACTTGCAACTCAGTCTGGTTGACGTTAGCAAACAACTTTTTTCATCACGTCACAACGGAGCAAAGTTCATTCTTATTGACTAGTTTTAAGTGTTAACTCATATTATTCCAGGAATTATGTCTTCTTCTAAAAGTACTAGGCGTACTTGTGCTGTGGTAACCAGTACAAATCCATCAGAAATTTATTATTTTTGTATATTTATTTGAAAATTTATGCTCTGACAGATTTTTCATTACAACTTTTAATTTTTTTTAAAAATAATTTTAGTATCGTAAGTGTCGGAGGGTAAAAATTTACACTAATAATATTGTCAGATGAGAAAATAAAATACTAAATTATGTATTCATACAATTTGTTTTATCGAATTAACTTCTAAATTCCCTCCTCTGTGACGTCATCAAAATAACCAGTAAACAAAAGCAAAGAAATCTCTTATCGACACACCTTATATATAGTCACCTCGTTAATATTATCAATGTCATGCCTCTTATTAGAAACAAATCCATCTTATCATGTCATTAATGTGTAAATAGAGAGAAGAATGTTTGTCATGGAACCATGACGACGACACTCCATATAAGCGTGATAAATAAATTTGAAACTCGCTCTCTCCCTCTCTATTTCTTCCTCTACATGAAGACCCACATTTTTATTTATATATTTTCTACATTGAACGTGTCTACGTAGACACACTCAGCCCCGTAGAGTCTACTCTATAATCCCTCAAGGCGCGTACATTCTACATATTGTAATATTTGAAAGGAACAACATATTAATAATTTTAAAAAAGTGGGAGGGAACTTATATGATCAAGATAAGAAGAGAATGCGCTATCCAATGAGAGAAGAGCATTATTTAAGTAAAATACAGAAAAAATATTAGGAGAGAAGAACAAAGCAGGAGGAGTTTATATGGTTGTACAGACTGCCAGATTATAGTAATTCTCCTCTCCTTCTCTCAATTACAGGCGCGCCTAAGGAGTGAGCGCGTACGCGTTACTTACCATACAATTATTCTGTAAAATCCAATGAGAAGATCCTTCCTCCTAACGTTTGATTTGATGCATCTGTCTGTACAACTGAGTTGAACATTAGCATTATCTTACATTTAATGAGAAGGATTTAGCACAAAATAAGCTCAGCTGCCGTTGTTCTACCTTTTCTCTCTCTCTCTCTCTTTTCCCCCCTTCAAATGTCATCATTATACTGACTCCCTTGTATTAATAATACTATTATCTATACCACCACCGGATGTTTCCTTCTTTCCATCAAATATATACATATAATTAAATATAAAAGGACTTCTTTCCCTCTATCGAATAATGAAAAGATATGTAATTTAACATTGAATAGGGCGAAAAAAGAAGTCTTTAAAAGAGACTTCTTTCTTCCTCTCCCTCTCTTTTTCAAATAGAAATATACAACATTTGTTGGTTCACTTTCCCTTTCTTGAAGAAGAGGGAGATACCACGCAACCTTGAGTACTTTGAACGAGTAAGTATCATTGGTTATATAGTATAATAAATACTGCTAGGGAAACAAAGCCCATGAACCCCCAAAACACCCCAACTTAGGAGAGGAGGGGGCGCAGCATAATGTTATTATCAATACAATCTGAACACACTGTTATTATGTATTAAAAGAATATTTCCTTCATGACCTACCTTTATCATCTCCGGCCTCCAGAGGAAAGGGTTGAGAGGACTCTTGGATAATATGACCATCAATGACATGCGTTAAAACATTGGGTTTGACAAAGGCTTTGGGAGTATCACGGCCGCCACTAGTTCCATTGTTGACGGATCCACTTTCAGTCACTCCATTGGTTGTTGATGAGTTTAAAGAAGAACTAACTGGAGGGGGAGTAGAGGTGGGAGGTTTAGCCTTGATGAGGCTGTTATTGTTCCCCGATAAAGTTTTGCTTTTGGAAGCGGTGGATGAAGTGGAAAGAACCTTGGTTGATGTTAAAGTACTGCTCGACGTGGATACAAGGACAGTAGCACTAGCTCCTGATGAGGGAGAAGGGGCTGAGGTAATGAGGGATGGATACTGACTGTGCAGTTGAGTTCGTGTAGTAGAAACTCCTCCAGAAGCCACCGTTAGCATGGGTTGAAGTGTCGGAGGTTGGCTATGGGAATTCACAGGAGGTTGGCTCTGAGAATTCACAGGAGGTTGTTGTTGAGATAAAATGGGTGGGCCCATGGATAGAGGACTTGGAGAGGAACTCATAATGGTTCCAGTTCCAGGAGGTGTAGCTCTCTGTTGAACTATAGAGGGCTTCAGAATGGAATTGGCTGTAGCTCCTCCTACTGATGAATTGACCTTTCCAGGCTGCTGACGTCCAGCACTAGAACCCATACCACCTCGAGGACTAAACTTATTCTTGCTCTTGGGGCTCGATTGTTGCTGTTGATTTACTTGAAGAGAGGCCTGTGAAACAGGGATCTGAGGAAGAGTGTAAGTGGGTCGAACATTCGTGGTGGGAAGAATGGTAGGGAGAGCACGAGAGATGGCAGTTTTACCGGGAGGTGCTCCAGACTGCGAAGACACGTTGTTAGAATTAGTCGTTACATGACGAATAGTTCCTGCAGTGTTGGTTGCACTCAGTGACATAGGCTGCAATGTTGGAGGTGCTAGACTAAGTTGTTGTCCAGCTTGTTGCTGTCCTTGCTGCTGATTGGTGGCACCAGGACTTTGGATATGGCTCTGTTGTGTAAGAGCACTGGGAGAGAACATGATTGGTTGCTGAGTCGTTTCATGAGACGTGGGAGCTCGCAGAATGATTTGTCCATTGGATGACAGGATGGCCTGTTGATGCTGAGGATTCATATAGGCAATTCCATTATGCATAATGAAGGACCCCTGATGAGCTTGTGCTGTAGTTGCCCCAGCAGTGTTTTGTTGCGTTAGACCGGATTGGCCCTGTTTAGAGGAATCATTCTTCGCCTCATTCGATGATAGAGAGGTGAATAGGCCGGGTTGAGATGCCGTCATGAGGGGAGAGGTATTAGCAAACATGAAAGTTGGCTGTCCCGGACTGTTACTCTGAACAAGTCCATTGTGAGTGAGAGTATAGCCCTGATGTTGACTGATTGGAACAAGTGTAGCAGACTGTTTATTCCCCTGAGTGGTCGTAAGAAGTCCTTTGGCAGAGCCTCCCTGATGATTAGACTGTTGTTGCTGATGTTGTGCCGCCTGCTGCTGTTGAACTTGTTGTTGTTGTACTGCTTGCTGCTGCGTTTGCTGAGCCTGTTGCATTCCGGGCGCAGCTGTGAGAAAGATTTGATGCTGCCCATAGGCTGAGGCAGGGAAGTTGGAGGGAGAAATGACGAGTTGTCCTTGTTGATTATAAGTCGCATATTGAGGAATGTATTGTGTGGTTGCAGATGCAGCATTTTGAGCGGCTCCTGAGGTCCCATAAGGAGGAGAGGAAATCACTTGGAATTGTCCTTGATGAGTGGACATGATCCCTTGATGTCCCTGTCCAAGAGTTGTCTGTTGTGGGGCGGGGGCGATCGTAGGAAAACCTGTTTGTTGAGAATATGTGATCTGAGAGGCAGAACCTTCGCCAGCTTTTACACTATTTCCACTCATTTTCATGTTGAATTTCTTATTTATTGACTTGTAGAAACGCACAATATATATCAAAGCACTAAATAATCATAATAAAGGGCAAAGGTTGCGTGAGCCACGTTCAAGTAATGGAATAGACTCTTCGCAGTTAAAGAGAATTCCCTTTTTTTTAAGGAAAAAATAGTTAGACTAAGAAATGATAAGCTCCATATTTTCTTCTTTCACCAAAAAACAAATGATCTCTTTTTTAAAATAACTGAGATACATTTACACTCATATGTAACACTGGCTCTATGTTCACGCGTAGGGAGAAAGAACCCAACTGAATCAGTCGACAAAAAAAGAAGGGGGAGAAATAAAGAGAAGGAGAGAGAACATATTTATATACATATATGAAGAAGAAGAGAAAAAATAAGGGAATGTAAAACTGGTCGCCTTGGAAAGCCAGATTATTTTTTCATACTACAAACACAACATGCGCGCACTCACGCAGCCAGTAATTCCCCTAGGAAGGAATAAGGAGAACGAGAGGTAAGGAGAGTGAGAGTATAATAAAAATGATCAAAATAAGAAATATTTCCAAGAGAAGACGCTAAGCGCGCTCTTTATTAATTTATGAACATGAACGCAATCTCACGACGAAGGGTAACTCCTCCTCCTTCTCTTTCTTCTTCTTCCAACTCACCATGCTAAACCGGTTTTACACTCGTTGTTCTTTTTAGTAAAAGAACACAAAAAATAATATATACATATAGAGGAAAAAAGAGAAAAAAAAGATTGGACATGTTGAAAAATATTAGCTCTTGCTGTAAAAAAGATATGTTATGTTGAGGGGGGGATATCCAGGAAGAACGTGTAAAATAACGAATTAAAACGAAGCGTATACATTTTTTCCTTTAGAAAAAGAAAGAGAAAAAACCGTATGATAAGAGAATAATTTATTAAATAAATAAATAAAGAAAGAAAGAGAGAGAGGGAGAATTATCGAAACGTGTACTTGTGAGTTTTGAATAACAATTTATTTGTAGCATAAATAATTTCACGAATAAAAATTTGATTTATTCAATTAATATGTTCTTTTTAATTCTTATATGGACTCGATGTTGTCTCGCAATCTCTCAAATGTGAAATAAATAATTATGGGGTTCGCATGTAGTTTTATCATGTATCTTTGACTTTTTATTGTTATTATTTTCCATTTCTTTCTTTCTATTTTTATTTTAAAGACGGGAAAAAGAAAAAGTTAATAGCTCTAAATTTATAAAACTGTATAATTCTTTTAAAATAAGACAGGGATTCCTGAATATTGAAGTAAATGGATATCCCCCCCCTCTCAAAAACTGAATCTATGAAAGCTACTTAAAAATGTCTTAAAATAATTTCCATTGAGTTTAGAAGCTTGAAAGACCTAAAAATCATCTCACTGCATCTTATTTTGGTGCTTTGATAGATCAATTTGATTTTCCGTTCACATCTTCTACAACATGGGTTATGTCCATTAAAGTCTTAGGGCTAGGTTTGATAATCTTAGATCGGTGTGAGACCCTTATAATTTTTGTAAAATCCATGTAATTCAGCCTGAAACGTCTCGTGGTAAAATTTGGTCGTCATAAAAAATCTGTCTTGTTTAAGTCCAACAAAAAACCAATAGGTTTTATTGAAATTATTTCGGTCTGCAATTTCAGAGCACTCTAAAAAAAATCTCTAAAGAAGGAACTGCGGAAAAATTTGGTCTTAAACTGAGTCTCAACACTAATGGCTATCCCAAACACAGCCCCCATACATACAAGTATGTTGTTCCTTTAAGTTGACAAATTTGATTATACTTTCAACTTTAAATCCCTGGAGTGAGTTAAGCCATTATTTGTTGGATTTGATGAACCTAAGCGTGAGTCTATTAATTCACACGAGGGAATTGGAATTTAAAGTTCGTCTCGACGCTGTGTATTGTCATTGAAAAGTGTTCAATGATTTTGAATCTTCTGTTGTACATTTCATCATTATCACAAATACCATTCAATTAAAGTATGTATATACGTCCGTTTGCGAATTAATAGGATCGTTCAGTAAAACCTCACGCACACAAATAGTTTGTCAATCGTTTTAATTTAGGGTTTATTAAGATATATAGAAGTATGGGATACCTTTAAGATGGTTGATATGTATTGATGATAACGTCATTTGACAAAAAGTGTTCTATGGAATGGTTTATGTGTTAGATTCAGATGCACGATGCAAAGTCAAATTTTTGGAACAGATACATAGCTAATAAACAATTTCCTTGTATAAAAATCATTTCTGTAAAATAAGTTTCTTAGATGCTGGATATGCAAAAGCAACAGGACGATTTTTTGTTAGTATCCCTAGTTCAGATTCTACATATGTCTTAAGGATAATAGAAATACAAGGTTAAACCATCATGTAATCGGGCTTGCTAGAATTTATAATTTGATGTATCGGGCCGACTGCTGGGTAAAATATGCAACCAATCATATTCTATGACGTCACTATTACAAAGCGTGATGGAAGTCAAACATAATCGTAAACGCGTTATGGTCTAACCTTGTGTTTCTATTAACCTTGCATATGCCGAAGAAAAAACTTTAAAAAAACGTGATCAAAACCTTTGGTCAAAAAACTGCGGTTCATTTGTGAAATATGTCCTTTTTAATATTTTTTTTTTTTCAAATTTAAAAAAATGAATATAATTTATATATATATATGCTTTTTGACCCACTCTATAAAACTTTGACGATTGGAGAATAAGGGATTGACCATCATTACCTTATTTCAGTCAGATCCTAAATTTTTACAAGCAGCTCAGAAGAGTAAAAGATTTACACATGTTTGTCAAAGCAAGTTATCAACATAAGGCATGATTGTGTCATATAAACAATTTGAAAAACAGGATTCGATCCTTTGTCAAAAATGAGCACAAGTGGCAATCTTTTCGGGGTAAATTTTGATGACTAAAATCTAGAGTGTTCAGTGTATGGCAAGAACATCTCCATTTATGCATTCTATTGGGGTAGGAACCTTATTGGATTTTCTATTACTCCAAAACAGTTTTTCATGACTTTTAATTTTTTTTTAAGTTACTACTAAAATAATCAAAAAACTCCGAGTGAAATCCTGTTTCTACAAACTCAGCATGAATCACAAAACCCTGCGCAACAGCCCGGCTCAGAACTCATATATTTGTTTATAAAAATATCCTAAACATTTGAAATTGTAAGGGCTTTCATATAAACCATTATGATTTTTTATGAAATGTTATATTCACAAATTTGACTGTAATTTATTTGATAGTCTGGACTTCTAGAGGGTTTTTCCAAGAATGACCGAAGGCCACAATTGTAAAAAGATGAAATAACCCAAGGAAATGTTGCTATCCATGGAACAACGTAGCTCTATGGACAACACGCTAGGGAGATGATTATTCTCCTTAACTCAATGTGCGTAGGTTCACATCTTGGTACTTCCTAGAGAAGAAAATATACTTAATGGAGTAAATGTAATACTATAATTTTTACTTATACATAATCAGTGCAACTCTATCTGACCAATTAAAAGAAAAAAAATCCTCTGCCTAGCTCTTATTTTTGTCTTTTTGATACCTTGATGTCCACTGTGCAATCCCTGAAGAACTTGAACTTGTCTCTCTTTTGGAAATACTCACTGATTACCAAATACAATAAGACCATTTTCATTACTTAATAATTTAATATCTTGGAAAATGGCTGTACTGAATCGTTTTTTATAATTATCTTCCACTGCATCGACTAAATCTTTTTATGTTTGATCTTTCATTCTCTCTTTCCTAATATCTTCCATCAATGGATCCAGGAGTCTTTCTTTATTTTCTCAATGAGTACCTTTAATAACAGCAACTCTAATAACTTGTCCTCTGTGATATTCAACATCTCTATCCAGCTCTTCATCTTCCTCGGGATGAGACACCGGTGATCTCCATATTGTATCTGGTACATCATGATATTTCTCCTATTCAAATTGATACATTGATATTTTCAATTTAAATCTAAATACTCTATTGTTATCCAGGGTTTAATTATGAAGAAACAAGTGGTACATGATCCGTAATGACACACTGAATGTAGGTAAGCCTGCTACATATATGTGACATTTCTTTATGGCCCACAGTACACCCAAACATTCTATTTCTATCATGGAGTATCTTGTTTCAGCACTTGTTAAAAATCCGGAGCCACATTGAATTAATTTCCATTCTTCCTTGCGCTTCTGACACCTATGGTAATCCATTTATTCTCGATGCATCGCTTTCAAGTTTGGTTTTTAATCTTACATCGAAGGTTGCTAATGTTGGTGGTAAATAAATTAAACCTTCTTTAATTTCCTCCATTACCAAATAATGATTTTTTGGTTCACACCTACTCTACTTTTTCCTACAAATTCACTCATTCTTGGTGAGAACTGTCCTAATTGGTTCACTAATCACAATACTCAATTTCTTTCTAGATGATGGCTCTGCAATACCTTTAATAGCATTCAATTGACTTAGATCCACTTCAATACTCTTTCTGGATAAAATACAACCACAACTTTTTAATTTAAGATGTGCAAATACGAATTTGGATGGATCTAGTGTTATTTTTTTTCTATCTACATCTTTGTAGGATTCTACGGACATTCTTATTATGGTCTTCAAAATTGTCTAATAGAGTAATAAGGTAATCTACGACTTTGTAGGTGTTTGATGAAGCTTCCAGTGCCTCATTTCTACGAAGACAATATGCATCGGAGCTTTATATAAAAAATATCTACTGCAAGGAGTCATGAAACACGGCATTTCTCTTGATTTTTCTTCCAGTTCCATCTGCCAATATCTTTGTTTTGCATCCAATATTGTAAAAAAACTCAATATTTGTTGGAATACTTGATATTATGTACCAGAGTGTTCTCATGGGATGGATTGCCCTCTTAACTTGGTCATTCAATCCCTTTAGATCCACAAATATTCTCACTTTTCTTCAAGGTTTGGGTACAACTACAAATGGATGGTACCAATCTACTGCTTAATCACCGACTTTACTTATTATTTTCATTCCTTCCATTTTGTTAATTTCTTACTCCACGTCTTCTACAGGTTCGAAAGCAAAACATGGACTGATTGACTAATTTTAGAAAATGCCAATAATTTTAGTTTTTGATAAATAATTTTGAATTTTTTTTAAACAAAACTTTGAGACATACCTTTGTGAACATGTTGACTCAATATACCCGCCTTCAGCAGCAATCACAGCCTCCACACGGCGGTGAAAAGCCTCGTAGGAGTTGATGATGAGCTTCTCCGACAAGTCATTCCACTCCTTCGCAATGGCAGCCTTCAGAGAGTCCACATTCGGACGAGATGTCTGATTAGTCTCACTCTCCAAAGTGCCCCACACAGCAAAGTCCAATGGGTTCAAATCCAGCGAAGAGGATGCCCACATGTCCTTGGGACAAAAATCAGTCATTTTGTCGGTGCAGAACTTCTGGCATTTGGCCAATGTGTGTGAGGGTGTACCCTCTTGGGTCAACACATAGTTGTCCTCTGGGTAGGTGGGCTTGAGCCATGGCAGTATGGTGAACCTCAGCACCTTGTAGAAGGCCTGCTGTCTGATTTTCTCACCATCCTTAAAAAAGAAGGGAGAATCTTCTTGCCGTCGAACGCCACGAACCCCAGGACCATTGTTTGGGCCGGATGTTTTGTATGGAACCCCCTTGAAATCCAGCATTATTACACTAAATTCCCTAAGAACCAATAGCTATTGAAATAAAATTATTCCAACAGATGATATATTTACATGATTTATTTCTATAACTTATTTCAAATGTAATGAAATCAAAAAAGTATCTAACAAAAGATCCAATGGAGGTATACATTCACAGTCTTAGATACACAACCCCGAGGATTCGAGTCCCTTGAGTGACTAAGAAATGCAGCCAGTTTTGTACTCTTTGTGTAAGAAAGAAGGTTCACGAAGAAACAAAGAACCGTCGTTCTCATCTTTCTCTTCAGATTCCAGATTGCTCCAACAGCACTGAGCTTTACAGTTTTCCTTGCATATGTCACTCATTTCCTCGTGCTCTCCTACGTCCCCACCGTTGAGGGCCTCCCCAAATCCTCACAGTGGTTTGCTTCTCCACAGTCAACGTCTTCATCTTCCGAAACATCCTGTATCATAAGAAAGTAAAAATCTGAAATATCTACTCTTCCCTGATCTGATGTTAATTGTTATGCTTGTTCGTCCATCCATGAGTCTTTTCAAATACAAATAATCCATCATGTCGAGTTATAATTGATAACGGATATATTACGGTTATTACTTCTTAGCACTTCTTCCATTAGATCGAATCCATAGAGATTAAAGTCTGTATGAATAAATCAATGTCGCGTTTGTTTATTATCTAATTAATTTAAATTACTGGAATGGTAAAAGATTCGAATTACATGCTACTGTGTTGTGTTCATATAATGCTCAATAATGAATATTAACTTTTAAACCATCCTCATAATTAAATGAATAAATTAATTATTAATTAATACTTAATTATTGGAATTTTGGGAGAAAGAATTCAACATTTTATCTTTTAATTTTGGAGTAACATGAATGGGAATCATAAATATAGTGTATTGGAGCATGAATCATCATCAAATATATATTTTTATATAATTCGGCAAACTGTCTGTTCGGCAAAGACTTTTGAAGATTAGCCACTTAATTTTCAACCTATCCTTATACTGTGAGGACGTTACAATGAGCCAATCCGAGGGACTCAGTCTTACATTAAAGTTTCTCCAGATTGTTTCCTCAACCATCTTAAAGATTGGGGTGATTTTTATACATTGGTAGAATAAATGAAAATAGGTGTCCTATTCTTTTTGGCAAAAATGACAAATTTTTTCCTTATGATCTTCCTGGGACTTAATTGTAAAAATACAATACGTCTCTAGTCTGTATCTCAGCCATTTTTAATTGGATCGGTGAATTGGTTCTTTAAAATGACGTTTGGATCTGCATGTTCCATGCCATCGCTAATACCAAGCCGTTACAGTCTTCACCTTGTGATTGATGAAGGTCCTTCTCTTCAGGACCAATATTAACAGTCGGGGCTTGCCTTATCATTTTGTTAGGAATGCCTTCTAAGGCAATGCATGCAGGGATCGGAGGACTGATATAATTACTTTTGAAATCTCGTTTAGAGAACATCGACCATGTTCTATGGGATAGAAAGAAGTTATTCAACACGGGCTCCTATCAGAAGTAATCCCTGCATTACTAAGGAACTCACTCCTACTGTACAGTCCAGGATTATAATTATGTGGTTCATTTGAACTTAGAAAAGGGAGGATATTCTAAATGATAGAACTCCATACATGGCACATCTTCCTCCAATCATGACTTGATCTTTTCACCACTCCAAACATTTTAGATGGAGCAATACAGAGCCGTTTAGGAAATTGAAAACCAATCCGTTTTAAGAATTTTGTTTTGATTGTAACTACCCAAAAATCTCTAGAACTTCTGAGTCGTTTTATCCACAAGCGATTCAGTGCATTCCACATATCTTCCATGTGCGTAGAACCGAGGCCCCAATGAGTTATTAGAGGATTAATCCTCGACCTTGAAACTTATACCCTTACATGCCCCTATACTAAATCTTCCTTAATTTTATATTGGCTCTCGCATATCATCTTTGAATGCGGCACGTTCTCAGGAAATTGAATGTTACTCGGAGGATATGCATATCCAAGGCCTTTAATTTTTCATATGTAGTGAGTAGGGTATCACTAAAATATCTGACCCTTTTCTGTATAGTAGATAAAAATTTTAACTTTTTTCTTCTCTCAGCATCGGCAATGTAGCTAGAAACTTCAATCCCTAGAAGTAAGAAGGACTTAACAAAACATAACGCACTAAGAGTATCATATATCTTAAGATAGTCGTCCAAGTTGGATAAGTTCCGTGTCTTCTCAATGTTGATGGAGAGACCCGAAATTTTGTTCTTAAATCCTGAATGACTTCAATGGTGTAGGTGATGGAATATGCTATTTTTTCATCTGTTCCCGTTAGAAATAAGGTAAGATTGTACTGCAAATAAATGGCACTTCAGGTAACTCTTTATTTACTTTCAAGATAGGAGTTGTGGTTAATAATCTTATTCAATCCCTTCATGCCGATAAGAAAGAGGGATGGCGATAGCAAATCTCTTTGCCGAACTCCACGCTGAATTCAAAACTGAGAATGAGCACCAGGAATGTCAGTGCTCGATAAGGGTTTCCTAAGAATGGCCATGTTAACAAAGCCATCGGGGATTGTGACATATAGCTATTCCTTTGAGACAGTATCGAATGCCTTTTCGAAGTCGACAAAAATTGTAGTGTACTTGGATGATGCACATACGTCTATACCATCTTGTATAGAGCGTGGTGTATCCTCTAGCAGGCGTGACGCCATAAATCCTTTCGGATCTGTTGATATAATGTAAGACAGTATCCAGAAAAGTTTTCAATTCAATATTCCGGTTAGTTTTTTGTATGAGGTATTCAAGAGCGAAATGGTCCGTAATTTTTAATAGCATCCTTTGATTTGTTCTTCTTTAGGACTAATGTTAAGTATATAGTGCTCATGAAGTCAGAACCAAAACACTTCTTGAATATTTCCTTAGACACTTTTTCGAGGATTTCAGAAGCTACACTTTTAGACCTTTTGAAAAATTCAAAAGACACCTTCGAATTTTCTTAATTTCCGTGCGACTGCGCCATGCTATGTTTCGATTATCATTAATGAATTCACCTCAAGCACTTAGAGCAGACAACATCTTTATTTCACGTTTAAACACATATTTATTTCTTATATACATGTTGATACCCATACATGATCATAACTTAATTAATTTTTTTTTAGAATAAATTAACAACCGTGGATTGACATATATCTAAATTATTTGTATTTTGATTTTTTTAGATTTAGTAGAGAAAATATGAATTTCTATATTCAATTATATCTTATATAAAGCCTATCGAAGAAAATACATATAAATAACACTATCAAGTATACTTTTAAACTCAAATTGATGTAGGTAAAAGTTATCTAATCCTTCTAGGAATTTCATTTTTGGATTCCTCGTGCAAAAATAAAGCGAAAAAGTTCCATATATTTTTGATTTTCGAGAAAATGAACAGCCTTAGTACTATTATCAATTATATTAGGCAAAAAAGCAAAAGTCTCCCCCCTCTGATACTAATACAATAAATATATTTTGTTTGTGTCGAGGGTTGACCATAGCTATGTAAGATAATGAAAAACCAATGATATTCGTTTTTTATCTATAGTGTTAGAGAGCCCAGTTACATGGTTATGTAATTTTTTTTTGTCCAAGGCTGAGTGTATAATGTCTCGATAACAACTTCCAAAAATTTTTGTATTTTTCTTCTATTTAAATAATTATAGAGGAGGGCTGTTGACGTCATGTCACGTCACTCACAATGTGTGTTTTTTATTTAGTTTTCAAATCAATCTCTCTCTCTCTTTTACTTTTTATTTTCTTCCATTCTCCAGTCGTAGATGTATAGAGAGTACACTAATTGAAGGAGATTGGGGGAGCTGATGCTGCCACTACTTGGTAGTGGAGTGGTGTAGGAATTGAGCTAGTCCTCTCTCTCTCTCTCTGAGGTTATATACATATGTTGTTCAATGTATATAGGGGAAAACGAGGAGGAAAGACAGAAAAAAATGGGTCCACCCATTTTCAGTTAGATTAGATTTATACCTACAAACACATTCTGCTATTTGTTATTCTTCTATCCTCTCGCGCTCTTTTTCTGTGTCTCCCTCTTAAAATTGACTTTGTTGAAAATATGTCCACATAAGAAGGGAAAAAGAATATCTGAAAATGCATAATGGTAATGGTTTGAAATGAAATGTAAATGTA
Source organism: Lepeophtheirus salmonis (assembly GCF_016086655.4). NCBI lineage: Eukaryota > Metazoa > Arthropoda > Copepoda > Siphonostomatoida > Caligidae > Lepeophtheirus > Lepeophtheirus salmonis. Next base: position 9,484,278 of record NC_052138.2, on the reverse strand, counting down.
GGAGTCAACCTTTCTTTCTTAACAAAGAAAATTGGGAGATAAATGGCCCAAAATAGGGCCCATAGTCTATAACTGCTTAGCTATTGAACATTACCAATTCGAATTGTTTAAAATATCAGCATCATCCTTTATAACACTACTAAAAAAGCAGAAATATCAGCAGCTGACCCTAAAATACAGCATACAATTTTAGCATAGGGACGCCTTGTCAAAACATGTAGTAGGTAGTAATAATATTTTCTTCAAATAAGGAGGAGAAATGTAACAACTAATATTAAAAGATGAAAAGAAATGAAAATTCGGGACAAAACGCGTTTGGTTAATTTTATCCTCGCTTTCCTCTTTCTCTATTTTATTTTATTTCCCCCTTCTTGATTACAAACACAGACTACATTGTACATAGATAGAAAAGAAAAAAAGAAGGGAAAAAAAAGGTTCCTCATCAATCGTAAGAAATAGAAAAATAAAAATGTATTTTTTCTCTCTCTTTCTTTCCACTTCTACCACAAAAGTTTTATGGAAGAAAAGACTCGATATTATATATTAAGAAACAACGTGCTTTGAAAATAACAAGAATAATAATAATGATAGTCTATCTTCGTTTTCTTCTTCTTCTTCCAGGTTAATAAAAAGAGCCAAGAAGAAGATGCAATAATAATAATAATAATGAAGAATAGTGGAACGTGACGGTTGAGTAAAGGTTAGGGAAGGAAAGAGAGAGAGAGAGAGAAATAGTTCAGTACAATGTCGAATGCACAAATTTCGTTTAAAAATTAAATAGTTCGAACCAGGTACATTTCAAACCGTGAATAAATGTAGAAAATTTATAAAATATGAATCCATTTATATCCTCACAATTGCCATTTCCCCTTACCATCATATTAAAAAAACCTGCAAAGTTCGAACCGGAAAATTTACGTGTATAATGAGAGTAATTGTCGAAAGAGTGCATTTCTATAAACACTAACCATTTTCTTACCATTAAAAAAAATTAAAACTTGAACCGTTTTTTTAAATAATGAAAAAGTAGAATATGAGAGTAAGTGAAAAATAAATTCGTTTCCACTGAACTATAACCATCCCCTCCGATAAACATATTTTTTGAAAGTTCGAACCGGTTAAACATTTCTATCCCCCCCTGTACAAGTTCGAACCGGTAATACATTTTACAGAACAGATAGCTGTATGAAGGATGGAGGAGTAATATTAATCTTATTGGATGTTGAAAATATATCTCTCTTTATTTTGTAGTGATAGAAAGAGAGCAACAAGTTCAAACCGAGCCATTTATCAACACATAAAATATATCCCCTCATATGATTAAATAAACACATATGTTTTGTTAAATAAACACAAGTTCATAACTATGACTGTTATTCCTATCGACATTAAAAGTTCGAACCGGGGATGGTAGAAGTTCATAAACAGTTTAGTACGTATCTCTAATATTACTATTATGTATGTAGTTACATTTATATCCACTCTTAATGTAACGTGAATGTAGTAAAGAAAATGAACTAGTCACACTGTACTTTTGCTTAGAAATGAATCCCCCTGTTATTTTGTGTGTGTCTACAGCCCTTCTTCTTGAAGGAAGAAGAAGAAAAAAGGTGATTATCGTAAAAAGGAAAAATATGTATGGGTATATGTATAATAAAATATTATCAACATTTTAAAGACGTAGGGTAAGAGGGAGAAAAATACTATAGCTAGGAAAACAAGAAATATAATACAAAATATATATACAAAATTATATAGAGAGAGATAGAAGTATAAACATACAGAAGGAGAGAAAAGAAACAACGAAAACGAATGATCTTTTTCAGCTCTCTCTCTCCCTCTTGCTTCGACCCTAAATAACAATAATAAAAATAAGAAGAAGAATACAAAATTCTTTTTTCAACATCAGGGTTTTTATATCATGTTACTTTAATGTTTATGTTGTACTTCCATCTGAGGAAAAGCGGACGAGGAGCGTCTACAGCTACAACTACATAAGGTAGCTTATAAATCAAAACGAAATATAACTTTCCACCCGTACTTATAATAATCTGTGTCCGTTCTCCTACTCCTCCTATTCTAAAATTGAACAACCGTAATATTAATCTATATACATATATTAATACAGTCTATATCTACACTAGCAAAAAGTCATAGAGGGCGCTGCACCATAACTTAATACTTCTCCTCTCTTTTGTAGGTGAAGCCTTCTGTTTATTGCCTCAAACTTATTAATTATTTAAAATGGAGGGAGGAAAAATCTGCAGTATATATCCCGAAAAAAGGAAAGAAAAACCATACTATGATAATAATAGGAGAAAGGAAGAAGCGATGGATCGATATATATATGTCCACTCATGACGTCACTTTTATTACTTCAAGGAGATCCAACCAACTACTAGGAAAAGAGAAGGAGAGTTAGTGATGTGCTCTATATAATCAAACTTGATAAGTCGAGTTTCTTTTTGAAACTCCCTGATAATGAATTGTCCAATGATGACGTCATTGGTCAACTTGCTCCTAGGAACCAACCAAGTAATAAAAAGGAAAAAAAAGTACATCTACTTGAGTTAGTGATGTGCGCGCGCTCTCTCTAATCAAACTCTTATTCTAGTGATGAAGCGAGTGAGACTCGACTTTCTTTTCAAACTCTGTCATAATGAATAGATAGATACATGCATTTTTTTCAATTAGTTCCAAAAGAATGATTTTCTCTCTCTTCTTTTCCTCTCCTTCCATCTCATCTGATTATATTGGAAAATGATGGATCTCTCTTCCCTACTTTTCCTTAGTTATATATGAATGTCAGCTTGTTTGTTCGTGTATTATGTAGAAATATTATTTTCATTTTTTGATATGTTTTATGTATTAATAATGACTTTTTTATTATTTCAAAAACTTTTTCTTCTAAATGCAGGAAACACCCAGCCTTTTTATATGCATATTTATATAGAATACATATTTTTTTCTCCTTTTTTATTCCTCTCTCTCTTTCCTCTTTCTCCCCTTTTTTCATTGCGAAACCTTTTCTTCATAATGGTTGTATTTATGTATGTACATACCACTACAACAACAGCTACTAATCCACTCAGCTCAGAGAAGGGAGGCAGAAGAGAGACAGGCACACACAGATGGGGATTAAATACCCTCTTACAGATGTAGCACAGGGTACTGCTCTCCATCTCCTTGAGCGCACGGTATATATGTACAATGTTAATAATATTTATGTACTCAAAAGGGTTTCTAGATCCTTTGGAACGTCAAAGTGCGCTGAAATTTGAGAACGGACAGAGGTCACTTGTGTATGTACGTTCTATTGGATCTTTTGATTGATTCCGAGGTTCACCTGTCTCTCTACATAGATAGAGTACATACATATTTTATTACATATTTATTTATTCTCTGTATGAATAGAGAAGTCTCCCCTCCAGACGGAATAAAAAAAAAGGATTTTAAACACTATTGTAATATTCTACTGTAATCTGATTTAGTGTTGAGGATAAAAGGTTGTGGTTTGTTTCTTGATCAAGATTAAAAAAAAGAAAGAATATTCTTTCCTTTTAACAAAATTTTATTTGGTTTACTCTCATGATATTATATATAGATAAAGTTGGTTATCAGTTAATCAGAGTAACATTCAGTGGAGGGGTAAAAGTCTTGCATTGGAATTTACACGTGTGAAAGTTGGAACAATCGGAACAATCCCCACTTGTAATTTTGTAAATTGTAATTTTGTGGCTGAGAAAATTTGAGAACCACTGTTCTCAGAAAGGGAATTTTCAACTTTTTCAATATTACAATGATTTTTGCAAGTACCTTCTTAGACACGTAACCCCTTTTGAGGAACTACATGTACATAGGTAGTCTACTCTAAGGGTGCATTGGATGAGGTTTTTTTTTTGGACTCGGGTCACTCAAAAATGAAGATAGGAAGCATTATATCCAAGGATGTATCGGTCCAATGTTGTACCGTTCTGTTTTTGACGTCCCATCATAAATGTCAAGGACACGTCCGAAATAAACGCAATAAATGTACCGCAAACTAACTATTTTGTGAAACTCTTAGAGAAATGACATCATCATGAATCTATATTGAACATCAGTTTGAGTAATTAACATTCTATCTAGAGATAAGAATCTCAAATACTTATATACAGCCTTAACTATGTAAGAATAATGACAACCATCTATTAGGATACATAAAGATTGTTCAGGATCGATAACACTCAGGGACTTTAGGGATTTAAAGTCCCATATTAAGGACCCTAGGACAATTATATCAATCATTCAAATTTACACTATTGTGATAATGATCCCTACTTTGAGGGATATATATCATTACCATAATGATTCATATGACCTTGACCCAATTTCAAAGTCATTTCCTCTATAATTAAATATTTAATCGTATGTTAATCTATATATTGTAGATGAATATGAACGCTTTTTCTACTCAGGAGATAATTACATCGTGTGTCATCATCCACTTCTCTCTCTCTTTTTATCATCATCTAAAATGACAAATCATTTATTGTATTGTGTTGTCTTCCTCTTTTCTTAAGAAAAACAACATTATCTACAGGGGCTCAAGTACATAGAAGGAGCAAGCAAGGGCTCTTATACAAAGAACCCCCCATCTCCGATCCCCCCTTCCATCTTTCATGATGCTAAGAATGAATAACATACCATACATACATAATATCTCTACGTACTTGGATATAACAAACATCACAAATAAATATAATTAAAAAATATACTCGGGAGAAAGTGGATGAATAAGAAAGAAGACAAAAAAGTCTCAGGTTATAATGACGCTGATTTATTTTTGTATTTATTCATTGTACATAATAATATGTTTTTTCTATGAATGCATATCAGTTAGTTATTGCTTCAAAAATGTGTATAAAAAATCAGGTATCTACACATTTAGAGACGAGCCTCGGTGTCATACCGACTTTTTTCGGCTCTGTCTTAAGAGGTTACATTTTCTTGACGGATATTTCCGTATAGACCATTGTCATCTCAGACCATGGATCCATTTTTTGGGTCTTACTCTGTTATGGAGCGATTTTCTCCCCATCTCTGGTTTACGAACGGTACACAACACAATATAAAACACTTTAAACTTCATGGCTGTTATCTCCGTGGGCCCTCAATAATTTTTTCAGTACTAGTATCTACCGGCAAATTAATAATGAGTCATCCATAGTCATTCCAATCAGTCCCCTGATTGGTAAACCCTGATTACGACCGTTAGTATAACATAATTGTACATAATTTTAAATGAAAACAAAGAAGAGGAAGAAGCAGTTCGAAGATTGTCTCTGGTACAGACAAGGGTAAAAATGTATCTATTTGCTCTGAAGACGTGATCCCTTATCTTTGAAGGTTTGGAAATTATACGTAGAAGAAGGGTAAGCTTCTAACATCCCTTACCAGGGGTAGAATATTCCGAATCCCCAAAAAAAGGGAAAGGAACAAATCTCAGCCATTGGAGACCCTAGACGATTTTGAAATTTTTCTTAAAGGATATTGGCAGGTACTTTATCTAAGTAAATATAACCTATTTTATATGAAAAGCTAGGTCTTGAGCAGAACAGTTTTCTTAAGAACAGAAACATTGCAAATATTTCTAGAAATATTCTGGTTCTATGGATTCGTTTAGGTATAGAAAAAAATATGGTGCACTCATTACTATTGATTTTAGGAAGGTGTTTGGCACTATTTCCCATTTATTCATCCTCAGAGCTATGAAGAAATACTTACCAAGACGTTTTTTTCAACCACATACATAATGGAACATCATCCATCCCATCAATGAAATACCAAGTGGACCGATTGAGTTGGTTAAAAGTTGTAAGCAGGGCTCTACATTTTCCCCTTTCTTATTGGTTGCGGCTATGACATTAATGACTTCTAATTTATTATGTAAATACGGAGGATTTAGTATCTCCTCGTTGAGAAACGCCATTTAGTGGATTTGTATTTAAAGATCTTACCTCATGGTGGAGGCGAATTTAGATGTTCAACCGGTGAAAAGAATAGATATCCTCCTCGCTTTCTTCAGTAAGTTCACAGAGAAATCAGGATTGGAAATCAATAGGAACAAGATCTTAATTATCCCTTTAGGCCAATGGAAACCGTTATCACTTATGGATATCAACTCATGTAAAGGTAGCAACAAGGTGAAAACTTTGGGAATAGCATCGAACTCTGAAGGATCCTCCAATTGCTTGTAATTACGTTCTTTTACAGAAAGAATTTGCTATGAATGGCATAAATTTAACTTGCAAAAAAGAGTCGATCTATAGAAAAACAAACTTGTTTTACAAATCATTAATGTAGTGTCCCCTATTCCCTCAGTAGCTGAGGAAGTCATGAAAGATGAAGAAGTTTGGCTGAAAATACTTTCCCATAATAGATAGGGAGGAGAATTGTCTTAATTGTCAGATATTCTGCCAAAGATATATGCTAATTATTTATTGATATTAAAAAAAGGCCTCAATTATAATGGAGAAGTTTTATCACAAACTCGTTAATCTATGAGATTCTTATGTTTGCTTCAGTTATCACAAATTATTCCATCAGTGCGATTTCTACTGAATGGGAAGCTGTACAAAGAATGGTTCGGTCCAAGACTACGATTGATATCATCCAACAAACCCGATATAGAAGACACTTCTTCAAAGACCTTCCAATACCCGAGGAGCTTGAGAGTATTGCTCTGGTTGAAAAAACCTAACGATTCACGATCTAAAACTTGATTCCTGTTTTGATAGTGGAAGATTCTTTTTTGCTCTTCAGAGAGCATTGAAAATACATCTACCTCTGATGCAATGGTATATAAAATTTAATTATGGTGTTGTAAAGTCTGGGGAACCGGGAACCATTTGTAAAAAGTATATATCATTGCTAGATCTGCCACTATATTGGGAGAAGAAAATACTATGTTCAATGAAAGGAATTCATGACGGGAGGAAATTCACCTCTCAGTTACAGATATCGAATGATATCATAAATTATATTAGGCTATGGAAAGACTGTGAGAAATTTTTTAATAATACACTGTCCTCTTGTTGATAGTCAATAAGTTTTTAGGTTTGAATTGAAAGGACATGCAGTCCACTGTTTTAAAAGCTAGAAGGGTATTCGGCATTAATTATAGCCTGTCAGATAATACTGAGGAAGAAAAGGCATTGAATGTCGTCATCAGTAGTGCCAAAGCCTATGTTGGAAACATAAATTAACTGAATAAAAACTTAGCAAGCCATACAATATTCAATGTTTTCCAATATAATTCCACAGTTGCCTTGAATAAATTGGGATTTTGCCGCAAATTTAATGAAATTTTATCCCTCCGTCTCTGCCAGACATTTCAAAACTTTAAATTTTATCAGAAAAAAAGTTTTGGAAACATTACAATAAAAATGTAAGTCTGAGTTTATGATACTTATTGTGGAATTATTGTTTGTTTGTTTTCCTTTTTATTGTTCTGATCCTTTCATTTTTTCATGTCTTATACCTTTCAGAAAAGGTTTATATTCTAATTGTGGATGTCTGAATATGATTGTTTTTTGATTTTTTGGTCTATGAAAGGAAATTAATTTTTAAGCCTAATGTTAAATTATGATTTTACAAACACTATTTTCCTTTTGTTTATTTATTTTTTCATTTGTATATATATATATATAATAATGAATAAAGACCTTGCTGTTGAGAAAAAAAAAGGAAAACCTCAAGAGCATTTTTTCTTTTAGACGGATCTAAACCGGGTGTCCTCCGCACACGTATCCTTGTAGAAAGGAAAAGAATACAAAACTTAGTCAGAGAAAAAACAACAAGAACATTTTTTGAATTAATAAATATTTAATAAGCTTTAAACTTCTACCAGAAGTAAAGTTTATTTTTGTAATTATTATTTCTTAATTCCTTACAAAAATCGTGAAGATAAAAAGAATGAAGAATAGATTTTCTTATTTAACTTTTAATAAGTATTGTTATCGCAATAAATAAGTCCCTTTCTAATAAAGACATGAGAAAATAAAGTTACCCTTGTAAACAAAGAGGGTATCATCAGTCCACTTAGTTAATAAACGTATTTTAAAACGTCTTTTTTATTTCAATATATTATCATTTCCCTCTGAAACTCTATATGCGTAGAATTATGTATGTATTTAGACCTGTCAAAGAGTGATTAAGTAAATATTTCGCACCTGGAAGAATGTGTTTTTAATATTGTATATTTAGTACAGAGAGAAAACGAAGTGGATGGAATTGTGTAGAGAGTGCAGATGTGAAGACTCTCAGCATGGGTAATACAGAGAGGCTCAAAATAATGGTGATGTTTGGGTAGGAAACTCAAAGGGGTATTTTAAAAGAAGTTACATTTGGGTTTGCCTGAGAACCAAACAAATTGTTGGACATGGTTCAGCATGTCAAACAAATGTTCTATATTTGTCATTAAGTACTCATATTATTTTAAGAGAGGGCACTGATCTAAAGCGAGTATAAGTGTCCCAGACTAAATCCCAACGCCCTAGTTTCCTTCTAGAAATGAAAAGAAGATAAGCTAAGATAGGTTTGGGGGAGGTCCGCTTAAAGATGTGTTTTTAAGACTTGACCCTGTTGCCACATTCAAGAGTTCATTTTGAACAAAACCCAGGCGGTAGAGGCTTAAATTTAGTTTTCAGAAGTATAGAATGTTCGGATCGAGGGTAATGTACGATTAATTTATGGCACGCCTCAACGAAAGGGACAAAGAATTTTCAATTTATACCTTTTGAAAATACGCCCAAAGTTCAATTAATTGAAGATGGATAACTCTCCCTTACAATTTCTTTTAAAGTATTAGGTAATCTTACCCCAGATACCACATAAAACGTCCGTGGGAGAATCATAAAGGGTGATGGACAAAAAATCCTACTAACCTCCTGGTTAGAAATATCACAAAGAGTGATGAATGAATATATGATTACGAAGCTACTTAGTCATCAAAATGTGTATCCAATTTTCTAGACTTGCTTATTAATTTAAAGGTTGAAAAATCTCCTATTTATCAGCATTAAATACGAGTTGGAACTTGAGACATATTCTTGAAGATATTACAGTTTTTCATAATAAATGTTCAATAAGTAATATTTGAAAAAAAGTACCTCAGGTTACCAATTGAATTAGTTTAGTAATACTTTGAAACAAGAAAATAGTTTAACAGTATTTTTCATTCAGACCTAATTCAAGTATTTACTATTATTATAAAAATTTGTGAAGCTTGATTCATAATGAAGTATAACTATGATGATGTTATTTAGCAAAGATTATTTTTTTGGGACGACATTTACTTCAAATTTGAACAAGTCATTAAGATTTAAAACGGGATGTCAACATTTTGGATCCTTTACATCCCCAATGATAGATTACATTTTAACCGATTAGAGTAACTGGTCAGATGGAGAGAATTGAACCCTTTAATAATGGTCATTTAAAAAAAAAAGTTAGATCTTTTAGCCATGCAATTTATCCCTTCAAAGTCAACATTGAACCTTCCGACTCTTCGGCTAAATGGACAATTTTAGCCAATTTTACGGATCACAGAGAGTGGACATCATTTATCATCTCTCATTTTGTGGAGTAACTATAATTTACCCAAGTAAAGCAAAACAATTCTCTTTACATCCTACAACAGATTTTTCTAAAAAGTAATAACACATCAATATATTACTTAAATTTATAGGGAGAGATTCTCAATTTTAAATAGGGTCTCAGAGTCTATTTAGTTCCAAAGAAGTAATAGTAGGCCCTTATGATAAAAAGAAAAAAAATAACTTCCTTTTAAAAGCCTTATCGTCTCAGCAACTACCTGAGTCTAATCTTTTCTTATCAATCAAAGGCTTCTTAAGACCTTTCATCATAGAGTAAAAAAGATGTTTAGTTACTAGGATGCATCTCTTAGGAAACTTGACATTCTACTCAAAAAAAAGAATAACTAATCTCCTTACTAATTGTATAATCCCACGTCTCCTCCCCCTTCTCGTCATTCTCATTAACAGCGGTTCTCAATCTCTGACAATGAAAAGGAGCTTTCATTATTGAATATTTTATATAGTATGATGTTACTTGAATAATAAAATAGTTCCTACCCTAAAATAAGATCTTGAATGAATAATTTTTGGTACCTGTAATAAGGATTAAGCAAATTCTAAATTTATCCATGGATGGTTGATATATTCATAGTCCTAATTATGTACAATTGTTTATAAGGACATACTCTGTGGCATAGCAGATTTATTATTATCGAAGTTCCCAAAGACATGGTAATTGTAGTTTGTACAGGCTGCTTAACGAGAGTTTTTTTACTGGCGTCATAAACGACATAATAATTAAAGAAAATGCCATCTTGGTGGCTCAAAGTTGTATTTTTACCACATTAAATATAAAAAATTCCAATCAATCTTGGCGAAACTTCATCAAATGACTATAAGAATGAAAAAAGACTGAACACCTGCTTTGAATACTACTTGATGCAAATGATAAACTGTGATATTTGAATATAATTGGAGTAATGGGTACTGAAAATCCCCTTGAAATGGCTAGATTTGTAGTTAAAAAATTCAACCTTGATGATAGCCCATATCGGATTGATATGGATTTCTTCGTTCTCTCATAAGTGAGATTCTCCAACTAATAGGAATAATATTAAAAAATTTAACCGACAATGCTGATGCCATAAGACTGTATTTAACTTTTGAATGACAAATCCCCCTCAACGCAAAATCAATCTCAATTTCCCCGAACTACAGGGAGCGGGGATCAAATTGTCGCCAAAATATTTTTCTACAAAAAACAACACAAAATATACATTTTTTAACTTTTTTATGGAAAATCAAAACTATGACGAGCATATAGGTATAGAGTAGCCATTCATTCGATATAATCACCATTGGCCTCAATAACGGCCTCAATACGGCCTCGGAACCGGCCGCAGGCTCTTCTGGCCATCTCATTGTCCATGTTGCCGAATACCTCCTTGATGGAGTCCATCAGGCTAGCCTTGGTGCTATGGGGATGTCTGTTGGTATGTCTCTCGACATAGCCCCAGAAAAATAGTCCAAAGGATTAAGGTCGGGAGAGTTAGGAGGCCACAAATCCTTGTTTACGACGGCATAACAGTTCTCGGTTAGCCACTGCATGGAGATTTTGCACACATGGCAGGGTGCTGAGTCCTGTTGCCACACCCAGGGCCTGTCTCCGGCCACCCCTTGGATCCAGGGCAGAACCACCTTCTCCTTAACATCCAGGTAGACCTCTATATTGACCGTTAGACCCGTTTCAAACATGTGGGGAGGCATAAAATGACCTTCACTGCTGACCACCCCAAACACCAGAACCATTGCAGGGAACTTGGTCTTCATTACCTTCCTCACATGGCTGGTGCAGGTGGCTATCCACCTGTTATTCTGATTGTTGACCTTCTCATCTTGACAGAAATTCTTTTCATCAGAGAAAAACCACAGCATCCCGGGCTGCTTTGGGTGCTTGAGCTTGTTGAGCAATTTTGTTGACTTCATCAGCCTGTTGTCCTTTGCCTTCTGGGTCAAGATCTGGCCCACCTGCATCTTGTAGCTCCTGCACATTAAATCCTCAGATACACAGTCCCTTATTGTTTTCTCATGGCAGCCTAGATCCCTCGCCATGGCCTTCATGGACCTGGTAGGGTCATCCTCAACCATCTTCTTCACGTTGTCGACAAAGTCGGTGTCCCTGACCTTCCTGTCGGCGCCCTCCTCCTTGGGTGCCCTCTTTATGGTGGCATCAACATCCCAGGTGTCCTCTAGCTTCTTACGGATACGCGGAACAGTCCGTAAATTCACTCCTAAGGTTGAAGCAATCGTTGAATTGGAGATTTCCCTCCATTATTAACCAATGTTATGACTACGGCGGACCTCGAAAGCTCTTCGTTCCACTTATAGCTCTTTATCTCCTCATTTGATGACGGCATGATGCTAACTGAACTACGTATCGTCAGCTGACGAGAATAGCTTTCCTATTTGGTAACCGGTTTTTTATTTGATAATATCGTCTTCAAGTTATCAAGGTTTAAAGTAGGTGACAATTTGATTCCCGCTCTCTGTACTTATCGATATCTGAAGAAGATCATTGACGATCAAAGACTCCATGAGTAAGAGGAACACATCAAATATTGACTTTTAGACATAACAAAGAGATTGAAATGTTATATACTGTATATAATTAGGGAAATATTATGAAATTTGAATGAAATAGTGGGTCACGACTTACATGTTATATATAATAAAATATATGCAACACTAATATCGAGAAGAGGAGGAGAGTCAAAATAACTGGAAACGGACTTCTTGGATATTATGTTCAATGTTCTTTCTAGGTAAATACATAGATAAGGTATTTGAATGCTGTACATATCCATGTATATAATATATTATTTCAAATAGGCAAAAGAAAAACAAAAAACAAAAAGAAGATAAAAAAAATACTTTGTTTCGAACAAAAAAGGAGAAGACAAGAATAAAGACAGAAATACAGGGTGTCTAGATCAAAAGGCATTCTTAAAAGTAATTATTTAGATATGTAATATTACTCAAAGGAGTTATTTTCCGTACATTGTGTACAGATTTTCTGTTGGAGGGTCTAAAGTTTTTTAATAATATATTTTATCTACAGGAGACACACTCTGTACGAGATTTGATATTTATATACATAACATACATACATATATAGAGAGATTGTTTTTTTGAAATGTTCAATAAAAGATAAATTGAAAAGAAGAAGAATGGTTTTACACACAGTCAACATATCAACCACATTGACCAAAAAATATAAGAATAACAATAAAATAGTGATGAAAAGGCTTTGAATTTTTGTATTCGAACCGCTGCTGTGATAAACCCTTTTTGGAATCCATTTGCTACTCTTTCAAAGCTCATTATTTTGCACAGTTTGAATGGGTTTCTGATGTTTCTCTTTCTATATTATTTTATAACATAGGGGTGGGGGCGGGGGAGACAAAGACCGTGGGGAGGGGGTTGCCATAGGGATTAGTTGATACCCTAGAATCTTTCGACCCATGCCTATATGCTTGACTAATTTATAAATGCCAATTGGATTAATTATTTGAACATTATCCCAAACTAAAAGGAATAAAGTTGGTTTTAAAAAATAATCTACTTTTCCCCCTATGAGCTCATCACACACTCAGGAACATTCCAAGTGCCCATAAATTCAAAGAAGGAAGGAACATCAGTTATCACACATATATAGGATTACTGATTGCTAAGGTTTTTTATTGTTTCTTTGGCGTGGTTTTATGAGGTTTTGACCCTTTTGTGGTTTTTTATTAATTCACTTCATGACGACAGAGGATGAAGAAATATATTTTGTGGAATAAAGAGATCACGTACTGGATAGACATCTATGGTGTAGGAACTGGAATATGTCAAAGAATATGTATATAAATATAATTAAAATTAATCAGCTGACATTGTATGTAGTACAATGTATGAACAATTTTATTATTTATGAGCTTCCAGAAGTTCATTTTAATTATATTTTTAAAAACTTCCTTCCAAATTTATGATCTGTACAAGATACACACATTGATAAAAAATGAAAGACAGGTTTATGATGGCTATTTGAGTATTTGGAGAAGGGTTATGTAAGTATTTGGGTCGAGCCTAAGTGTAGGACATGATAATTTGTTAAGGAAGGGGGAGGGACTTCAATTTTGCCCAAATATTTGCAGATAGTACTTTCTTTATAAAAACATTTTTAGCACTGTTTTTTAACTTATATAATACATTTTTGTAACGCCCTAACCATCCCCGTCTCTCACATATAACCTATGGTGATGAGTAGGGTTGTGCCTTTTGTTGAGGTGACTGCAATTGCTTTCTGGGTCATCTATTTTATTCTATTGAAATTCTATTTCACTTCTTATTGATAATATATCAAACTAACCATAGTTATAGTCCCAACTTCTTTTTCTTCTTTTCTTTCATAAACTCAACTCTACCTCAGCATTTCTCACAACTCTAGTTATATATATCAAGTTGTTACCTTTATCGCATTTTGCAACCTTTTCTGCTCCAACTTGGGGCATATATTTTGACGTTGGCAACGTCCTTATGGATACCTATGGAGTAAAGGCATTACTTTCTATATGCTACTATTGATTAAAGTTATAGTTTTGGAGCATATAATATCACTTGATTCTGCCATGGAAATGAGAATCTTGTATATTTCAACTCACACTAGAACAGTTAATATAAAAAGTAGTCGAAATTTTCAAATTCAGCAATATTTGGTTTCCTTAGTGAAACTCATTGACATGGATATCTCTAAAATTTCTTCCCTTAAAGTCCCTAATATGATATGTTATACACTATATATCATATATTATAGTAGGTTACCAGCAAATTGATGAGTTAAAGTATTATAACGTATATCTATGACATTAAGTTAAAAAAAGTATAGTTAAAATGAGAAAAACGATGAACTACATTCTTAGACATAAATAAATTGACTAATTATTAATCGAAATAAAATCCATCTTAATCCTATCATACTTCAAATACACACATAAAAGCCTATAATTATCTTAAATATATTGCACATACATGTACGAATCCAAGGAGCATACCCAAGTGTTTATGCGAAGAAACGGATGTCGGACAAACACATTGCACACCATTTGAAGCTTAGACCCCCTTTGAGAGCATTCAGGCAGTTGTTTTTCGTTGTTCTTAAATACAGATACTACTCAACTGACAACTACCAAAATCTGGGCCTGTATTTTTGATGATACAAAAATACGGAAACTCTTCATATAGGTTCTCCAAGAGATAAGACCAAAACAAGACCTAGAAAATCAATGAAAGATACTTCTAACTAAATCACCCAATATTTCAAATATAATAAGTATTTACTTTATTTGAATAGTGATATTAATTATTACGAAGTATGACGCCTTTATTGTTACTTTTAAATAGTGTACATTATTAGGATAACTTATTAAATTATTATAATGTATGTTTATAATAGTAATTTAAATAAGTATGGTTAAATTTTAAAAAAATACAACAAAAATAACAAGTGTATTAATTATAAATTTTAATAGAAATTATAAGTAGAGAATCAAACAAATTTAGGACAAAGTTATTAATATAAAATAAAACAAAATAGATTCATCAAAATATTAGTGACACTAATACAAAATGAAATGAGACATTTTTATAAAGAAATAAATATACTTTTTAACTGAATATAATATGGTTTGTCAATGCAGGCAAAGCTATCGAAAAAAGAGAGGTCATTATCATCTAGAGTCTAGAATTATCTTTCACTCGTCTTCCAATAACAAAAGAGGCACACAAGTAAATAAAGAAATCAAGGGTCCAGGTTATTTAATTATCTATCACAAATTCCATCTTATAAATGAAATTGTGATTGAGTTAAGTTATTTCTGCCTTACATACATCAAGAAAAGTGAAGGACTCTTATCAAAAAATATTTTTCTTAGAGTAAGAGACAATGCAGAGTTGACTTAAGAAGAAAAATACGTTAGAACTTGATTGAAGGAGCAGTGGATGATGGGTGAGAACCCTTTCTGTTCCTTATTTGGGCTTTCAGTCTGTTATTCTGTCTTTCAATGAAACTCTTTAGTTTTTAAAGCAGTATATGATTATTTCGTAGAAGATTTGAAGGAATTTATGTATTTGTGAGCATAGAGGGAATGATTCACGAGATCAGAAGTCACTACCACAGACTTTGATGGGAAGGGCACCCAGACAATGAAGGTCCCTTCCATTAAAGAAAATGAGATCCACCGATTAAGGCACCCTTGAAAAGAAAAGGAAGAGAGGATCAGAAGGTGTGTGGCTAGGATATCCAAATGGAAAAAATATAAACTCCTAGGGAAAATGGATAGATGCATATCCAATTAATTGCAATCCAGGGAGAGGTGGAACTTTTTAAAGGTATTTGACTTATAAAATTAATTATATTTAATATTGCGCTCAGGTCTTTATTAGAGGGAAATGTGATTAGAACGATAATTAATAAATAATGAGTAAAAAAAGAGGATAGGCAACAATCGTTTTCCTTTTCTTATCTCAAATCAGTAATTTATTTGACCAAAACTGCCCAGCCTTAATAATAACTAATAAGTAACTAAGGCTTGCTTCTCCTAAGAAAGAAGAGGAAAAAAACTATCATCAAATATTTAACATTCCAAGGACTGTCCTCTTTTATTTTATTTTTTTGTTTTTATTCTTGGATATCAACAGTTTCGGATGTCTACTAAGTATGTATTATTGTGACTTGTGAGAGTCTTTCATTCTTATTTTTATTATTCTTATTAAAACAATTAGTAGTGATGGAACGTTGATGTTTTGGTTCACATACATATGAGGGTGGTCTGAAAAGCTTCCAACCTAACAATGAACAAGACATTTTTTCTGATGTTTATTTTCATTTTTCAACATAGTGTCCTTGTACTATGTACGGGATCTGAGACTACGATTTGTAGCAAACTATCCGTTCCAATTGCTCTATATAAAATTACTTCAGACCGACTCCGGAAAAGAAAAAATCGACAGAGTGGCAATACTATATAAAGTGAGGGATTAGTGATACTCATAGCTCGCTCTGCCAGATAACATTTATGTGTTCTACATATTATATAACTACTCCGAATAATATACAATGTATACATTATTAGTGATGGAGACAGGTCATAAACTTTTATTTTTATTGTTCCTGTTGATTGGCTGTTCCTTTCCCTTCTCATCATTATCGTTAAAGAGTTATTAAATTATGGACACGTGACCCCAATATCCAATGATTCCAGTACAATTATTGGTACACCAGTAACACATTATATTATAATACAAAATTACTTATATTGTAACCGGGTACTTTATATCTACCTCTACATGTGTGTATCCAAATTTTGTACATCCACACCATGACAACATATGAGTTTATTTATTTCAAGACGACTAAAGTTTGGTTGAGGGTTGAAACCATGGTCTCAACCAAAATCCCAGTTCAAATTTATGTAGAAAATTAAATTACTTTTTGCCAAATCGTAAAAAAAATCCGTCTCACGAGTATTTACGCAGACCTCTTACTTCCTCCGCAGTAAATTTCATCCCCACCCTAAATTATAAATTTATCAAAGGAGCACACTAAGCTCCATTAGTCGATTATTTGCTATTTTACTCATGAATATAATGCCCTATCTCAAGATTAATAGAAATACAAGGTTATACCTCATGTAATTGGGCTTGCTAGAAATTTCAATTTGATGTACTGTACCGACTGCTGGGCAAGACAGAAAAATATGACGTTATACTTGGTACTCTAACAGTATTAGTCAAGGAAGGTGATGTATAGCAGTTATACTCTTTGACGTCACTATTAAAAAGCGTGGTGGAAGTCAAATTTTTTTAGGATAAGTGTTTTGGTAACCCTTTGTATTTCTATTAACCTTGCCTATCTGACATTTTATCAAAGCTGAAATATTGAGATAAACACGAATTGCAACTACCATTCTATGTACTGTAGCATACATGATTCTTGTTAGGGTGTTTATCGTCATGGATATCCGTCTTTCCTAAAATAGGTATGGGTCACACTTTCAAAAACACCTAATATGGTCATAAAAATCCAAGTGTACAAGTTGCAATTCAGTTTTCTAAAAATTCCTTATTATAACACCAATCAATTTAATACTTTTAACACATTACTGACGACCATTTATTGAAAATCCATTCATTGTACTATTCTTCAATTAATATAGTTTTCTTCATCTCAACTTGTACAATCTGTCGTGTACAAGTTACATCTTGTACACGACATATATGATTATGAGAACATGAAACAACAGAAAACGTTACTTATAATAAAGGAAAAGAAAAGAATTCCCTCAAGCAATTACTTCCCTTCTTCCTTCGGTTATGAACTGATGTTTAAATGTTGGTTCTTCTTGTACTTCTAGGACGGTCTATAAGGAATACGTACTCGTATCCAGCTCAGGAGGAGGAGAGTCTGAATGAAGAACCTGCTTCTCATTTCCTGTCAATGATACATTGTATAGAGAATTATCATAATAATGCAACATGGGTGTCTGTAGAATATTGAGGAGAAGACGACGAAGGCAGCAGCAATACAAATAATTAATTTTAAGTAATAAAAATTCCGGGAATGTCAAGATAACAACAACAGTTGAAGAGATGACATTGTTTTCTTCATTCTCCCTCCATCTCTCCCTAAAGTTTATATTATAAATGCAAATTTTCTTTTATCCTCAATTATTTCCTTCTCCTTTTTTTTGTGGGGGGAAAAAAGTGACTAGGAAGTTGTTTGTTACTTATTATAAAGTAAAATAAATACAATTATTTTCTGGGAATGAACAGTCTTCTTTTACACACATATATATATAAATTCTCTCCTTTTATATAACTATAAAGAAAGGAAGAAGAATAGAGATGATGGCTCTTGATGAGGGCACTGACGCAAAATATACGCGCTTTTTGACGCTCTTATCATCATCAGATAAAAGCGGGAATGAAGCAACGACTTATTTTTCCACAAAAGAGAGTAAGGGGGGAAGAGAAAGAAAGAGAGAAATACGAATAACCTTCTCTTTCCCTTCATATGTCGTTGTTGTTGTTAAGTAATAAAGCTAGAAAGAGCGAGTTTATATTATATTATTGTTATACAGTAGTTCCATAATATATTTTTTATAATCAGGGAAGAGAGAGAGAAGTATTATAAAAGAAGAAGAGAGGAAAGAAATACACAGACACACTCACATGTAGTAGAATAGAGAGTGAGAGAGAGAGAGAAGGAGAAAAGGGAGGAAAATGAATAATCACAATAACCTTATAAGTCGTTATACAGAAAGAAAAAGTTCGATCTGCCTCCCCAGCCTTTCCTCAATTCCTCAAGTTCCTTCCTCTCCCCCCTTTGTCTCTCTCCTCTCTCTCTTTTTTATTATTTTCTTCTTTTCGTATTCGATAAGAGATACGTCAAATTCTCGTTTAAAATATCAGCGCAACTCTTAATATAATTATCACTCATTAATTATTCAAATCAAGTTCTTAAATAAATATATATACTCAATATATCGATATTTATTAATTTCTATATATTTACAGTATACAGTTCCATTTGTTTTCACAAGTGACGCTGAGTAATAATAGAAATATTATTTGCTTATCTTGGCCTTCTATTTATTGATAATAGATTGCAGTTTACTTTAAAAATAAATATGTATCTACTGGATTATAATATTCTGCGATGGTTATTCTTTTATAAGGAGTATTTGGCGTCACTCTTTGCTCGTTTGATATACAACACGCTCACTGGGAGGGAAGACGAACGAAGAGGGGGTTTTCAGAATATGTCTATCTGTTATTATTTCAAATATTATATTATGTGTATTCATAGACGAGAATATAATATATTATTATTATTGGCCATGGCAGATATGCATAAAAGTATCAGCGCCATCTGCCCCTTTATTCAAGGACTCGCATTCAAATGGAAATTATATAATATTTCATTATATTTCTATTAAAGGATTTTATTAATATATTAAAATCAGTTCTTTACTCCTGACGACGTGGAATCATTATTAATGACGTCATCCGTTCCAACGACCAACTCTTTGGAATGGAATGATATTTTTATTAAAACAGTCAAACAACAACTAGTAAAGAGAGAGAGAAAGAAAGAGAGAGAATCTCTCTTTCTTTCTTGCTTTTCCTTGATCAAACAACAAACCTCCCCTGATATAATTGAGAAATGAAAATGAAATACTAAATTTATTTAAATAAACAACTGCCAATATACTATTTCACCATATTGTTGCTAAAGTTAAGTTTAACATCCCTCAAAATCTTCCCCACTAAGTAAACGAATTATATGGACACTCAGTAAGGCACGGCACCATGTTCCAGATGTCTTGCACTCACCAATATCCTCCCTCCCTCTCTTTCATTAGTTTAAAAAGCGTCAAAAGCACGGTTTTGTATTTTGGGGCCTGATATTTTTATTGGTGGGAAGGTGGTGGTGGGGGGTCTGGTTAGAGTGATCCCTACTGAAAAAATTATTGGGGCCCAGCTCCCCCTCAGTGATTATAGTCCTGCTTCATTTTTGTTTCACTACAATTTGACACTTCCACGATCAAATTTTTAAGGGGAAATTTAAGCATAGACACAGTTTGATTCCTGTTCCCACCCTCCTGCTCCTTGACTCAAAACCACTACAAACTTGTGAGATTGATAGGAAACACAGGGTATAAAGAATCAGGGGGGATCTCTGCAATAATAATTCAATGATATTGTTTAAAAAAATATATCTAAAGTATTTTGAAGCTGCCAGATTGTTCCACCTCCCCCTGACCACCCTTTGATGGCACCCTTGTTCAATTATAATTCTATCATTCAATCCCAGATCTAGCTATAGTTGAATTTCTGATTAGGTAGGTGTACTTGAGTTGGTTGTTCACAACCCATCTTGTTACTAGTATAAGACTCTGATTTGCGTATATTCGAATCAGGATTTCATCTGTAGATAAAGTCCCTGACTCGACTGCTGATATGAAATAACTTCTAATAAATTTGACCAAAGATATCAAAAAGTATATTATTGGTGTTTTTGGACTCTTATATTAATTAAGAATTATTTACATATGTAATCCCCCAATCTAATAAAACCCTCTAACTAATTACATTACATAATGTATCCTTTAGATTCCCAATTGGATACACATTTACCTAATTAATTAACAAAAATATTACATAAATCTAACTTTTTAAATACATATAACACCACAACTATGTCATAAAATTATTCAATGTAATTGGCAATGACTGCTTCCAATATTTTCCAAGGGAACTTAACAGAGTAACGGATCATATTTTATGGAATGCGATGCTATTTACAGTCAATAGCTGACTTCAAAGACTCAATATTTGAGTAGGTTTTGTCATTGACCTTCCTTGTGAGAATACCCTTTATGAAATAATCCATTGGATTTAAATCTGGTGAAAAGGAGGACACCTTAGACCGAATCAGATATTTGAAAGAAAAAAAAAATAGTTTCGTGTCATTTTTGATCCAGGACTAGGGGCTGAATCTTGGAGGAATTCATACTTTTTGTGGTTTGGGGTATTAGATATAAACTAGGGATTGACAACATGGTCCAAAACAGTGCTAACATAGACTCTGAAGTTGATTTGGAGTCTATCCCGTAAGAACAAAATAGCTCCCAAATTATGACAAAGGGGCTTTGATGTGTTTGGTCACAGTTTTTATTCTCTGTGACATTGTTGATGTCTTTGGAGATGATTTTGATGGCCTCCAAATTAAAAAATTGTCTCACTGCTGAATACAATGTGATAAAGCTGTACGATTTTTACAAAAAGCGATGGATTCGTCTTCTAGTTTTCGCTCAAAAGGCGGCAGTTAGAAAATAAAGACCTCCTAGCCTATATCATGAGATCTTTCCTGATTATTTTGTGCATAAAATCTTAGATCTATTTATATATATCTTCAGACCTTTTTTTAACATATCGCTATTGATTTCGGAGAACCCTCATCCTGCCCACTTTTACCGCTTCTAGAGTCATTTTTAGTTCCGTTGCCAGTTTACTTGAATCAAAATCTTAAAAATCCTTGTAGGGAAATAAGTCAGTTCATTTTCTATAAAATCTTCTTCGGGCTGAAACCTCTACGACGGCTTCTCTTTGATCTCAGATAAATTCTAAAAAGGGAATAATAGTTATACTTTTTATGAACCACAACAAATACATTAGCTGGCATTGTTCTATGATTGGCGCGGGAATTTATTTGAAATTACTAAACAAAACTTAGATAACTGCAGGGGCAGTTTTTTTTTCATTAATGTTTTTCCATCCAAAGCAATCATTTTTCCTGTTCCAAAACAAAAAATCCTTCATTTGGGGGGTGGGGGATGCAACTCATCTAGCCACCCCTGCAGACCCCCCTGAACTGTACAGATTGGATTTGACAGTCATTCCGTTTTTGATATCCACTGAGCTTGAAATACTGAAGACACATCATTGATAAAACAAGAGATAAGAGCCTACTGTAACTCAATGCTAATTCACTAATTTTCCCCTATGAAATAACTGAAAACGGATAATGTTGCAGTTTTTACACAAAACAATTATCTTTCTTAGCATCAGTGGCGTAGCTAGCCCCCTTTTTTTGGTGGGGATGGGGGAGGGGGGACTTGTTGGAACTGGTATAAGCAAATTGTACAAGTTGAAGCAAAAAATGAGATGTATAATTTTAAATGAAGGATTTACAATTCATTGGATGATGACAATGAAATTATTGAATATTCCATGTATAATCAATATATGAATGCTGTAATTACTGACTGTTTTAATACAAATTATTACATATAATTATTCTGTAGCATATTATAAAGTAAATGCTTACAGTTATACTACTCATAAATAGAAAATAACCATTTAATTTGAATAAATGATAAAGAAAATTAATAAGTGGTAATTAGAGTGGCAATATTGTAATTAAATGATGCATTTTAAGACAAAGAAATTGCAACTTTAACAATGAAATTAAACAATGAAAATACACCGAAAGCTTCGGTCAGTGGCACGCAATGTACAAAATCTATTCTGTTTACAAAATTCAGATGGTGTGTGTGGTCGGATTTCGAAGTTTTGTTCGTGCTGTGCAGAGGCAAAGCTTTTTCCCCATCATTTTATGTCGAGTACTGAGGCTGTTGCATTCCAAGGTTAGACTGTATTTGATAACCAAAGTATGGTTTCAACATTAAAACAAATCAACCTTTAAAAAAATCAGAGCCCTTATATTGTGAATTTAAATTTTTTGACTTTTACAACATTTTTTTAACGACCTAAAGTAAAAAAAAAAAAAAAAAACACGCCCAAAAATTATGTTGAAAGACTGTTGACTCAATCATTTCATATTGTTTGTCTATGAAGCAATCAATATCTTGAGAGCACAGAATTTTGAGGCTACATAGACAGTATTGTTTAATCGTCACATTTGATAGTACATATAAATTTATTTGTTCAACACCATAATAAATATATTTATGGATCTTTTTTATTGACGTCGCAAATGGCACTATAATTGAAGGCAAAACCATCTTAGTGCCTCAAAGTTGATATTTTTACTACTCCAAAAGTGGACAAATTTCTAATAAATGTTGAAGAAACTTTATCAAATGGCTTGAAAAATAAAAGCAGTATAATAAATATTATATCAATTAATTCCTTCAGCTCTGCGAGGTTCTACAAAATTCATTTTCTAAAAAAAATAAAATTATAGAAAAACTTAGACTCAAAATTACATGAACACTCAAAAAAAAAAAAAAAAAAACACCTAGTTGAAAAAGTTTGGAATGATTAATTTAGCTACTTACAATTTCAACGAAATATCTAGATTTGTACAAATAATTATGTTACGGGTCGATAAGGAACTAGAATTGTAAATTGCTGCAAATCTAATAGTTAATTTATTAGATAATATAATTTCATATTGTTAATACATAAATTAGGGTCCATTTTTACTAAGGTTGTACTCAACCCACCCCTTTCAATCTATTTTTAAATTGATTCTCTTTCAAAAATCTCCTTAAGTGTATAAAGAAACATCAACTGAAGGGACATTTTAATGGGAGTATACATAGTATTCAACATACTAATTCTCTCTACACACAGTTTCCCATGAAAGGATTAGCCTGTTATTTGACCTCAAATAAATCAAAAACTAATATATACATGAAAATATTATATTTAAAACGTCATTTTAGAACATTTTAAAATTTTTGATGTGATTAATGTTTGATTTTTTAATTATCTCACATCGTCAGTCACTTTGAGAGAGAAATAGAGATCAGCATACCTCCTCAGAGAGTTTTGAAGAAAAAAAAACATAAATACATCATAGCTAAACATATATTTTCAGTTGAGTAATATTATGTCACATAATTCTCATATGTTACTTAATTTTTTTAAATGCATCAATGTTCCTTTGAAATATGTACATAAAAGTTCGACGTACAGATCTGCCTAGGAGTCCAGGATTAATACCAGGAGTGGTAAAAAGTCCATAAACTCTCAGTAAGAGTCCTATTTACATCGAGTCCTAAAATCTATTTTGTGCTCATTTCAAGTCCATAATTATAATATAAGCTTAATATTGTTAAGGCTTTTCTGGGGTCAAGTTTAAAATTTCTTTTGAATCCAAGTCGAGTCACTAGTCATCGACTGTGTGACCAAATACCAAGACAGCAAAATATGGATTCGAGTCAAGTCCCCACTTCTGAGGAAAATTAGAAATGGTTGCAAATCATTTTTTTATGCTTAATTACTCGGAGATGAGGAGATTCAGACAGCTCAAAATTATAGACAATATATCAACATATGCTTATTATTGATTAAACCTATTTAAATATTATAGGAATCAATTTTTAAATGCGACTCAGTAAAGGTTACAAATGTAGACAGGGACGGTTGCAATAATGTAAACCAAAAATTATTTTATAGTGACATGCCCCCTTGATAACATTTATCAAGTTACGGTGATACCAAATATAAAATTAGTTGTGGTGATCCTTTAGTGTTGTACATGGAATAAATTCACCATCACAAACCTATGATTTAAGATCTTTCTTGTATTGAAGGCAGGACGACATGTTTAAAAATAGGCTTTGAAATTATTCTAATCCGTTTTCTAAGCCTGGTTATTTCCATGTTAAACAAAATTTTACCCAACTTGACAAAAGTTATATTAAATATGTGATTTGAATTAGATGTTTCTGCACAAACTCTCTCCCATTTCGGTCAAATGATCACGTTATACAAAGTCTTTACTAACAAGACTGTCTCTCCTCTTATTGGATCTATTTTGAAACGGGTGTTTCCTTTTCATCCAAGCATATGGATAACTTATATACATTATAAGAATGACAAGGTTTGGAAATATATTGATCTAAGAAAATTTGATTTCCTACAAATATTTTCAAGTAGTATTTATATTTGAAAAGTATTTTTAGTATAAGCCCTTTTTTTATGGCAAAAAAATATGATTGTATTTGTTGCGTAAAGTTTCAATTTATATGTCTTTTAATGTATTATTTAATTACAACATGACAACTTTTAAATAACAACTAATAATTGATCCCATCCTTTGATTTGGTCTATTAAATTAACTTGGTTATTATGTATTTGTTTATAAGTAATAGAACTGTAGACGCCTGGGTTATTATCTTACGTGTCACAAAATACTTATCAGTTAATAAAAATTGACACGTCTATATATATATCGACCCTCCAAGGAATGTTCATTTATACCCTTATCCTCATGGCAAATTCACACAGTTGGTTTTACCGTGACCGGGTAAAAATTCTGAAGTTACGTAAGGGATACTATTTTTTAGATCGATACCAAGTCCCTATAAATAACTATGATAAAACATAATTCTCCCTATTCATTATTTTTTTAATTTGAATTCAGATAAATTTGAACATATTTCGAGAACGTTTAAAGACGTTTGAGTAAGGAAAAAAAACATTTTCAGTTTTTTTGAGGTAAATGTGTAAAAAAGAATTCAATTCTTGTTTTTTAAAGAAAATAACTTTGATGGAGCCCCCATTTTTTTACGCTCAAGTGGGGAGCCTATAGTAAGCGGCTTTTCCTAAAGCCAGTCCTCTAAATCAAAGAACAGTTACAACAACTCGATTAGGTTTGAACTTAGAACTTATGACGTCAATAGATCATAAAGATAAGATAAGGCGAGTTGGTGCAATTGGGTCTAAAAGTTATTCTTTTATAATCCTTCATCTTATTTCTTTGTACTTGCAACTCGTATACAACCTAACTATTAGTATTATATATAAACTAAAGGAATTGTAAAGAAGTTGCACGAAACCTCGAAGAAAAGGAGGAAAAAATATGATCTAGCCCTGACTCTCTCTCCCTCTTGTCTCAGGGCTGCTAGTTCCCTTGAGCAAAGAGAAGTGACTCTCATAAATCACGTCAAGAAAACAACATATATTTTACAAAAAAAAAATAATAATAATAATAAAAAAGGAAGAGAGAGAGAGAGGAAAGGAGAATGAGAAAAGGCAGAGGGTCTGCTGTTTCAAACAACACATCCAATACAATTGAGTATAAAAGAAATATCCTCCCAATGGTTGTTCCCCCTTCTCATTAGAGCCAGGGTGTTTATTTTTCCACTTGGTGCAAGGAAAAGAAAGGAAAAAGAGGACTCTGAAACAACCTGTCCCAGCAGTTGGTTATTTTCTAATAGCCAATGATGTTTATTTTACATATATTTTTATTTTGCTGAAGGAGAGGCAGACAGACGTAGACTTTGCTGCTGATGCAAGAGCATGCGGCACTCAACACCAACTGACATGTCTTATGATAGAAACAACAGCGTGTGTATATATGCAAAACACAACACAACAATTAAACCATATGATGGTGGCTTCTGAGGATGAGGAATGAATACAAAACGAGAGGGGGATAAGCTGCTGGCTGCTCTTCGGCGAAAGGAAGAGCAGCCAATCATATGGAAAACAGGAGATGATGACAAACACACTACAACGAACTGTGTATCAAAATACGAACATATTGTTGTAGACATAATATCTGTATGGGGGCAAATCCTAATTGTAAAGTGTGTCACTCACGAAACCTCTGCATCTAGAGGTGGGGATTTGGACTCAAAATCTTTGTCTTGGCTTGATTCGCACTACTAGAATTAGATAAGGAAATTATAGATTTAGAAAAAGTAAAATTTTGTTCACTTCTCTACAAACATTTCATTCCTCAACTCGAGCCAATAGATAACTAAAGTGTGCCAAACTTTTCAAGTGCAGTGTATTTGTATATCCTACCAAGTATTGAAACGTTTAGAAAAAAACAGTCACTACGAGGGTTCAAATGATAATAATTGAATGCCGAACATAAATAAAAAATAGTACAAATAAAAATCAACTAATGGCTAAATAACGCTGGTGTATAGCAGTAAAAACGCTGGTGTATAGCTGTAAAAACTCTGTGCTAACATACTAGCGCATAGCCGACACTTGAATATAATTCAAAGATTAACTACAATTGGGAGTCTATTGGAATACAAACTTGAGACTTCACTCGGACTCCACTCCGATATTGTATCCGATAAATAAAGTACTGATCAATTTGCGTTTGATAAAAAACAATGAACAACATTTTCTGAGAGGAAAGATCAATTATCATGAAACTGGCCACGAGGCATTTCAATGCTCTTCAAAATGTTTACTTTCAATTATATTAAGGGAATTTTTATTAAATTCCTGTAGTTTAAAAATATGTATATTTTATCTCTCATTTATTGGCTATTTTTTATCATGAATCAATATATTAAATTTAGATAAAGTATCTTACATTAAATCAGGATTGAAAATATTTAAAGTCATAATATTGTCTTAGATGATATTAATTTGCTTCAGTCTTTACAAATTGAAGTTTATTGAGGAAGATCAAATACACTTTATACCCACTAAGTATAGTAACAGGGCATCAATCATTTTTGAGTGAAATTTAATTTAGATGAAGTATGCACTGTTTTGTTCGATAACTTATTGGCTATAATGTTACTTAATTTTCCCTTTTATAAAAATCCTTGTTCCTAAAAATACTGGGACAGTCAATTTCAGAAGGTTCTATGAAGTCTAATTTTTAACGGGAAAATCAGTCGACATATATAGTAACATATGGGTCACCTCTTTAATTCTGGTCTTTTTTGAAACCTTTGATACAAATAATCAATCTCATAGAAGTGGCAAGCTTTGGACAATAAGTTGGAAAGTGTGTTTCTTCAGGGCAACTCCAGGCTACACACATCTATGTTTAGGGACTCATGAAAAGCTTCAGAAGCTTGGTCGGTAGATTCTTATTCATTCATTATTTATTCCAGACCTATCACCAAGTGATTATTGTTATGATTATGTTAAATAATGTCTTTTACTTTACTCAAAAATAAAGGATTTCCTTGTATAACACCCAATATAATAATTGTTTTGGACATCAATGAGTTTTATTGGGGCTTGAGTATTTATTTATGTATATCGATCTTAAAAACGAAATAAAAGGATTTCGAAGCTATCCTGTATTCCAAGACTACAAATTAATAGAGCAAAGTTCTACAACTTTATTATGTATTACTTCTAAATGTTGGTTTAAATACCCGGTTTAATCCTTTAATGCATTTATAAGAACTAGGACAAAACGTCCAACAGACAATTTTAATAATGATATTTCGAAAGAAAATAAACTTAAACTTATGGAAAACATTATGAACAACCAAAAAATGTATATATATACATAACCTATATTTGTTGGAACTCTTAAGAATATTTTAGAGTAGAAATAATCGTAAAATTATATTCAATATTATTTATTCTGTAATATATTTCTACTTAAATATAAAACTTTACAAATTATGACCAATAACATTGATATATGTTACAAAAATATTTATTAAGTCTTTCATTTAAATTTTCATATACTTTTATTTAATATACATTATTAAATATTTTCAGGTTTGGCCATAAAATTATGAGATAAATTCGAATAAAGGCAGGCTATATTTATTATTTCAATGACCTTTTTTAGAAAATAGATTTATTATTTTTTTTTGTAATAAGAAAACCGTGATTATTAATTTCGAATTTCTTTTTATTTTAAATTCGATTATTCGAAATACTAAATATCATGTAGTGAAGAGATTATAATAAACTTAATGAATTTCTTTTGTTTCAAAATATCATCATAAAACTTGTTTTCTCATATTTTGGTATTTTTGAATATTTTACAAGACTTATTCACGTCAATATACGAATTAGGGTGTTTCTTATTTTTATTTTGTTGATCCAAGTCACCGGATCTAAATCTATTTCTATGATAAAAAAATACTACAGGCAAAATTTGAGAAAAATTGAACAGTGTTCAGAGGTAGCTCAGCGAACCCAAAGCTTTGAAAATTGCCAATTAAAAAAAAATGACTTTTTTTAATTAAAAAATGGTTCACCATAAAGGTTTGATAGTTTTTTCAAGATTACTTAATTAACTCTAAGAAATATCAATGTTGTTCTGAAAAAATATCAATAATGTAAATTACAATGCAAAATAGTTGAAAAGAAAAATATTAGATATATAACCCTCTACGAACCATCATTGTTTATATACCCATCTGGAGTACTTTGGTTTACAATTAAAATCCATTATGTATAGATCTATCCTAGTTATACAGTTATTAATTATAATAGCTGAAGAATATTGAATAACACATAACAATACGGAATACTTTGTACTTTCCTTAAAAATTAATTAGAACGGATGCTAATTTGAACAAAGATATAAAGGAGACATATTACTTGAATATGTTGAATATAGGTAAAAGTAAGTAAGATCATAGTTTATTCAACAAAAGTAGTATAAATATCAAAGTGCAAAGACATACACTATAGGAAAATCAACATGATCACATCGTAAGTTACATCTTAATGGCATATTTGTTACCAAAATTGACTGGAAATAAATTACCTTAATCACGAATGGCTTTGTGATTTTTCCTAAATCATCATTTTGAATTAAATAGAGTATTCAGGAAACATCCAATATTATTATTAAAGAAATATCAAGTTTTAGGAAAAAGCTTGTGTGAGAGATATCTTTGCTCCCGAGGTTCTACACTTTAAAAGATTCCTAAAAGTTGGCGAAAGACCCTGAAGTATTACCCTGGAATCATAAATTGTCAAATAACATGTCAGACTGTACATAAACAACTAGAAATTATCAATTTTGCAAACGAAAACCTTCAACGGATTCTTCCAAAAGATGATTATAAATAATTTTGGGAACTCGCAATAATATTGTCTTGGTAGTGAGAATTAAATGTATCTTTATCGTGCAAATTTGAAAGAATAAATCTCTGCACCTACAGCCTCAGATCCTCCATTGAATAATTTGAATTTGATGAAACTACTACATAATTATTCCAAAATCAATAATCTAGTTTCAAAAATGGTATCTCAAAAACTTTCTAAAGACTTATGGTATTTATTTGAAGAGCTTGTCTGATGAGTTTGACTGTATTTGATAGTCAAATCAGTTTGGAATCCAAAAAAAAAATATTATTTGTAATTAACAATAAAGAAAAACAAGACCAAAATTAAAAGGAAATATTTATCCATAAAAAAATAAAAAGACTTTGCTATAAACAATATCATTCAGAGTTTTTACAAATTTGAGCCAAAATAATGGCCAAGTAACTATGATCATAAGAAATCCATTGAAATAATTGATGCTTTTAATGTTATGAATGACCAATTAGAACGAGGAGTGGTACTCATTAAATAATAGAGTGAATTGTTAACAATTGACGAATCACAGCTTCATTTCTTATTACAAGTCGTTGAAGAGTATCAAAAGATGCTTCCGGACTAAAAAAAAAAAATGTATCTAGGCTACTTAAGTATTTCAGACATATTACTCAAAAAAAAAGTTAATAATAATTAATATATTATGCTCGTATATTGTATAATAACGCTTCATATAGTTGAAATGATTATTTTTATGTTATAAATTATCTTATGTTAAAAAAGTAATAGACTAATAAAATATTTATCCCAATAAAAATTTAACAAAAAATTATTGATGATAATTGAGTATAAAACCTTTTTTTTAAATTATCAATTTTTAATGCTGTGAGAGACCTCTAAACATAACTCAATTTGACATACAATTTACCAAATATATTATTTTAATAAAAAAAAAACTAATTGTCCCTCTAAGACTTTAACAATTAATCAAAATGAAAATATAATATGAAAAATTTTCATGTGAAAAAAGGGGAAAATTTTAAAACACTGCGCTAAACACGTTATTAGTTTCCTCTTCAACTATTTTGGATTGTAATTCACTTTTTATATTTCTTTTTTTTTCACAAAACAACGTTGATTTTTCTTAGAATAATTTAAATCATCTTGAAAAATTATAAAACAAAAACAAACAAAAAACTGTATCGTGAACCATTTTACGATAATCGAGAAAGAATTCACTTTTTTTTTTGCAAAAAAATGACAATTACCAATACCGTTAGAAACCATTGAGCTACCTCTAAACATTGTTCAATTTTTCTCAAACTTTGACAATTGTACTTTTATTTTATGTATTCAAGCATAAAATAAAAAAGTCTTTGATGCAGGGTTGATATTTCAAGAAATTTAAAAGGCTATTATTTTCTATACAATAAGCATCAGTTAAATCTTAAGCATTAAAAATTTATTGATTTAATTGCAAACCTATCCAACTGAAGCAACATTTTTTATTATAGTCAGCTTATACTCTGCAAATTTTATAATTTTTTGAAAAGGTTTCAGGACAGGACTTCACTATGGCCCCAAAAACAAAGAAATTAACACTCGATTGGATTAGTCCTACGGGGGCAAATGTCTCTCCATCAGTTAAGTGAGTCTGATTATATCCAAGGAGATGGAAGAAAGGGACCCCAAGGGAAACAATGGCAGATACAAAAAATGATCAGGACAACAGGCTTGTTTAAGACTGTGTAGACCAGAATCAAAACACGATAAGGATATTTACAAATAAGGACTTGTACCTGAATACGTCCATTGGGACCGTTAGTAAAGTAGTCTTTACCACTGACCTCTATCAACTATTACATTGGAGTCTGGGCCAATTTATTGAGATCCGCAAGGCCATTAAAAGGATTACAAAGAGGTTCTTTCATATGGATAATGCAAGACCCCTTACTCCAAATTTGACTAGTAACTTCATCAAAGTCAAGAAGATCGGACTTGCTATTATGGTTTACAACTTGACATAATAATTTAATTATTTTTTTAGTGTTAATATTAAGTCAGCTGCTTTAAATCATACAAGATTTAACTCATGAATTACCCGAAAGAAAAATAAATAGAATCTTTGTTGATTTCAAAAGAGTAGTCCTGAAAAAAGATGTTATGAGACGAACAATGCCGTATTATCCAATAAGTCTTAGTACTTTATTTTAAAACGTTGATTTGTTGCACTTGTATTTAAT
Organism: Lepeophtheirus salmonis; assembly: GCF_016086655.4. Taxonomy (NCBI): domain Eukaryota; kingdom Metazoa; phylum Arthropoda; class Copepoda; order Siphonostomatoida; family Caligidae; genus Lepeophtheirus; species Lepeophtheirus salmonis. The sequence goes on along the minus strand of NC_052138.2, from coordinate 9,452,102 downwards.
ATATTGGAGATTTATCTCTCTTTTTGGAGCCAAATCTATTTACTCACTGCCTCAATTTCGAAAGAAGTCCTCTTTACAAACAAAAATGTAGACTATTTCATTTGTTATATTAATATATATTTAATTAATCATTGAAAATATGCATTCCTTGTGTGGATACCAGTGTTGTGCCCAAAATCACCTAACATGAGACTAAGACTTTTAGGATCAAGACCGAGAGGACACCAGGAGAAAAACAAACAAACCCAACCTTATTGTTCTTTTTAAAGAAAATATTAATTTCAATGTAGTTTATTGGTCTTTGTCTTGACACCGAGACAAAGACCTTGATACTTACAATACATTGATGAGTTGAGCCAAGACCAAAACTAATTTAAAGAACCACATCACTATTGTAACATGATATCAAGGCTTAATGCAGTGATTCCCCACCTTTTCATCACTGCTAAGCCCTATATAATATTTTAGTATCCTGTGGTGCCCCATTCTTACAATAATGCATTTATGCTATCTCTGACAAAATCAAATTCCATGTAATAAGGAGAAGTTCATGGAATCCTCATTGGGAACCACTGTCTTTAGGGATCGAGGCCTAGACATAAAAGTATCAAGACTGTAATTAAACCAAGACTAAACATCACCATTAGATATCCAGTAGTGTTGTTGGTACTTTGATAATTTTTTGGTTGAAAATATAAAATAAAGATGTATTTAATGGTAATTCTCATTGGCTTAGGGTAGGTTAAAAAGAGTGGATGGATAGAGGAGTTACGATATCGGCGGGGCAATATTATATGACGTCATGGGGCTAGAAGTACTGGCTTCAATACTAATTTAGTAGAGTACGGTTGTAAAATGTTAGTAGCTCCCCGATACCACTAATATTCCGTAGTTGCCATACACTGATCCAGGGGTGATAATTGTAGGCTTTTATGCAGGAATATACCGACAATATATGTACAATCTATATATTTATTCACTACTTCTTTCTAGGTAGTATACTACAAATACTTTTGTCCCCCCCCCTCCCCCTCTTCTCAACTATCCTACAAAACACATCAATTACATTATGTTCTTACACCTGTGTAATAGGTCTATGTTTAATTCTCTCTCTCTCTCTATTCTACTACCTACATACATTATATCATTAACCTTCTCATCAACTACCAGCACCTCTGTGTGAGTTCCCTTTCTGGCCTGATTACACACATAGATACATAATATGTACTTAGATAGGAACAATTGGCTGTTCCTAAAATGGATATTCCTTACAAATACTCTTAGATCAAATGATTATGAAATTATGACCCAAAGATCATAAAGTACCTAATTACATTTTTTTGTTTTGTTCATAGGTACATCATTGGCTGAGACACATTGTCAAATGAAATCCAGATGCATTTTTAATACCTGGGTAAATTAAATCTTATTTTAGACAATCCCCCTCTATTCTATTGACGTCATAAAGAAAGGATGACCTAAGCATATTTTTTGAGGAATAAATAATTAGACTTTAGAAAGTGTTGAATAATTAACTATCATTGCATTTAAGCAGATTTATAGTTTATATTATAGACCACTGATCATTTTAGTATTATAGATATGATGCATTCATTTTCATGGTCCTTTTTAGAGCCCTGCATGAGCTAAGGAAAATGCTTGCTGTGAATCATAAATCCATGTATATTTAAAATAATAAGAAAGAAACAGATGAGAACCAGAGCCTTAGTTGCAACTGTGCCTTCGTATTTCCCCTGAATTACGGAGTTTTGAATTGTGATTAAGTCTTGTCAACTGAATATAAAAGTCTACATTATATTATGCATTATCATAGATGAGGTGTGAGGTAAGATGATAGATTCACTATGCGTTTTTTTTTCTTCGTATAAATACATATACATAATGCATGTGGAGAAGTGAAATTGTGTACTTTAAATGTTTGTTTGTAATTATACCGCATTAGTTGTTAAAAAAAAAGTTGCTGTAAGTAGGTTAATACATTTCCTGCTCCCATTCCATAATCAAAAAATTAATTTTATACACACACATAATGATATATGATGTAGCACAATTCAATTTATCTTCCTATCGTTTAAAACATAACTTTGGAGAAGTCAATTTTTTAAAAAAAAATGCCTATATTTAGGAGCAAGAAAGTAAGCATGCCTTAAAAAACCCTATGCACACTTTTTGTTCACCTTTTTCAAGGCTCCTCGAAATGACTGTCATTCAAAGACTACATGTTGCTTTTATTTACGTTCAAAACAACGAAAAGGTAGAAAATCAATCATTGTACAATCAAAACTTTTTCAAACTCTTAAAATCATTGTCCATCACTACTGTCAAGGAGTAATTCATGAACGGACTATATTCATTCTCTTGAAACATCATGATACATACGGTGTGCACTCTTCCTTATCTTTGTGAGTCAGTGAGTTTAACTTATTTGACATTCAAAAGTGCCATCAAAATGAGGATGAGAGTCAGTCGAAAATCATCTAGGAACTCTTTCCAAAGAAACAGGAGAGTAGAGGCAAGGGACAAACTTACATTTATCATGAAAACATTAGATATATTCCCAAATAAAGAATCATTTGGTTTAATAATTAAGTAAATCAATACTCATAATCTGATCAAATCAAAGAGGTTTCTTTGCCACTTATAAATATTAAGTATGATTGTTTATATTTATAAGATTTATATTCATTACACCACAGCATTGGGCGTACTTATCCTGTATTTTCTCAGTACCTGACTGTTTTCTAAGGATTGATACATAGAGTAAGCTGCTTTAAGTAAGGTAAGATTCAACTCATGAAAGTGGCTGAAAGAAAAATACAGAGTAAAGTTTATTTTACAACTTCAAAAGTAAAATCACTAATCCTTTGTCTCACATTCTTATTTTACAGTTATGAATGATTAAGGTACATCCACTAATTGTCATTAGTCTTATTTCTACCATGAATCATTTGCATGTTTTTACATCCTACTTTGAAACAATTTTTAAACGCTTTTTGAATTGTCTTGTCTTGTGGATATTGGACATTGGAACTAACAGGAAGTTACGTCTTCTCAGCCAATAAATCATTTAAAGTGACATCATGTGCGTACGTATATTTAGTATTTCATTTATTTCTTCTGAATTTTAAAATGAATTTTTGTTATGTACATACAAATTATATACAACTTCCGATTTTCCATTCTGTTTTTTTTTTTTTTTTTTCAGGAAAAAATAAATAACTGATGCATTCCTTAAATCTGTGAACCCGACGAAATATGAAATTTACAAATTCCAACTTACTATTACTTATTGATGAAGGTTTATTTTTAAAAATTATTTTATTTAGAGCTAGTTAGAGGAAAAGTCAAACTCAATTTTGTACATCATATATGTAGTAAACAGAAAATCATTTTTTTAATATATTTTATAGTAATTAAAGCGGTATTTACATGCTTTTATGAATCTTTTGAGCGTACCAAATGCTGGTTGGAATTATATTCCAACCAAACCATAATTCTTCGTCGTCCATGGAATCTGTCTCGCTTACGTGCTTCTAAAATTGTAAAAAGACTGATAAACTTTTGCTTCCAATTATAACTCGAATAGAATTCCACTAACTTCATTTCACAATTATCTAATGTTTAATGGTTAAATTTTCGAAACGGGTTTTTATGATGAATAGAATTTCTTCAAGCGCCCCAAATTATGTAAATCATGATGAAAGTTGATCTTTTCCAGACCTTAAAACTATCTTAATATAGGTTTTCTTTAGAAATCCTGAGAGGCTGCTGATCTTTATGAATCAATTTCTCACAGTTATTTTTCCGTCTTGGAGAGTATTTGTAACTTTTAGTCTTACTAAAATGGAACTTAGTTTTTTAAAAAGATGATAATTCTAAACATAATATTAATACTTTTATTATAGTCTTAGCCCTTAAATGCTTAATTTTTTGGGCTTGAAAGTAATTATATCAATTTAAACAAGTTTAATTGAAGCAAAATAATTCAATTGGACACATTTTTTTAAATTTTATGTAAAAAAAGCGTTACAAAAAAATAAAAATATATTTGAATTTTAATATTACTTTTCAATTTATACTCAGACAAAATATTATACAAGCCCAGATACCTTAATCGGTAGGGCGTTAGGCTTTTTCAAAGAAACACTTAGCAAAAATAGATTAAATTTTAACTCTATAACAGAGACACAAACATCCACTGACATACCTGTCAACGTCATTAGTAACAGAGATACTCCTATGTTGAATTTTGATTCGATCTCGAACAATCTATGTGATCGTTCTACTAATGTTGAGTCTATGATGGGTGAGAAAGATAACAATGGCGGTAAGGTATTAATTAGTTGTTCAAAAAATCTCCCACAACGGCAAAATAGCATACATAAACTCACATTGAAACCAATGAATTCTACTATTATCCCACTAGAGCAAGCAATTAATAATGATAGAGCCTGCGTTCCTACAATAATAAACTGCAGTGACCTTCCTGCACAATCTATTGTGTCACCTCAAACCTCAATCGAACAAATTTGTTTTACTGACTATGGCAATCAGTTATGTGCTTCACGGATTGCTGAGGAAGAGACCAACCTGTGGTGATTGATTGGCTGATTCTGCTGCTGGTACAGTTACTCTGCCAGATCTGGTCTCCTGACTTACACAGAACACAAATCCTGAAAATAGTACTAACAAAAAATAAAGTCATAACACAAAACAAAAAGACAAACTAAAATTATTCCAAGAAAAATTGGTATCAAAACACTTTTTTTTTGAAAAAGAAGAAGATAGTAATCTTAGCAAATTGACTCATAGACTTTATAGAAAAGAATGATAAAAATCTTCACATTTACTATTCCCATACTTGCATAATTTAGTATATTCAAGAAGAAAGAGTGAGAACTAGATTAAATCCATACCCATAAAGTCAGTTGGCCATTTAAATATAATTTTAAATTACATGGACGAGAATTTTGTAGCAAATATTGTGAATTTATGTGCCAAACGTACTTTAACATTTCATCAAATGGTAGTAGCTATTCTTTACTGCAAAATAAACACCTTATTTCAAACTTGCTTTATTCCTGATAACATTTTAGATGAATGCAAAAAAAAAAAAAAAAAAAATAAGGAGGAGTCGATCAACGACAATAGGAGTTCAAGACAACTCCCCTCCACTCATTTTCACCTACTGGATCCTATCTCTACCGGGCCAAACATTATTATTTACTTATATCTATTATACAAATTTTGAGAGGTTAAGAGTATTTTTTTACATTGTTCCAAAGAGCAATGTTGGAGAACACATAATTAGCTGTCAATTGCTACCAAAAAATTGTCCAAGTCGCTACCATAAGCACAACGTACGAGAAGAGAGTTGATCGTAGCACTCCTCCGCGCGGGATTGTCCTGGAAGGCCATCTGGGAGCAGACCAGGGCCTCCAGGAAGACGATTTGTAGAACCTCATATACTCTCCAGGAGTAGGTAGGAAACCCTCAAAATACGTCAACACGCTTGAAGTCGGCCTTCAAGAAAATGAAGATTGATTGAGATATTCCTCAATTAGGGTTGTTGTTTTATAGAATGTTGTAGATTACTCAATGGTGTCGTTTGAGTCGTCCTTCAAAGTAAGAAATCCAATTATTATAAGTTTCAATAGAACTCATAAATGTATACTTCTTTTTAAGTATAAAAAGTTGTAGTTTCTTTACCTAGATTGAATTTAATTTACTTCTCTAACCCCCTCTTAGTTCTTCAGAGACTTAAAATTGATGATCATCATGTTGTGGTGAATAAAATAGGGGAACAGCGTGGAACTAAGGACCATTAAAATGGTGTGTGAGGAGGGGGGGGGGAGAGTGGTATAAATAAAATAAGATAGAGAAAATGGAGTTACCTGAAGGATTTACCTAGATGTATATTTTGTGCCTCACATCATTTGTTCTTATTATTATTGAAACATGTTGGGACTTTAATTAAAAATTCAACACGGAATATCTTTGTTAGATTCATAATATTGCTTCATTAATCGTAAATCTTTTACGATTACTATCTCAAAATAGTAGTTGGATAATAAAAAAATAATAATACGTACTGCTTGATGGAAAATTGTCTTACTAAACGTCCCTTTTAAATAGCAAAATAATTTAATTATGCTTCTATAAAACCCATTTGATTTGGATGAAATAGGGAGAAGTTTTGTGAGTGTTTTAATGTACTTACTTTAATATATGTACATACAGTAGAAACCTGGAATTGACCATACTCCACATACATTTGGACGATGCAAAATGGTATGAAAACTTTTATTTTGAGCTCAAACAAAACTCACCACGCGATTTTTGTATAAAAAACTGTTTGTGCTTCGTGTGTCTAGTTGGTGTAGATGTTATTTAGAAGGTTCTAAACCATTTTAATGCTGTGTTCCTAGTTGTTTTTTTTGTGCTTTTATGTAGGTTTTATACATTTAATCCTAATGCTTCTTGTTTTGGAGAGAGAAAATGCCACTTTAGTAATTTTCGCTACCCCAAACTAGGAAAAGATTATTTGCAAAGTTAGTTCATGTGAACCAATTTTCTATACACATATTGTGTGTAAATGATAAATGATGTTGTAATCCAAAAAAAGGATCCCCAAGTACGACATAGGAGAACAAGTTTTTTATATAAAGAAGGCAATTTTAGTCTAAAACCTTGATGGTTATTCCAATTGGTCATTTCTGTAAAAGAGGAATATTTGACATCTTTTTCCAAAAAAATATGTGCATCTTACGTCTCCCTTTGCCGCAAGCCCTGGATTCCTGTCTGCATGGGAGAAGAACATTTGGCCTTGTAAGATCAAGATTCCATATCTTCTGCATCAATTAGACTCTCTCTACTTAAAGGTGCTGACTTTAAATCATGGCATAATTACGGTTCTTCGTCGAAATGAAATCACAATATGGCATGACGAGGGTTGGAGAGGCAGTGCTCAAATATAAGATCCTTGTATGAATTAAAGTATACTGTTATAGCATTATACAAAATAACTTATTTACATTGTATAGAAAATAAATTAACTATTACATTGGAAAAAAAGCATAAACAAACTAAAAATATACATATATTATCTGCAAGGTGGTGGTGTGGCTTTCTGTAGCCGGGGGTAATAAAAGTATAGATTGTTCAGGGTGCTTGTGTCTCTCCTATTGGATAAGGATAATTTTCATACAGGGAGTTAGTTGCATTATAAAAAGTAAAAAAAATAAATATTGCAAGTGACTTTTTTTTGTAAGTACCATTTTCGACAAAGATGACCTAGATTTTTATTGCTGGTTTTATGTGTTAAAATGGTAACTTTCCGTAAAAAGGTAATAAAGATATCACTAAGGTCATAGTCATTAAAAATTTTAATATTTTCGTAGAAATGATGTCACATAAACGTAATTACAAATTTTCATATCTATCAGTCCAATAGTTGGGTTGTAATATGCTAAAGAAATATAAAAAGGTTCATGACCTAAATTTTTATCAACTTCACTTGACGTTATTTTGAACATATAACTATTATTTTTGTTGAAATGATTATAAAATATATTTTATTATAAATTTAGAGATCTAACATTATTGTCTTTACAAATATGCTTTAATTTAAGTCTATGAACAATATTCAAGAAAATACTCAGTTTTTTCGATGAAAATGTAAATTTTCAAAACTTTGAAGTCGTTCAGTGTTATGTATTGTCTTTTATTTACTTTTAGACCATGACGTAGGGATTTTTTTAAATAGATAGTAATGTACCTTGTGTTTTACGAGTTGCTATATTTTAATAGTTATATAGTATGTACATCCTTTTAAATGTATTCCCTTATTGAATATATGTTTTAGTGTAGGATTGTACCCCCAATCCAAAGGTGTTCTTATTGACTTTACTCCGGTCCGTTGCTTCCGTCGGTTGGTGGTGTTCGTAGAACATTACATTCAGCTACCTCTAAATATTTTCTAAAACTGTTGAAACTTTTCTTCAATTTTTTTTTTAGCCTAAGCCATTTACTTTTCCAAAAAAAGTGATTTTATTATCACCTTGATTTTTTTTTCTTCAACTAGGTATTTATTTATTCACACATGCAACCACACTAAAATAATTAAAACATATATACATTTGTAAAATGAATAAAAGAAAATTTGTGTTTAGAATAAAACATAAACAAACATTATAGTGTAAAATTAATTTTCTCATTAGACCTCAAAAATCTTACAGATATAACAAATATATATATATATAAAACACTTAAACAGAAATCAGAAAATATAGAGTAACCTAACTTAAGCAATTATAAAATTATACTTAAAAGGCCTCATAGTGAGACAAAATGTTCAAAAAAAAACAAAACTTTTTAGCCTGCGATCTTCTTTCTGTGTCTGTTGTAACTATTGATGTTGGTTCTTAAAATTTTTTCATATCTTATTGAAGAAGATGGGCTATATTTTATTTTATAAAATCCTAAGTGTAATTCCAGGAAGTAAGATGCAGTTGGGAAATCCTCAAGGAAAAAGTTGCATATCTATCCGCAGCATAAATAAATATCAGATCAAATATAAGCTCTCAGATCCATCCTATAAATATCCTCCGTAATACGTTGACCTATGAGAGCTTTACATTTTCCATTAGCAGCACTGATAGTTTTTTCTTCTTCTTTCCGACGTGACTGGTGAGTCAGAAAACAGAAACAAAAAAAGAGCCTATGCAAAATTTGGTTCAAAATCTCTTATGTAGCTATGGTTAAGTAAAATAAAATCCTGAACTAGAGTCAACGCAGGTTAGTAAAAAAAGGCATGTATAACATTTATATAAATTCGACCACAGTCTTTGCACGGTAGTAAGAATTTTATTATGCCAGTAGATAAATGAAGCTTTTATTGTGGCTTGAATAGAGCCTTGAAATGACTTTTTTGTCTTTGGGAAAAGAGGTCTTTTCATGGTTTGTATACATATTCTTTCTTCTTATTGACGATATTTTGTCTTAATGATTCATTCTTTAAGAAAGTCACGATATATATGTGACCCATTAACACAAAAGCAAGCAAGAATGATTTTCTAATGAATGAAACTGGATAAAATTTGTATTTTTCGATGAATTATTGTTAATTTCTATCACCAAATTATTCAGATTGTCGCAAATTGGACTTGAAGAAGTAAAAATTCAAATTCACAATCAAATAAATAGAAATGGATAGATTCAATTTGTACGTCTTATTTGTTGGAATGTGATTTTTCTAGAGGAAAAACACATTTGAGTAATTAGAAAATTAAAAACGGTTACTCTGTGAGTTCTTCTTTCTTTTTCTTCATTCTTTATTGATCGCCGTGGTGGGCACATCTATGTCTGAGTTAATAATTCCCGTTGACTTTTGGTGTTTAAAAAAATGTATAATACAAAAATTATATTTATTTAAATATAACTACATATAACACTAGTTTAAAAATAGAAAGGACTCCTCTTTATAGCTGTAATTCATTTTCTTTTTCCAAAATCCTTCTACTCGCCCTCAACAAAAATCTCTCAAATAAAGGTTCTAAACATAATAAAATTATTCTTGGAAATCTCAATTTATCCCAGATGCTTGAATATAAAGCCTCTATTGACGAAATATTAGGCTGTATGTAAGTAGGCGTATACCAAAAAATTATTAGGACAATTTTCTTGATTTTTGTTCAAGATTGTTTTTGTGTTCACTCATCACATATGTACTTCCCATCATCTTATTTTTCATCTCACTTGTTCCATTGGGTTCTTTCTTTATAGGGATTCAGAATGATGAATGAGAAGCAATTTATAGGAGAAAAATAAAAAAGCCTTTGTTTTGCTTTTGATAAATGAATCCGTTGCTAATGATGACTTTTGAAAATGATGCAAAAGAATCAAGGGTCAAAATTAAGGTTGTTATTGAGCTAATATGATATACATATGTCGTAAGACCTTCAGGTTATTAACATATGCCAATGATGGTGGAATCTGATGCCATGTGTTTAAATTATGCATCAACTAATAACCATATGTTTTATAACAATTCACTTAATACAAAATAATCGATTCTGTAACGACACTCTTAAGAGATCGTAGAGATGAGTCTTTAAATGAATGAGATTAATCTTTTCAAAGTCAGTGTTCAAGGTCTTAATCTGTACTTATTTACATTATACATTGTTGAATAAAACATTTGAGAGTTTCATAGACAAAGTTTCGAATTGTATTATTTAATTTTATATATAGGTACTCAAATCATTCAAAGGATAATGGAGTATAACTTAAAAATACTGTGTTTAATTATTTCAAAAAAACCTTTTAACTCGAACAAAGACCTCACACTGGAAAAAATGTTGAGAATAAGGGCGTCCTTTAAGGATTCATATGTAGTGGTTCGGAAAATCATAAATCCTTAGCAATCAAGGTAAAACTCCAACAGATCAATCCCAAAAAAATTAATCTCACAAGGAGTAGGGGTGAGCTAAATAGGCTAGAAAGTCACACATCCTCAATTGACTATATACCATAGAGAAATTCATCTCTATTGAAGAAAGATTTCGTTTTATATGCTATAGTTATGACAAAACCTCGAAATTCGGTATCGCAGAATATTTTTTATTTTGCATTTTATTTATCTAAACAAGGAAACAACTTTTAATTCTCAGATTTTTTTTTTCTCCCCGGGAAGGTCTTTATTTTAATAGATAAATACAAACAGGAAATTAGCGTAATATCTTATATATACAAAAATAAACTTTTAAATCTTCCTCCCCCCTTTTTTCAGGTAGTAATTTGAAGGAGATTGCATTAACTAGTTAATGCGTCTTGGATTGTTGCAATTCAAATAAACTCTTATTGCTGCTATTCAAATGAACACTTATAAGAATATAATCTGTTCAATAAAGCCAAATAGTGACATTGTATAACTAATTTGACATATTACTTTGGTAATATTTTAAAGTACCTATGGCCCATAAGCATTGGATATTACGCAGGATACTAATTTATTTGGAGGTCAAATAATTTTAAAGTTGTTATGTTGTTGGTGCATGTATTAAGCGATCTTTACTTTAGGCAAATTAGGAGTAGGTTAGTTTATTGAACAAGGTTTAATTTACAAAGATTATTTTAATAAAATTTTTATTTCTGTTAAAAAAAACATGAACAAAAAAATCAAAAAAAAATATTGGTCTTTAATTTGGTTTTGCTACATACTGAGAGGAATGTTACGTAGCTATCTGTTGATTGTTTACTGTTACTTTTTTTTCTTCATTTTACATAGGAATGTTTATATTTGATTTAAATATTAACATTATTAATCATGATATACGTATGAGAGGAAAAACAAAAAAAAACAAAATCTGCTAAAAAATTAAATTAATAACACAAAACTGTAAGACAATTTCATTCCTATCGAACCTCTCCAGCACTTCGTGGGATCTTAAGAGGAGTCTATCCAGACTAGTAGGCATGCAAGAATTCTTACTTCTTGCGGCGTAGAGAATAAATAGCATATATGTTATGAAGTGAAATCTATGTTTAGGCGGTGACATTACCAGTCAATCCCCAATCTTTATTTCTGAATTGTAGTATTTCCTCAAAAACTCATTGGACATGTGCACAATGTTAATCACACTTGGGCAATCACAAAAGATGTCTTGAAGTCTCTAAGCTGGACTTACAGAATGTGCAGTCTTTCTCTGTTTCTTCGACTCTCGATTTATTTGTATAAAAGGTAGAAGTAGCCAAACTGTAGCGGAACTACTTTTCTGTTGAGTCCATGAAAGGGTTACAAAATATTTTTATTGAGTTTTTCAGAACATCTTCCGTCGGTTTACAACCTAAATGAAGGAAGCGCATAGAACCAAATCAGCCGGAGAACCCACAATTTGGCTTTCGATGGCTTTTTTGTAGATACTTCAAATAGCTATGGTTTCTAACACCATGTAGAATTAAATTGGGGGCTATGTAACTTTGTGTAATACGGCTTAATCATTTTTTTAATTTTTTAATATGCAAGAAGGTCCTTGGTGTGGAATCTGTGTACTCGCTCTACAATTGTGTAATTGCTGAAAGTCCTGATGCCTTGAAGAAATCATCTCTAGTGCTGTTCAACCTGTGGTTGAAGTTTAATTGTTCGTCTACGCCCAGCATGGGACGAACAGACTCCACAATTGATTTCCATGAACAGGTCATTTTCTTCCAGTAAGCACTTACCATACTTGAAGACTTGAAAAGCTCAGCAGGACCCATGAAAATTATTTCGTTGAAGTGATACCCCGTATTCCTTTAAAACTGTCTTTAAAACATTTTGCCCAGAAATCTAAAAAGCTTCTGAGATTGTTAACTGTTAGTAATTATCTGGTATCTATTTAATTTATTGTTTTGTCTTCAAAACATGCGTAACTGTGGGATTATCAATATCTATTAAGGAGTAATTCTGACGAACATAACCTTTTTTATTTTTATCAAACCTAGGAGGGTACCAATTTTTTTTTTGTCGTTCTTGGGTTTTTTTAATTATTGTTCTAGAATAAATTAGATACTTTTACATTCGAATAAAATAGACAAACATAAGTTTTGAATAACAATATTTACATATTTTTTTTAATTATTTGAACACCAGCGTTTGTCTCCAAACGAATACCCCGCCCCCTTTTGTCCGCGGAACGGACAGGCTCATACTTGTCTTCTATATACAAAAATAAACTTTTGAATTTTACTCCTCCTTCCTGTTTTTTTCCCTAGCATCAGTTTTTATTCTTCATTTTACTATTAAAAATTAGAAGGGTAGGGGAGATTGCATTATCCAGTTAATTCGTCTTGGTTACTTAAATATATATTACTGCTTGCCATTCATACATAAAATAAAATTTTAAAAATGTAAGGTAACGAACACGAACTCACAACGGGGCATTTGTTCTACTACAGCAAATTCTAAAACCTAGCTTACATAAAAATTTTGTTGAAATTTATTTTTTATTTTTTTACATTTAATGAATTTTAAAATAATACAGTCTTCGTTTTCCTCATTCATTTCTTGATGTCTCCCGTAAAATGCATCTATGGATGAGATGGTTTGTACTTTGTAGTTCTTCCATACATACATTGCACGTTGAGCTTATGTCTTTCCACTGGCTGAGGTGGTCTACAAAAGGACCATGTCCAGTGTTGGCTAGTACAATGTGTCTCAATTTATCTCTTCCGAGCTTGATACCCTTCGACTTCGGCTTATTAAGACTAGTATGCGTATGTTTGATACTTTGATCTTTTTTATATAGTTCACATCAATATTGATAGAAGAAGTCATGAATTACTTTCTTTATGTGGCTTGGAGGTGTCCCAATAGTAAACTGGTTTTGGCTCACAGTACCCCTCTTCGCAAGATGGTCTGCAAATTCATTTCCTGTAATAAATTCGTCTTGGATTGCATGAACACTTATGAGAATTCAATCTGTTCTATAGTTTTCCAGGTAGTAACATGGATTTTAGGAAGAAATAGCAACGGAAAAACGATTATCATAAGTGTTCATTTGAATTGCAGTTATTTTAGGCTTAGGAATGTTTAAAAATGCCTAATTTTTGTCTAATTTAGATCAAATTTATATCCCTTGGAAAAATCAAAAAAGTCGTATACAATAAGATAATTTTTTTGTGTGTTTGCCTGTATAGCCCCATAATATATAGGATCACTCAAGAAATAAAAAATCGTACAAAAATCTTAGAAGATGCACATTTTTTGGATAGGGGTTTTTTAAAAGTATAAAATATGGAATTAATTTCAATGATATTCCTTATCACTATGAAAGATGAATAACTTATTAACTTTTTCTTAAGAAAAAAGTGCCGTTTTCATCATTTTTCACACTCGAGTCTTTAGTGCTACAGGGCTGAGTAGATAAAATATTAATTAAAATTATACATTTTATGTTTCTCCAAGTTCAAACCCACAGATATTTCCTAAATGAGCCCTGGATTTCCCAAACAAGTGATAAAAAGAGGACATGTAAAGCATTCACAAGTATTTTCTTTAAATAGCCAAGTAGGACCTTGTACATAACATGAAGGTGAAAAATGCTATAATCCAGGCGAGCCTGAACTTCATATAAAATATCTGTGTGAAATGAAAGCAGTCCAAAAGTAAAATGACGGCAATTCTGAGTTCATATCGTTCCACATACATATACTTCTGAGGCCAAGACAAGTCATAATCAAAGGAAAAATGACCTATGTCCAAATCTGGACTAGAGAAGTACAGCTCTGTTGAATTCTTTGGACTCTCATCCTTCATTTCCATAATTCAATTCCTTTTTCCATCCACAAATTGCAATGATTAATCTCTTTTCCGTAGATGGTTATAAAAAATTGCCTACTAGGAAATAACTCCTTTTTTTATATTAGCCTATAAACTATGTACATCGGTTACATATAGCCATTAAGCATACATACCATATGAAACCACATTCCATTCCATTTCCTTTATTTAACATACAAAAACCTAATAAGATTTTTTTAGAATCAAAAATATATATGTACCTATATAAATGGACTTAGGATATTGTTTCAAATGAACATAGTTCAACCAATGCTCAAAATGTCTCCTTCAAGGAAAAAAAGAAGATGTTCTAATTAATGAACATTGAACAATCTATGCATTGTAATCAATATCTGTTTCTTTCTTAGGTTGATTTAGATTTATACTTTTATTTTCCCGACAAAAAGCAAATATTTTTAAGATGAGCAAATTGCATTTCAGTCATTTATAGAAATCCTCAAATCATTCAAATATCTTGTCCTCCTATTTTTTTAATTTTAAGATGTGCTATTTTTTCTTTAACATGACACTACATTTAATTGTTTCTCACTAAATGCATGGAGGAAATGAATTATAAGAAGATAATTAAACACTTTGGTTTAAAATTAAGCCTCCAGAGATTAGTTCTTCTGTTGTCTTTTAAGTCACAATTTTAAAAACTTCCAAAAAGTATGAGATAAAAATAGTAAAAAAATAAGGTATACCATTCATTCATTCACCACCATTTTGGGTTCGTCCCTTATAGTTCCCCCATTTTTAATTTAACTGGCCAAGGTACAGGGCTTGTCACTGCTTGGTGCTTCTTACTAACAGAAACAAACATTTTTCTTTTGAGAAGCTATTGCTCGAGACATCATCATGTACAGAAATCATATTTAAATCCACAGCTTCCCACTCCAAAACCGTTGCATCGACCGTTGCTTATTACTTTTAATCCATTTGCATGAGTAAGAACGAGTAGTTATTGTTTCAATCACTGACAAAACATAGAGAACGTTTTTTTTCTTGAATATGATTTGCATTCTTTAAAAGCTTTAAGTATTATTCATAAAAAAAATAACTCAAATATTGATTAAAATACAAAGAAATATGTGATGGTAGCTCGTTTTGGTTTTTCTTATGCTAAAAAAGTAGTGTCTTGTTTATAAAAATAGTTTTTTCATATTTCACATTGTTTACTCTGTAACTTTGAGAAAGTATTAATCCAGAGCCTTTAATGGTGTATTTTATCTTATAATTGTGTGGTATTTCTATTGTATGTATATTTATGTAATAGTGACGTCACTAAACAAATTACCTCATGAGATATAGAACGTGTGTGGCTTAATCAAGAATCAATTGGTTATGATACAAAAAATAAGTCAATAAACATGACGAAAAACTCTCAGGAAACTTGTACACGGTTAGTCTGACAAAAGTTGAATTGATCGAAATTTGTTTTATATAATTTGGTGTATTTTACTAAATATAGCCCCCTTTAACTTTAATAGGATCATTCAATCTCTTTATGACAAAGAAGTAGCAAGCACAAATGACGTATGGTTCTTGGACCGAAACTTGGCTATATCATTATTTATAAGTTATTGCAAATTTTATAGAAGTAAAAGCTTCAGAATCATCTCACTATTACTTTTGCTGTTCTCTTTGAAGATTCAATATTTATAGAGTTCTGTTGTTTAAAATTCCTTCCTCACTGAAATAAACTACCTTTTGAGGAGCCAAATTTTTATGGAAATCCGTTTCAAGTTATTCTTTTGAGTCCTTTAGTTTAGATTAATAATGATGGCGTCATTTAGGCAAAAATTGTTCCTTATTTAACGTCCAACTTAGGAGGGAAACTACATGTTTGGAACCGTTACATCCCTGATACTAAGAATCACGCAACTTCCTATTGTTTTTCAAGTAGGAGGCAATGACCCCTTGCTCCTTCACCCACTTTATGAAAAAGCATGGATGTACGTACCATCCTGATAAATAAGAGTCCATTCACAATTTCTTTGCGTCTGCACGTGTTGATGATCCTTTTTTTCGCGTGTTGTTGTCCATGGGGTCATTTTATGACCAATTGGTTCTCATTACTAATTAAATGGCTCCTCCTTCTTTTTTTCTTGTTGTTATTAGTTTTGAAACAACTCTTTTGTTCTCTCTCTCTCTCTATCTTTCAATGAATCACTTTGGGAACAGTATAGAACATGTGAAAGGAAATGTTTACAAACGTCATACAAACCTTTCCAATCAAACCTATTTCTTCTTCCCTTCTTTTCTACCCAAGAAGTAATCTTTCTGTGCCTCAGTATTGAGGTAATTAGTTCCGCTGAAATAATAAAAATTAAAGTGAAAAAAGCGTTTCACCTGAGTCATTAAAGGCGTGTGTGAGTGTGTTAAATCATGATTATATATGCAGACGTTTGCAATAAAACCCCTACTTGAATGGTTGTGCTGGCGGTTATTCTGTGTTGTTTATGGTATAAACAACTAATTAACTCAGGAAAGGAGCGACGTCATACATACACACATGTCTTGCAACACGCATGTGTATTAGAGCGTTTCTTTATTTTAAGTCTACAAAATATTCTTCAAAAAAGAACATGTTTCTTTTTTCTCACATTTTTCTTTTTCATTAGAAAATTCCTACCGTCACACTTTTTTCCCTCAATTTTTATTTATTTTTTTAGTACTCACAATGCTCATAAAAAAGAATAAACTATTATGCAAGTTCAACCTCTAGACATTGCTCAATCTTGTTGGAATGATAAATATCTTCATTTTTTACTAAAAGAAACAATATTAAAAAAAAAAAAGTCAGTTTAAGGACCACTAATGCGTATGCAAACATAGTCAGACACAGATACATTCCTTCTCCTTTCTACTTTTATTTTTATTATTGTTCTCTGGAGGTTCTCAAAAAAATTCTAAAGTCATATTTCATAAGCAAAAAAAAAAGGAAAAAGGAAAAAAAAAGAAGTTATATGAACTGATGTAATTTGATAGGAAATAATATTATGAAAACGTTGAAAGTCTGTCTCAGAAGAAGAAATAATAAATGAAAAATGTGGGGGATTAGTGCCTTACTGACGTCATAGACTTGTCTTTTAAGTTAAATGTCTAATCCTTTTAATCTCATGTCATGCACATTCACTTTACATAAAACAGACAGTGTGTTTAGAGCCTTCATATTAGATAAAGTTAACGCTTATTTTAAAATTGAAGTTAGGAAGATTATTTAGTACAGGTATACCCCAGGTTACGAGGTAGATGCAGTGTGTATGGGTCGTGCTCGTAAGGGGAAATTGAGTCATAGTTTCTTGATTAATATACAACCCCTTGACGGGAGAAGAATCTTTTTTATTTTTGTCTGCCTTTGGAATTCAGTTCAAAAGGTCATTACTCTAAATTGAGAATGTTTCATTGAATAGATCAGTGTTTCTTAAACGTTTTAGGCTGTGTATTTTCAAATTGTTAATTACCATTGTACAAGATCTCTACCGATGGAAATTATGTTTATATATGTGGAAAAGAAGCGAATGTTACTTCCAGCAGTAGGATCTGAGTCTTTTTTGAAAGCGACTAAGGAAAGGAAGCCAACTATTAATCACTCAAGATATGTCTCATTATCATTCAAATTGAAAAAAAAATTATCGATAGGAGGGGGAGGGAAAAGCAATCAATCTTTAATTTTCATCTCGTGTTCAATAATGAAGGATTATCTCAACCTCAATCAAAGCGAATGAAGAGAAAAAATCCCATTAAATCACAATAAATAATCTTTTCAACGAGTGATGAGACAATGGGTATCAAAATTCCAGATTCATAATGCTAGTGTTCTACTGTTTATGAGAATGGTATTCACTCATGTGTGCCTAATTTTGAAGCTCATTGTGTTAATTTATTTATGAGCTTTTCCTTTTAGTATTAGTTCAGGGGTTTCATCGTTAATTTATTTGTAACATCACGTACAAGACAAGTAGAAAAGTATGTGCCTAATCTTTAACCCATTCATAATAACACAATATTATGTTAGCATTTATACAACCCCTTTAAATAATGGCCCGAGTATATGGGCCATAGAAACCATAAAAAAATAATATGTATCACCTCTTCTCGCTCTTTTCTAAATTTTACGGACGTTTTTTTAAATCTTTCAATGGAAAAACCCTTCCTAAATTACTTCATCTTTTTAAATCAACCTGAAACGCCATCCTGAAATCATGTTTACCCATTTTTATTAGAATAATAAATGTTTTAATTAAACCTTAACTATGTAATAATAGTATCAAACTATTACTGTACATGAAATATAATTGAGGTTTTAGTAGAGAACGAATTATACTAAGTTAGGTAATTTACTACAATATTAGTAAAAATAATGCCTCCTAGAGGGCGCCTTTCAAGGACCGATTGTAGGACGGGTCGATTTGAAGTCCTATGAAGGCCGATGCAATCCTAAAAATTAGTTCAAGGGTTGCATTTAAACTTATCCAGCGATTATATTTATCAATCAATCAGCCAAATCCTCTGAATTACACTTTTAATCAATCCCATAACTATGTGTTAAATCTATTAAAACATTGTTCTTATAAACATTGGATCCCAAAAGAGATGACAGGTATAAATCCAATGAGGAAACGGTATATTTGTGTCACTATATAGAATGCATTAAGCGTTTTTGTTTTATAATGCCGCGATCTGAGGACTTCCCCGGTGACGTCATCAAATATACACAGTTGTATAACGTGAATACCACACATCTCTATATAAAAGATGGTCGAGATATATTGATGATGACGTTGTTGACTGATGTAATTAGCAATGCCGTCATTGATCAAAGTTATACTTTAGACGACTTTTGCGTATAATTTAGGGCATTCTTAAGATCTCCAGATTTTGGGTTCAATACACCACCAAATAAAAAAAACCTTTTTTTTTTGGGGGGGGGAGGGGTGCATAGAATGATGAAAAAACGATTTCGTTTATTAATACGGAGTTTCTAGTGTAATAGAACTGTTGAATACCCATTCAGACTGATTTAAGTCCCTTGTAATCTCCTCAACGACCATCAAATAAAAATGGCCTGTAACGTTGTTGAACATCTCTCATGTACAGATTGGAGATGTAGTACAAGGTCATTACCTCATCATGATGCGTCATATTCACATTAATTAGAAGGTGATGCAACATTCTCTACAATCATGATTTGTAAACATTCATTCCAATCAAGATTGCTTCATCTGCAAAATAATTATACGGGTCGTTCTGAGTAATTCATACACGTTTATTGCTTATTAAACATACATACGTAATAAAAATAGGATTAAATGACATACATATTTAATGCCTTCCTTTAATTTAAAATGACTAAATATGTACTCTGAAGTAAAAGAAACCCGATTAATTTAATTCTACATAGTTCGAATGCCCAAACATCCTCTTTCCCCGGACATGTGCTCTTGTGTCTGGAGGCATCTTTTATAAATTCATGGAATATCCAAATGTGCCTGTTTATGAAGATTTAAATACACAGAAATCAGCTAGATATGATACTTGGAATCAAAAATATACAACTAGGGATCTGTAATTACAGTTATACAATTATCAAATAAAATCACAAAATCCGAAAATATGTAAAAAACATTAATAAATTAATATTTTGAAAGTCATTTATGATTGGTTGCTGAAAACAGTAATTTTTGTATATTTATCTCACTGGTATTTTGTATATAAAATGTTTCTCTCTGCAGATCACAAAAACAGGAAATTTTGACTATTAAGGAAATTTATGTTTGTGGAAGTAGAAGCCTTTTTGCCTACGTGAAAGTATATGATCATCCATGTCAGTCAAAAAAAAAAAATGGGTAAAAATTCATATATGGAAAGTATAGACGCTAACATAATTTATAATAGGAGGGGGGAGAGTTTGTAATATGTTCTATGCTTATAATTAGAGTTGTAAAAATATGACCTTAGACCAGCGCGATATTATTTGTAGTTTCAACATGAACAGGGTTTTTTATTTTCCGTTGTTGTTATCTTCATTCTTGAGGATGGAACAATCTCGTATAAGGCTCATGAGTGTTCATGAATAATGAGGATTAGTTGAGGAGTTGGGCTCGGAGTAGAATATAGGATTGACATTTTAGTAACTCCCTCCTATATTCTTAATAGATAAGAAGTGCCATTGGTGTTTAATTCCTTTCTTTCACGGTCGTTTGCAACTGATCTAATAAAACGTCATGATAGTTTAGCTGTTTTCCTACAAGACATCCTTCAAATTGTCAGGTTGATCATGTTAATTTTGTTCTCTTTTTTTACATTACGACGACAGGTCATATTTTTTTAAAGTTATACTTTTGATGGTGGCAGTGGTGGGAGAGTTTATCTCGAAGGGTCATTCGTTTTATTTTTTAATATCAAGTAGTGCTGAATAAGGATGTTAAATCTTTTTAAATTTTTGGAGCCAATTGATGGAGTTGAATCAAGAATTATTCAAAATTGTCCTTTCTATTTAGTCAAAATATCAACTATAGCGTGACGTTCATTGATGATGCAATTTGTGACGTCAGGTGGAAACACTTTGATCCCTTGAACCATGAAGGTGTAAATAATAAATATATTAAGATGATTTTTTGCATATAAATTCTTTGTATAGCCACTTCTAGTCAAAAGCAATATGTATTAGTGACTTTTTTTGGCAAATAGTTACATCCTTCGTCTTCAGACGTGTTCCATTCGTGACCTTCAGTCGTTTAAATGTCCAGGTCTATCTTTCACATCTGATGAAGAACATGGAATTGTGGCTATGACTTAATGATAAGTATTGTTCTTTTTGTGTTTAGAGTAAATATTATTAAAAATATTTTACGATAAATTGGCAATGTTATAATCTAAAATAATCGTTCCAGCGTCTCTCAATGATTAAAAGAAGACTAAATATAAGATGCATATATCCAATCAGAAAATAAAGAATGCAATGCCTTGATGTTAGGCATTGCCTTCATATGTGTGCATGCATGTTTTTTTTTTTTAAATAGGTAAAAAAAGATGTAACTGATATTTATTTCTGTTTTAGAACCCCTGATATGAATATATTAATTATTCAACATTAGATGCATCTAGGAATAAATCTTCTATCTTTTTCTTTCTCTAACATTTTCTTCTTCGTCTTCCAAGAATAGATTGTCTGTATATATGTACATTATATATATATATATATGTGTTGGCAGAAGAGATAAGAGGGAGACATAAAAGTTTTATTATTCCTATTTGTATCTTTTTGGCTTTTTTTTAGTTATTGTTGTTACATTAAGGAAATAAAATAAGTGAGGATTTGTTGAATATATGTTTTTATTTATTCATTTGATGTGAATAAACAATGTATAGTGAATGCAGCTTATTTAAAAAATCATATGAACACCGGTTGTTTACATATAGCTTTTTCTAAGTAACCGCAGTTAGGTTAAATACTCAATTGCCGTCACCACCTATCAAAAACTATCATATTATTTCATCTAACAATATCAGGGCCGTAATCAATGGGGGTCAGGGAGTCTGGGCTCCCCATTCATTTTTTCAGCAATTAATAGCGAGTCGTCCATAGTTACACCAGTGAGATGTCTTTGGCAATGATTAGAAATTCTTATTACCACGACAGATCTGTTGAGATTGTAAATGGATAAATATTCTAGAAGCACTATATTTTTAGTGAAGGGTATTGTGATAGTTTTTAATAAATAACAGTAATTGAGCATTTGTCCTAGAGTGTATTTTCAATTGAGTTGTTTTAATCCAAATGTTAATATGATCAGGGTAGGGTAGCAAAACGTGGACTGTTAATTAATGTTTATTTTCTCAATACTATGAAAAGGTTTAGTGATTATTTTTGATATTCTGTTCCCCCGTCCTTTTGACATAAACAAGCTATACTAATTAATTTGCCATTTCATCATCATGAGCAAGCAACAAGCAAAAAGGCAGCACATCTCAGATCTCCTAGATGCTGCAGTTGATGTGATGAAAACTATGGACATTGTTAAGTGTTCTAGGAGTCTGTGTTTTAAGTTGGCCAAGATGAAAAAATGGAGAAGACCTCTCCAGGATGTCAGAAAGTGGAGGACATAATTTAAAGAGGGATACGAAGCTCTTGTTAAGTTTGGACAAGAATATAAAGGAGGATCCCACTAAGTCGATGAATCATATTGCCAACCACTTCTTTGTGGCTTCTAGGACCATCAGGAGGGACATAAAGCACAACTTAGATTTGTTTCTTTCACAAGGACACCACACCACCTTCTGACAGAGAGCATGAAAGCCAGGAGGCTCGAGAGGGACAAGAAACTCCTCGAATGGATCAAGGCAAATGGGTCAATTTTGAAAATTTTCTTGGATAAGAAGATTTTCCCAGTTGATCAATTCCACAACCGCTGGAACTACCACTGGCTTGTGGAAACAAAAGAAGAGGTCCGAGGGATTTAGTATTTTGAAGATTGATGGGTTTAATTTGCTGTTATGAAAATATCCCATCAATTATAATTAAATAACAGTTCTATGGTTTGGCAGGATTAGACAACTTTTTCCAGCTGATATTGATCCCCTGTTTCTTAATTGAAGAAATGTTAAGAGACGGGATAAACTACAAGACGTGAGTAATATACGATGTATTCTACCTTTTGCTGTGGGCATTAGTCGACTCTTTTCTGATTTAAAGTAGCTGACTCTATGCATTATGGATAATATCTACATCGTTATCAAGTGTGATTCGCTAATTCAGAGAACTTTCGATATTTTCTATTTTAGGGAAGACAATTTGAATTTTTATTCCTGTCATTTTTGGAAAGGAAACTGGGAGAGAGGTGATAATTTTGACAACAGATATTTTGACGGATTGTGCTAAAATTTATGTACTATTTTAAGGATATACCAATTCTGGCAGATATACTTTTTCTTGATTGTTCCACTTATTGTATCTGTACATAAAGTGCTCTAAAAGTACATTTACTGATCCTACAACTCATTTGTGAAAGTTTTATATCTTGAATCCCTCATGGCAGAAGGTATTTTAATGTTATATGCATTTAAAGCTCCATTTAAGGGAAAGAAGAGACGAGCAAACGCTGCAGTTGTTTCAATTCCCCCCCACAATGTTCATATGTAAACCTCTAAAAGGGAAAGATAAGCTCAATTGATAGACAATCTTTGATCTTGCTCTTCACCTATGAACATAAATATGTAGGTGGTCCCTTTAATTCAATATTGAAATAAAAATAACAGTTGGAGTAGTAAAAAAACGATCATAATAATACAAAAATTATATACTCCATCTTGGGTATAGGATGTACTCCAAAGATGGAAAAGTCGTTATTCAGCACAACGATCTTACAAGTAGATTCTACAGTTAGAATACTTCAAACACAATAATATTGAGTTATGAAAATAATGACCAACAAGAATTTCCGAATTACTTATTGACTTTATGTTTTTATTATCAGTCATTTGAATCTCTCTCTCAATAAACAAAAACATGTATGTAGGACTCAAACACTTGAGAGGAGGCTTGTGATGAATGAGTGGAGAGGTTTTAAGAGGTAATCTCTTTAAAAGCACATTAGGTATGCATACATAATTAGTATGAATAGCTATCTGGTTCTTCTGTAAAATGATCTCAGCTCCTTCTTATTGAGAGTAATTAATATGCATCTTTCTATCCTTAGGATTGTATCAATTAAGACACGGGTAATTTAACTTCAGACTCGGAAGAACTGATCATTTTAAGCTGTGGCTATATAGCTTTAAGTATAATAACTAATAAAATAACAAGCTTTATCATCATTATATAACGTAATTTTGATGAAACTTTCCTCGATTTTGAATTCGTTGATGAGTGAGAACACGATTAACAAACAATTTATAATGAATTATATGTAATCGTAATCATAACTACTGAGTTTTCTAAACCAGATTATGATAGTACAAAAACTATGAACTACGTTTTTTTTCTCAAGGAGGAATTTACTGCTTTTGAGGAGAACTATTCCAAGTATTGTCCTTGTTCACTTATGCCTCACGCAATTAATAAGTGAAGATGTTATGTGAGGTTTAAATGCATGTAAACATGATGTGGGATTTGAACTTTGACCACGTCCAATCTCATCCTATAGAAAATAGAGTAGAATAAAAATATAGTTTGTTTGAATATCTTTTTTGAAAAGAATAATAAATTATTCAAATGCAGCTCAAAGAAGAGTCTTCCTCTTCTTTGAGCCCCTTCTTATTTCCACTTCTCTTTAAAGGTAGAAGAATATAAATGTAGACAAAAAAAGTTAAATCACTTAAATAAACACAAAATAAAAGTGGAGAATCATTTTCTTTTTCTATTTATTCTCTCTTTTTCTTTCCTTCTTTGTAAATTCTCTTTGAAGGCGCTAAACAACAATGTATGTTAATTTTGTTATTCTTCTTCTTCTCTAATTCTCTTTTTTCCCCTTCCTTTTCTAAGAAGAAAGAGGGAAAAAGAAAGATAAATATTTAGTAATAATAAATAATGAGGTCTAAAAATGTGTTTCTCGTTAAATGAAAAGAAAATAACCCTCGTCACGCGTGTTAAAAAATAATGTATCACTTTTGTCTCTACAATGTACATATTATGATAATGTATTTGGCGAAGGTGCAAAGAACTCTCTTTTTTCTTCTCATTTAATCGGTGATTAAAAAGACATATATGTTGAGTGTCATGACAAAAATAATCTTAAACTAACATTCAGAAAATGATTTCCAAATGTTTATAAAATAATACAAAATACATTAATTAATAATTATTATTTGTCGAAGAAAAATCATTTTAACTTGCTTTTGTGTTGACATATCCACTGTCTATATGACTTCATCCCTTTTTTTTTAAATCGTATTGTTCATTATATCGACAGACACACTGTCACAACTTAGAAGGGACTTTGTTCTTCGACGTATGATTTTTAGGTACGTTTTCTGCTTTTTGCCATTGATAAACAGGTTTTGAGGAACATTACATTATGCATGCATCGAATGAGGTAGATGTGGACTGCATTGGGGAATATTCTCACTCTGAATCATAATTATTGTTATTGGTCCACATTACCCAAATACACTTATATTCATCTCTTCACATGACCCAATAATAAATAGACTTTTCTTTGAAGACCAACTCAAAAAGGAGCTTGATTATTATTTGATTATTCTATATTTAGATGGTCTTAACTCTAAATGACAACGATAGAGAGCGTTTTTGAAAGAAAAAAAGAATATATTGAAGGATTTCAGTCATCAAATGGTATATTTATACACTTTCTTAATTAATTCTTTTTGGAGCTATGAGCCCCTGAAGAAAATTCACAAATTTTCAACTCCAAGAAAAAAGGTAGGCTTTAAAATATATCCAAAAGAATTATCCCTATCTTCAACACGAAGCACTTAAAAATGTTTTTGAATCCTAAAATAGCGAAATACCAAAAATTCTATAGCTTTTTCTTGGGGCCCTCGGGAAGATAGAGACAAACTATATATTCAGAATGAAACTCTTACTAAGTTTAGCATATTTCGATTTTGGGACATTTCGCTGTTGAATAGTGCGATCATTTTTTTTAGAACGTAATTATACAAATTAAAGTTTCCTTTTCTTTGTACAAACCTTGAGCCATCTCAACAATCAGATATTCACTAATGAATCCCCCTTACACATCTTCTACTTACGCCCATTTCATATTATTGATAATTAAAAATTATTACGCTAATCCATGATGTATTAAGTTTTAAACCTCTTTATTATTTATTTGTACAGTGATGGGTTGATTGCAAAATAAATTACTTGAAATAATTGTTAGAAACAAATAACTGAATATTAGTTGATATTAATTACTTATTCAACATTATTGATCAACTTCTTCTAGTAAACGGTTTTGAAATGACGCACACTCGCCACAGTTTTGGGAAGTTTGACCCATTTTACCACAATAGCCTTACATAGATGTTGCTAATTTGAGTATTGGCGGGGTTTGAACTTCAACTTCAAATAATCCCACGCAATGTAGTTGAGGGGATTAAATCTGGACTGGAAGGAGAGCACCTTCTCTTGGACCAAAAATAGAATTCGTGCTTTAATCCATTCTTGGCGTTGAATGCTTGTGTCTTCTTGTTAAAAGATGACCTTAATTGTATCGGAAGAGTTGACCAGAAACCTGGGAATGACAGCAGGCTCTAAAATATAGAAATATAGTCACCCTTCTTCATACAGAGTCCCTACGAAATAAAAAGCCAAGACAGCTTTTCTCTGTTGCTTGATACCCCCGTCCAAACTTTGAGGGACCGACTATTAATTCAGATTTTTCTCCAATGATCCTACTTTTCAGATCACAAATTCAATAAAGATGTTTAGTCTTTTTCAAATTTTAAAAGGCATTTAATGAATATTTTCTACTATATGCCTCCAAAATGACGTCACTTTTTTACTTGAATCCATATCAACAAAAGTATGTAAATATTAATTGATTATTCGTGCCTCTTTTCAGTCTACAACCTGACCTCTAATTTCAGTCTGTAGTATTCATGGTTTTAAATTTATATCCATGTGAAATCATTTTTTTCTTCATTCTCTTTTATTTGGCCCTCTTGATCTCTAGGTCCTCAGATTATGTGTACGATGTAGAATGTACGTACATATCTACTCAAGATGGAAGAAAGGGCGTTTACTCATACTATACCCAAAATGAAACTTAGAAAATAATAAAAATCTGTCAGGTTCATTATTTATTATTATAAATATTTTGAAGGCAGATAATAAAAGAAAGAAAAAGATAGAAAAACAACAACAAAAAGAAAAAAGGAGCTTAAAAAGTTGAAATGAAGAAGAATTCACTCCCATCTCACTTCCCACACATATCTAGTCAAAATAAAAAACCCAAGAAATAATTCCACTAATGATGGTGATCCCCATCCATAAGAGCAACATTCCTTTTTATTTGAATAAAAAGAAAGATTTTCTTCTGTTTAGTCGAACAATTATAGACTCAGTTCGACTCGACTCAAATGGTTGGATAGTTCATTTTCAAATTTGAAGTAACCTGAGTCCATTCTGTATTATATTATATATAACTGAATCTCTTCAAATGATGTTTTTAATTTTGGGGCGGCCCTGACCCTAAGTCATTTTCTAATCAATCACAATCTCTAATAAGGTTCTTTTAATTATCTCTGAGGAAAAAAACTAGGCATAGATTTACTTAAACTTGTAGAAACTATAAGAATAAAGCGATTATAAACTGACAAATTAAGGATTGTTTAGGGTATGTGAGCAGCTTAGCTGTCATGACGTATCATTAGATTAGCTACTGGCAGCTATAAAAAAAAAAGTAAACACAATTCTTGCTCTGTAACTTCCAAGGATATGAGTAAGACTGACCCCTTTTTTATCCTCAATTCTACTTTGAGTGAAAAAAACCCTACAAATCATCCGCATCATTCTCCATCCTTCATGAATACACGCAAAAAAGAAAAGAAAAAAAAGTGACGTCATCAGTATCAGAACTTTACAAGTTTCAGGACTGATATGTAGGACTGAACTGGATCAGGCCGATATTGAACTAGACCACAGTCTTCATTCCTAAATAAGGACCGACACAAAACTACTTGCGATTAATTTATATTAAGATGTTCACTGTTCAAGAATAAAACAATAAAGACAACAGCTTTGGAAATTAGAAAGCATTGCTCATATTGCCAACTATAAAAAATCTTGCACACGCTATAAGTCTTATTTTCTACAACTCTAAGTAGACTGCGACTTTTTCACAAATTGCATCAGGATCTCAAAGCAAATAATATAAAATATTATAAAATCCACTCGACTCAACGGACTCAAGCCATCAAAACACCACTTTTTTACTACGAATTTTAATATATTTTTCGTTTTTTATTAGGTACACACGAATACCATTTGTGAGTTCATTTCCCTTCATTTTCTAATTCTTATTTTTATTATTAGTTATGAGTTTTGGACAGACTCCAACGATATTTAAAAATCTCTTTTTCTTCAATCTCATTATGGCTCAGAAGGAACAAATAAAAGTGGGATCATCTCCTCTTGAATAAATTTCATATTAATCGTATTTGTGTTTTTGGTATGCAAGTCCAGAAGTTTGAGTCATCGAGTTCCCCCTCCTCTTTAGCAGGCAGGGCATTCGTGTCAAGTAAGTGAGCTTAGGTCTTGGGTAGAGTTCTAATATAATAGAACACCTAAAGACAATGACAATGAAAAGGTGCATTATTATATTGTCATCAATATATGACGTCATTTATATGAGTGCGAAAAACAATCAATTTATAAGTCTATGAAACGTAATATTAGGCGTATCTTGCTAAGTTCTCAAGACAAATAATGACGTCACAAAGAAACAACAACTATGACCTACTTTGTTTGCTTAGTCATCCCTTGTACATAGATAAATACTCATTTAAAAAGGGAAAGAGCCCATCAAATACCCGGGTAAAAACGAGTACTAGCTAATAAATAAAGATCACAATATTTTTAGGTACATGTTTTTGAGGGTAATGTGGTTAATATTTTTAAAGTGAGGCTTCTAATACGAGCATTATTTAGAATCATCCTTACTCTTTCCCAACTTTGCAAACTACTTTTTGTATGATGTTGACGACGAATGTTGAGGTTTTTAAATTAAGAAGAGTGAATAAACAACTTCATATTTTTGTTCAGCAATGACTTTAAAAAAACCTATTATCGTAATACTCCCGATTTAAAAGGTTCTACCAATTAGAGAAACGTATTTACATACACATAGATAGATAGTTACAAATGAAAAGTCCTTTTATCTCTTTAAAAGGATCCGAATACAAAGATTATACTACTTACATGATAACATAATATGTAATGGTAAAAAAAAAAGAATGATTTTTGGTAGAGTCATAATTTAACAAAATAAAATATAACAATCATTTTTTTGTCAACCAACAATTACTTCCCTTCCTTTTTTTCAAATACAAAAAACTAAGGGAGGAATCTACCAAAGTTGCAAATTCATTGTCTGCAAATGTAGTACAGGTAGTAGACGTAGCTAAAGAGTGTGACGAACATAGGAATATCATCCGTATCAGGGAGAAGGGATCTCTTCACTGCTCTAGAATAGTGTTGCGTTTATGTCGGAAAATCTCTTAGACTGGTCTGAGACCCATATCTCTTTTTGGACCATATTACGATTCCGGTTTTGGGTCTGGATCGTCGCTCACATAGAAAAATTTGGTCGAGATTGATCCCTCTCCACAAAAAGAACAAAAATTGATCTTAATCAGTCTCATTTAATATTCGGTCTAGATCGATTTGATATATGAATTGAGGGTGAACTCATGTGAGCTTCCAAAATGTGCTGAACATTGGAATGAGGACGTCATTTAAAATTAAAGGCATATCATTAACTCGAATAACTAGGAAGGGGATAAATTCGGTCTATAGAGTGAGATTGAAATAAATCGGTTATGGGCCGATTATCTGCACTAATCCAGATAATAATTTTTACAGCAATGATTATCTAGCTGTACATTTATTCTCTGATAACAAGAAATTGAAGAGTTTCGATATCATAAATTAATTGTTCATTATTTAATAATTGATTCAAATATTATGAGGACGCTTCAACAGTTATTTTTATCCTCTATTAGAACCCTTGTAACAAAAATCCTGATAACTGTCTCAAAATTAAATAAATTAGAAAGAAAAAAAAATGTTTAAATAATTATAAAATGAAATTCACTATGAAGACTTCATTATTGTAATTCTTGGCAATTAGTTCAACATTTTATATTTAAAATTTAGAGTAACATGAATATTATTTTGGGCAAAGTGGTCATTCGGTATAATCTACGTAGGCAAAAGGACATTTGGCAATGTGGTTTTCTGCAAGGTGTTCTAGAACCCGTCGATATATTATTAATGGTGTCGTTTCATAAAATAAAAATTTTATTTTCATGTTTATAATTAATGGCCCCTTTTCTTATACTACAACTGTCGTTTTTCAGTTGGTATTTCATGCGTTATTTTCGTCTTCTTATTTAGATTTGTTTCTGTTCGGTTGCCATTTAGCAGATTTTGATTTGAATTTTTCTCTTGATAACAGCAATTAAATCTATTGTATGCAATTACGCTTTGATACAAATGGTTTTGAAGTCCTATATAACCGGTAAATATATTTACATATATATTTTTTTTGTGTGTGCGTGGTGCTTAATGTATTGTTCCTTCTCACCAATATGACAAAAGGATGTGGATGACTACTACTTCTCGTCACACATATTTCTCTGTGGGATTCCAATTCTTTTATTACCTCCATGACGTCATCGTTTTAAAAATATCCATGAATAAGAACTAAAGAGAGTGAGAAAGGGAGACAAATTTATGTATTTATCATCATCATTAACTATTTAAGATTATCAGAGGCTTCTTTTCCGTCTTATTTTGTATCATTCTTGGAATGGAAGCAATGAATATATTTTCTTTCTTACAGAAAATGTGTATTTATGTTGTGGAAAGTGCGATTTCAAACCATACAGTTTCTTACATTTTTCAAGCCTCAACTAGGAGCATGACTATGAATAAGGTGCCTCTTATCAATGAGATCTTTCCAAATAGACTCAAGATCAAGGATCTATGAATACTTTGTTCTTCGTTTTTTTAAATTAAAGGTCACGATTATGATCCACTATGTTATAATGCTATGTCGACTAAAGTCAATCAATTATAGTAGAAAACATATCCCGTCAACAAATAATTTTGCTTGCTTGTGTTAAAAGTCTTCCATAGGAGACTTGTAAGTCTTGTTTGACTTCGTAACCAGAAGTTACGCCCTGTAAAATTTCGCCCTGGGAAGTTCTGCCCTGGGAAGTTTTGCCCTAGGAAGTTTCGCCCTGCGGATGTTTCGTCCTCATACATAAATTATAGCATAAATGTACTTTCCACATATAATTTAAGGTCTTTCTTTACTACAACTTGAAGTCCTTTGTAATTAATTATGAAATTATGGCATTTGAGTAATTAATATGAAATAATTGTTGTTTCTTATTTTAAGGAATTCGAACAGGGTTTTTTTTACCAGTGTACTTAAGCTGAGGGAAAAGAGGAAGAAGGAACACAAACAAATAATTTTGAAGGAACATAGACATAGTAAGTATTGCTACAGTGAGGACTTTAATTTTACATGTTATTACTCAAGAATTTGTTACACTTTTTAACATATACTGTGAGTATTTGTAATACTTTATTGCTTGTTAATAACTTTTTGGCTTGAAATGTTTAAATTAAATAGGATGAGACTTGCAATGATCAGAATCCCTTTGACTTATCACTGGTCAGAAATATAAAATATTCAATCTCTAATATTTTGAAACTAAATCAAGGTACCTTTTTCAGCTTTTTTAGTCATCATATCTCAAGACAGAAGAGGATCAGGGTCAAGTGTAGCCCTAAGCTTCCAATGGCCATTGGATAACGTAATAGAGACGTTTTGGAGTATACTGCAAGGGATTTTATATATTAAGGTATAGTTGTGCTTGGGAAAAACTCTATAAACCTGTCAAGGAGAGGAAGGAAAGGGTTTTTGCGATATTAACCATAATTATTCATTCTATTTACAACTAAGACTAAGATTTTGTACTGGGACGAATAATATCTCGTTAGAATATAATATAAATATAAAATAGCATATTTTATGTCGTTGTTTTTTTGCATAATCTTTGAAAATGAACTATCAGTACCGGATTGAAAGAGGGGAGATCATGGAAACCCTCTTTCAGTATACCGATGTGCACTCGCATTTCCAATAAGTCTTGTGATATGTTTTATAAGCTACTCTATCGATATGGTTGCAGTCATCCACAAGCTTTAGACCGCCTTTTCTCGTTTTTATAACGTATATCATATCTCAAACTCTGCTTGTAAATATGAACTAACCAAATTGTTCGGTTATCATTAATAACGTATTTGTAAAGTTATCCACTTTAGAGTGGTCCCTGTAGAACATAAGTCAAACTTATAGTCAACCTTAAAGGGAAACTCATTGTACACGGAGCTTACAATTGTTGTTGTAAGAGAACACGTCTTCGGGATCTTACGCAAGCCACCTGTCGATAATGTGATACCATGGCTTCCAAGGAGATCTTCTTGTCCTAAAGCAGACACAGCCTGCTTGAAGATAAGAAGAGGGCCAAGGACTTACTGGACTAGTGCTTCTTAAGCCCCTCAAGAAGCCCTGCTTCAGCTTTAACACGTAGAAATTGTATAACTGAATCTGTTGTAAAGGCCCTGTGGACCAGTCCGAGTCATTGATCTGATCACTGATGGCAATCTGTTGCTTCACTAAGAAGGTCATGATGTGATTCCTGGTGCTATATCTGTTGTGCTCCTTATTGGTAGGGGTCCTTCCCAAAAAGCCTCCCATTAGCAAGCTTTTGTGCGATATGATAAATTAAGACTTCATCTCATGATCATTTATTAAGTTATTTGTTTATAGAGTTTCTTCCTCTTTTTTCTCTTTTTTAGAAGAACCTAATTAGAAATGTTGGCTGAGTAGAAAGATCCCTTAGTTAGGGACAGAAGTGACAATAGCCTCAAAACAGCATTTCACTTGACAAGGTTCAGTGGTACAAATAACAAAGTCGACTGGAGTTCTTTTCGAATCTGAAGAACGACACACTTTGAAAATACTTCCAAAGAACATTACTTTGTAGGTTGAAATCCCCCTCCCTCTCCTTGGTGGATATGATATCTCTCCCACCTGATAGCATCATCCCTCAATGAATGAACATCTTTCACTAATAATGTCCACTGATTACCTAATTAATATTCTTTTTTCGGATTTCCCTTTTTTCTTCTTTATTTATCTTTATGTCTCCCTCCATTTTTTATGTGAGTAAATATCCTAAAGGCTCCCAAAATATATTTGTAATTTTTCTTTTTTCCTTCCCCCTTTTTCTTTCCTCTCTTCTTCTTTTCCTCTCATCATCAATATATCTTAATCCTTGGGGAAAATTCCCATTTTTCTTTTTCTTCTCCTTTTTCAGTGGCCTTTGTGGTTATTTATCAGATGTAGTTTTTCCCTTTCTATCTATTTTTACACACGTAATGATGAGGTTTATTTCTCCCCCTAAAAATATAGTTATAATATTTTTTTCAGTTGATATGATGATAATAACAAGAAGAGAACGACAACAACTTCATAAGGAGTAAGGAACTGATAAGAATCAACTTTGAGGAGGGGGGAACCTTCCAACCAAGGAACCAACCATTTTGACTACCTTTTTCTTCGTATCATGCGTCTATATATAAATGTACCACACCAAAAAAAGAACAGAGATTGTAGATTTAGATTTAATGGGCTATTTCCTTGGTGAAACGTGAGGCAATGTTGTTGTTGTTTCCTAATCAGCAGTAGAAGTTTTAACAGGCATTGGGTGAGGTTGTGTTAACAGTCTTTTAGAGGGAGGTTGCTATGACACCTATGTAGTTTAAGTATCAAAGGATTTTGAGTGTACCCTTCTTATTTGGATAATTGATATACATGGATATATTCTTTATTTAGTTATACAAGGATCGTTAACTGAGAAGGGAAGCGTCCATTATAAATTAGTGGACGTATAAACATTCCTGCTCGGAGTTATTATGTGTTATGCATATTAGAATACAAACTGGTTTTTTTTTTTTATAAGTAAATTTTTGTCATTGGCTCTATGTATGGCGATTCCAAAATTGGTCAACCACAGCTTCAGTTTCCCTAGTTGCAACTTGTACATGACATATATGAATATAAAGGGTCAATAATGTATCCTAGCCCTAAAAAATGGTTCCCTAAAAAAGAGAGGTTCTTTTCCCTTCTTCCAAGTTCCTCCATTTTCCACTATACAATATGTATGTACATAAGGGGGAAGAAAAAGAACTCAAAAATAATAAAAATACAGAACATTGTAGTTATTAGTGAGGAACGAGGGAGGAAAGAACGAGATAATAGTGATGGATCTTTTTTGAGCTGTAATATATATTTATTAAATCATTACGCTCCTGCAATATCAATATTTGTCAAAGGAGAATGATGACGTCACATTTTATAATTGTGAAATAAACATACAAACAATTCGTCAAAGAGCAAGCCTTGAATATCCCTTTTTCCATTCCTTCCTTCTTTATTTCTTTTAGTCTCCAGCTCCAGAAAAAGGGAAAGGAAGGAATTTTTGATTTATACATATTTCGTTCATCATTGAATGCTGGATTGTATTCAGAGTATGTGTTTATTTTTTGAAACTTTACCATCGGTGTATTGTAGTAAGAATCAAGGCATCACTAAAAGTATCTCTGTATGTTCTTCCTACGAACCATGTTTGGTATTTAAAAAGAAAAACGAATTTCTTGTTTTCCTTCTTCTCTCGCTTCTTTCTTGCATGATATACAAATTTAATATCTGGGAAATTTTTCATTATATGTATTTTTTGTTCTTCTCCTAACTTTACTTATTGTTTTTGTCATTAGTAGAAGAAGAAGCAGAGCGTTTGTTCTTCTTTTTCTGTTTTGGAGGAGGAAGGGGAGTTGAAGTTGTGGAAGAAAATAAAAATACATTTTTTGTTGTTGTTATTTTCGTTTTTCTTCATCTATGACCATTGCACATCGATAAATTCAGTGGGCGGACTTGAAGAAGAAGTTTTTGGCAATCAATTTCCTTCCATTCATAGTCATAGATCTGTCTCCTCTTCTTTTATCATCAAAAGATTCAACCTATTTAGAACTACGTAAATAGAAGTTATCAGGCTTTAGATCTGCCTAAAAGAGCCCTCTATGAAGGACCTTTTTGAGATGAGTGAGCAGACTCGCGATTGCTGTCATGTTCCTCTGTTCTATTATTTTTATAAAATAAACAATAAGCTGATCTCTTTTCTTCTTTCTTTCTTAAAATCAACTTTTTCTCATTAAAAATGACAATACTAGCGATTGATAGACTTGAACAAAATATCACCCAGCGGTAAAAAAACGCACCAAAAAGAATAAGGTGGACAATATGTGGAATAACTGCTTGAGAATAGATCACTCTAGTTGCTATGGCGCTGAATAAGATTATATTCTATAACCTTGTATCACGCACATTTTCCTTTCCTCCCCAATATCCTCAATTATAATAACTAAAAATATTATCAGCTACTGCATTAAATGCATAATCACAATATCTAGACTTGTTTGGAGTCCTATTTCGTGAGTGAGCATTAAAAAAGAAGAATACAGGAAAAACAAAAAGAGAGAGGGACATGCATTTCCTCGAGTTTAATTATAATTTCAAATGGTTGGGTTGAACAAATTAAAAGTTAATTATAACTTGACGAGTCTTCAAAAAAGTAATAGTACTCCATGAAGTTACCTCCTAAATAATGGGTTTTATGTATTTTACTCGTTATATGTTAAAAGGATATAAATGGAGTAGTGAATGAGGGGTGCTGTAATCTTACCTAGCTTCTATTTACAACAGTAATGATAATATCAAAAGTAATTTATATCTAACATATGAATATCTATTAATATTTTTTCGAGAAAAGGTAATTGGTTAATGGCTCTACTGTTCCCAAGTGTATAAAATGTACATACATCGACGTTGATGGCAGTGGCCTGGGGTTGAGTTGCTGTTGCACCTGAGATATGAAAATGAATTTGGATGGGCGATGCAAGATCCATATCATTTATTATTTCATCATGAATAAATGTATATTTATATACATTTATATTTATTAGTGTTGGACCGATCTCTTTTTTTCGGATCGGACTCTTAAATGAGGATGCATCGTTTTGAAATTGTTGAACTATTTTGTTGGTTCTCATTTACCCAGATATAGGGAGTTGGACAATTATGGAAGACTTTAAGCTTCATATGACGTCATTGGCTGAACTTCTTTAAGGACCAAACTAGTTTGTTCCAAAAAAAATAAATAGGGATTGTCAAGGATTTCAAGACCAAGCTCCAACACTAATATTTATATTTTTGTAAAAAGATTTTTACTCAGTACTAAAAAAGGAGTCCACTCTACCGTGAAAAATCAAAAACAAAATTATATAGTTTTGTCTCAGATAGGATATTAAATGTCTTGTTACAGAAACAGAAAGAAGGAAAAACTAGATTTGTATTTGTAAGTACAAGATATCTGAATGTGTCAGTTATTCATGACCATAAAATGATTACAGGGTGGTTATACATATAAGGTTCTTCTTCTATCCATGATCTGTGCTTACTTTTCAATAAAGAATTAAAAGACAAACTGTATGTACAATATGTAGACAACAATATAATTCAATGCATTAAACGATTAAACAAAGTCTCTTAAAATGTGTGCACTTATAAATATGCATACATGAATATTCGACTAGAGATCAAAGTTTGGCCTTCCCTTAAAGTATTAGGGACGTGATCCATTTCATGGCTTCCCCAACGATATGATGTTTCTAAGGGAGTACATGGTAGAACTGTATTACAAGCAGTCTAGTCCACATGTTTCTGAATCCAATTCATGTCTTGCAAGTCCATCTATTTTGAATTCAAGTCAAGTCCGAGTCCAGACTCGTGTACTTCAGCTCTGACTTAATAAAATATTCAGTTCTAAATGCTAACAAATATTCAATATTATTTGAGATATATAATTTTGATTGCAACCGAGTTTTTTTATAACTATTCCCTACTCAAGTAAAAAGTGGACATGTAAGCATGTAGTTCTTTTAAATTATTATTTCTTTAAAAAGCCAAGATGAACCTTGTACTTAATATGAATGTGAAAATAGTGTAATCTAGGAGAGCGTATCCTTACACAAAGTACCTGTGTTAATGTAAATCTATTAAAAAAAATACTGAGTCTAAAAGCCAAATTATTTCAATGCTGAGATAATATGTTTGTGACTCCTCATTGTAACGGGTCCAAATTCAAGTATTACAGCTCTAGTAAATGGACTCGATAGTGCACTATAATAATGAGCTCATCCGTGAATAAAATGGTCATTTAAAAAAGGACCCTAACACAGATTCAAAATAGTATTCATAATATTGCTTAGGTTAATAGTTAACAACAAAAGATCTTTTAAAAATGTACCTTTTTGCACAGCTCATCGACTAAAAGACTACTCATGCAGAACAAAAGTTAAAAAAGGGAATCACAAAATCAATTTGTGGAAACATAGCCAATTAAATGATCGCACCCAATATTATGGCTATTTAATTAGGCATACGTACCCTAGAGTTAAATCTATTGGAATTGAGAACATCGACGCTCGCAAGGCGTACGTAAGGAGTAAAGAAATAATCTACTTTTTTTTAGAACGCAGCTGATAATAATTAATGGGTAATTTTGTTTGTTAATATGAATTAGGATTCTTATTGTATAATTCCGGCCACAAATTCAGCATATGGGAATAAATTCTGGTCCAATTGTGTCGAAGGAAATTTTGAGTTTAATCAATTTAATTTAGTTTTGGTATTATTTTCTTATGACAAAATTGTTCACATAATACGCTTTTTTGGCGTTAAATGACCCGTTTATATTTGATAACAACGTGATTTAAAACCACTACTCTATTTAAGAGCATTAACGTTATTTTTTAGTTTGTGTACAACTTGCAATTTCGATACAAATTGTTTCTTGTAAAAGCAAAAAATTTGTATGTATCATAATGTCGTATTATGTCTTCAATATTTTAATCCTTAGTGTCACTTTTTACTTGTATATTGTTCAAAATTACTAATTTATAAGGCATAATATTTTGTGGCTTAAATACCTACATATGTAATTTTAATCGATGAAAATGCGTCAAATAATAAAAAAGTTCAAAATGACTGATTTGGAACCCCAATGTTTTACTTTTTTTCACCATAAAGACTTAAAACAAGCCACAAGTGCAATTAAATGTTTTATATGAAGCCAAAAAATGATTTTGGGTTATTCTTTATTAGTCTGAACTTAATGGGTAATAAAAACTTGAGAGTCTGGTTGAATGATGTCATTACACGGTGTAATGACGTCACATGGTAAGATTAAAAGTCTCCATGGAATTGGCATAGCTCATGGACAATACGCAAATTATTCTCCTGATCTCATTGTGCGTAGGTCTCCCGTCAAACTGGTTTTTAAAACTGGAGAGCCCTTTACCATCAATTGATAATAGATTATAGATTCAACTTGGTATTTATGTATTGACAAAGAAAATGGCTGCCCGTCACGCCTGACATTTCCCTATCTTCCTCTATCTCCCCTCTCTAACCACATATCATCATTATGAATTAATTATTAATAAGACACTTGGAAATATGCATGTTTGTTCACATACAACTAACCTACAAACTAGATACAAATACCAATCCCTAAAGAGGCGTGCGTGTTTTGAAGAAGAAATCAAATGGTTATTCATACTATTGTGGACCAATTTGACCTTTATATATATGAATAATGGGAGGAGAACCATTAAAGGACATTTATCATTCATGGTATTATTTGGTCATTAAAGGTTGTACTTATATCAGAGAGAGAGAGAAAGAAAATAAATACCATATACATTTATAGAAAGCTTCAAATGGTTACTTTATCGAATAAATAAGTATTTGATATAATGGAATTTTTTTCTTGTCTCTATATATTTATGCAAATACTCATAAATAATAGGAATGGATTTTGGATGAATTCCTTATAAATAGCCCTCAGGAGTACATAATAGTCCACTAATGCAACTCATTCTAAGTAATACACTTAAGTATCTGTTGAGTTACATAAGCACCAAAACTTTGAAGTCCATCCACTTTTTGAAAGACAATAACAATAAAAAGTTGTGTGATTATGTTTCCATCACTTTATGACGTCATTATTATGCAACTTTCTTAACTCCAGCCCTCATTATTTATAGCACTATTCATGTCTTAACTTATTGTACAAAGGAATGGATATTTTATAGGAAGGAAAAGTTCAGAAATACGTCGATTAAATGACTTACATCTAATCAATAAATATTAATTACATATATTGGATATGAAAATATTTAAGTTTTAAGTCATTCTGACTTTAAAATATTAATTACTTAGTACAATTGGTCAAATAATCGATTGAATTATATTTAAATTGAAAACATTTTCACGCAACCTTGCATTTGCATATTTACTCAATACTCTATAAGAAAATTTAAAGTTAAACTGACAAAATACATCAAAATTGAACTCAGCTACCAAGAGCAATCCTTCATTTCACTGGATTTTTGTATTATTAGACACATTTTGTAGGATCTGTATTAAACATTACTTAATAAATAATTGATCTTTTGAATGCTGGATTGTTTTACATCAATTATTATTGCCTTCAATTTTCATCGAGGCATATGTATAGATATTTTATTTCAAAATATGGCTCTGAATCGAAATCATATTCTAAAACGTAATTAAAAAAAAAAAAAAAGATTTTAAAGACCTACCTACAGCGATTGAATTTTTTAATGGTCATTATCGTATTCTATGGCTTAAATAACAGTAATAAATGTGGGTTTTAGGGGGCAGGAGAAAATGCTGTTGCATAGTGTAATTATATGTTAATAAATATAAATTATTTCTTGCTTAATTTTCCAAATGACGTAAAAAAAACCTATGATCTACTTTGTTTGCTCAGTGCCCTATAGATAAGTAGTACTTATACGAAAAGAAAAAGATTCGGAATCAAACCAATATATACTATGACAATTATCTGGATTAAAATTTGTATACGCTAATCAATAAAGATCCAAATACATTTTTTAAATTTCGCTCGCCGATGTTCCGGATACGAGTATGTGGGTACGGGTATTACCCGGAATAATGCCCCAATAGCGAAATAGTATTGTTTAAAAAGAAAGACAAATAAATGTAGGGAAAGTGTCTTTTCATTATTTTTTGTAGGTAATATTGTTTTTAATTTATATTTATATATGAGTCCTTTTCCTAATTAAAGGCAGATCACACACACAAAAATAACAAACATACATAATTTGTTCCATACCCTTAGGGGTATGACGACAACTACGAAGAAGGTACAAGAAACAAATTTGTAATACATTTTGTAGAACTTGCGTTGCGTGTGTTTTTATTTCCGTATTGTATTGACCCTTATTAAAAATATAAATTAATCATTAAAAAATCGAAAAATAAGGCTATATAATCAAGGATTTAACATACATTGAACATGAGTCATAACATTTTACATCAATATGTATGTAGAAAAATAAGTTCTGGGCCCCTCATTTAAATAATATATATATATATATGGCTGTTTACACAAAAACAAGCTGTGATTATTTTTCATCAAAAGTGACTCTAAAGTAATTTTTTATTAATTTATTTTTATAAATCATTTGAAAAGGCTGCAAATTGCAGTCAAACATAATAACAGTTGTGGAAAGAAGAAACAATTACATTATATTTGAAAGGACATATTGGAATGGAAAAAAAGGTATCAAATATTAAATGAAGGGTCCAAACTATAGTTAATATTCCGAAATACCTCAACCTATACCACAAATTACACTATGAAGCCAATAATTGACTGAAAAAAGTCAATTACAATAATCATGGGCCGTTTCAATTATTGGAAATAAAAGTATAAATTGAGTAAATTTCTCATTGATGTACTTCAACAGGAAAGGAAGCAAAAATAATTATTCTTAACCTTGACCCTAGGGTACAACTTGTATATTTTGTGACAAAGGATTATCAACAAATGATTCTGATTAATCAATTAAATAGCAAAATTAAAAGTAGCATAAATTCATCCTTACAATGGATAGAGTATTTGAAAGAGGCCATAATATGGGGTGGTCAAACGGAGTCACGTAAATCAAAAGAAGGCCTCCAACTATAGTTAGAATTCTTCTTAGTTATAACAAGTCCATTTTTGAAGTAAATATGTAGGTCTATAAAATATTGGGGCATTTTTTCTTATTTTCTTGATTTTTGTTCAAGATTGTTTTCTTATTGCTAAGGCACCTTATATACATATTATGTCCTCTTTGCTATTTGTAATACATAATATATATTATTGTTTGACGGAATATGTTAATATATTATGATTTATTCAATTACAAAAGGAGTCCTTTTATATTAAGTATATAAAGTATGTCTACAACATACGTACAATATTGTTAATATATGTATATAAGTGGCTCCTTTGTTGGGCTTTATTGGATAAGGAGGGGATAATCTAATCAGAGTAAATTGCCTATAAAAAATTGCATTATAAGTGGGTTTTTTATATCCCATTACGGTCTGTCCTGTTCATATAGAGAAGGTTGTATAATATTTATACTGATTAGAGTAGGGGAGACGGAAAAGCAAGAACCTGAAAGTACAGGAAAGTTCTTTTAAACGTTCGCTATTTTCTCTGGTCTCATCTCATCCCCCTAAAAACCGGCTTTAATACAAACACACATATATGGAGAGTAAATCCTGTACAAAATTCTTTCCTTACGAGAAAATATATACATCCTGCTTCTCTTAACCAGGAACAAAAACGATGTGCACTTTTATATATTTTGTGCAATTTAAATAGTAAAATAGGCAACGCCTTTTTGGCTAAAGCGGTCGGATACACTACTTCATTTGTCGAAAAATTCAGAATGCGTTTCGAGCAGGATAGTAAGGACCCATCGACGATGATTTTTCGGACGCTTTATGATCCGGAAGCGGTCAAAATTGTCCAAATGCCTACTTTTTTGTGAAAAATAAAGAAAAAATTAAAAAGGATCCCTGCCAATCGATAAATGCGATCGCTGACAGCATCAACGATTTGTTTTGTTCAAGTGTCCATCGTATCATCAATAAAGACCACAGCTAAGCAACTCATAAGAGACAGCTTTTAACTCCGTCAAACAAGGAGAAAAGTGTCGCCCAAACCAAGGTTTTGATAAAACTAAAGGAGAAACCTCTCGACCAAAATCTAGTATGATTATTCTCAGATGAGAAATACTTCTGTCAAGCCCATAAGCATAACTTGAGGAATAATAGATATCTGCAAAAAGTCCCTGTAAAGCCCCTAGGATCAAAAACACCAAGTATCCACAACAAATTATGGTTCTTGGTATTGTTAACAGTGAGAGTCACGTTATACTGCCCTTTATCTTCAAGCAGGACTTGAAGATCCCCTGGATTCGCAGCATCATGAAAGACTGAGCTTGGATCTGTCAGCAAGGCAAAATAACTCTCTAACATTATCAGAAGAACACACGATTTTCTTGATTATGAGAATTTGAGGTACGTCCTGCCATGTTTGGCCTCCTAACTCGCCGGAATTGAACCCTTTAGACTGTTTTGTTTGGAGTAAAGTTGAAAGGGTTTCCAGTGAAGGTCCCTACAGCACCATAAGATTG
This sequence comes from Lepeophtheirus salmonis, assembly GCF_016086655.4. Classification (NCBI taxonomy): domain Eukaryota; kingdom Metazoa; phylum Arthropoda; class Copepoda; order Siphonostomatoida; family Caligidae; genus Lepeophtheirus; species Lepeophtheirus salmonis. The sequence continues at coordinate 9,409,350 of NC_052138.2, read as the reverse complement.
CTGAGAACTGGGATGAGGAGGGCATTCCAAACTTTATCCAGTGGGACGGTCACGAAGACAGTGGGTGAGGTAATGGCGATTTTATTGATTTAATTTCAAATTTATGTTATAATGTTGATGTTTCTGAAATTTTTAATTAAATCAGTAATGAAATAAAAAAAATTATTCTCAGCTTGCGAACGTTTAGATTAACCACTATTGTGCAATATAACGGTTGTTATTGTTAAATTATTTTTTATATTTTCGTTCGAGCTTAATTTTTTACAGAATTTAATTAGTTTTTCATTGTCTTTTTGTAACTGATATCCTTAGAATGATTTAGTCTATAACTATATTTTTAACAAATAAACTGATTTTGTGGGATACAAGTAATTTTTTGATAATTTAATTAATTATTTTTCATTGTTTCACCTGAAAAATTGATTATCTTGCATATATCGGTTGATATGGTTTTATACAAATTCAAAGATTTTAAATATGAATTTATACTTCACCAATGTTTCCTTTATTAACCGGAAATGGACCCTGATTAGATTAGAATAGATTGTGAGTGTAACTTTCTCTGATCTTTATTATTGACTAGTCGTGATCTATAATAAGAATCTTATTATATCTTAATCTCTTATAATACGTTCAATGAAAGTAATTACCAACGTTAAAAAAATCTTGTGATATATTCGTCAAAAAATATTATTTCATCTTATTTCTTTATATTTCTAACTCAAATTTGATTTCACTTTGCCTAAGAGAACAGTTACTCAATTTGACTAGTCGAATTCAAATGCAATGATATTGATATTTATAACTTCTTAATAGTTTTTGTTGATAACAGACGGATGTAAGTATGTAGTGTTCAATATTGGCGTGTCTAGTTCCTCTAACCAGCTCGGGGTAATTGAGCCAAAAGTAAAAGGTCATCACAATGTTTCTCCTTGATCAACGTATATTTAATCATATCCTCTATTTTTGCAATGGAGTAGAGCAATTTGACGAATTTAATACTATGCTGAATCGACAGATGTTAGGCAAGTCCCTCCTAGTCAGCACCTATAATCATATATACGTACACATGAAGGGTCCAAAGAACTGTTATTGTGCTGTCCATACAACAAGAAGGAGAGGGAAAATGGATGGCAGATGGATCCTTGTGTAAATAAAGTTCTCTCTAAAATAGTAATAATAATAATCAACTGTTGTCCCGGGATTATAGTAGCAGCATCCCCTCACATCTTTCCTGAATTTGACAGAACATTTATTTATATTGTATGTGATGCGTTAGACAAAAATAATGTTAAATGAATATCAAATAAAGGCCAAATTCCCAATGTACTAATATACATATTAATGAACATATTTCCTTCTATTAAAGGCTTTGTATTCAAATTTCTAGGTTAAAGGATTCATTTGATTTATAAGACTTAATTTGGCCCCCATATGTGACGTGTCCACATCAAAACAGGCTGGAATTGTTTTTGTTAAAATCAGTTGGTAAGATAAAATAATCGATTAAGTTCGGTTTTTTAAATTATATCAACAATTTGTTTTGTTTTTGCGTTTTTTAATTATTTTATTACGTGTGACCAAAATATAATTCAAAATGTTATATAGATTTGTTTTTATTTAAAAACCGGGACATTTAAGACTTCCAAATTTAAATGAGGAGCATTATGAAAACCCCCAAAGCCTTATTTATAGTTAATAACCCTATTCCGACAAATAATATTGTGCTCATATAAGGTTACATATGGCCTCCAGTAATCATATGATCCTTTATTATGAACTAAAATAGCTAGACAAGGAACAATTTTTTTAATCAATTTCCTCTCCTTTTCTGCTTCTATGTTGACATGTCATATATGGACTTACAAATAGAATATATCATATTATTTATCTTTAATTATGAAAGTGAATGTTTGAGACCATTAAGTGGGATTTGCAATGGATTAATTTAGATTACTTTATCAACATAAATAGAAGAAAATTAGTTCAGGAATACATTCTATAAATATTTTTATCCTTAAACTCCTTCCCTTGCCGGAAATTTGTCCAATTTTTTTCTTAAAGAATATATTTATATAAATAAGACATGTATATCAATGTACTCGGATAATAATGAAAGATGAAGAAATGTTCAAAAATTAAATATCCTGGAATCTTTAATACCGATTTGTGATTTCCTTTTATGTTTAATTTTTTAATTATTCATTTCATATACAAAATAATATATATGTTTATTAGTTAATTAGATTTTTTTGAAATATATACTTTGTGTTAAATGAAATTTTAGTCCCATTTTACTGATAAATAATATTATTCATCAATTATGACTACGGAGACAATGGGAAAAGTTGGCTCAAAAAATTGCCAGTTTTAGAATGGATATTCCGACTAAAGTACCATTAACTATGTTATGAATTTGATGCCCAAAGTTAAATATTATTTTGAACTTTGCTGCAAATAAACATCTTACATCTCAATATCACCTTTATGCTAAAAATTGAACAGTTTGTCACAACAAAATAAACATATTTGTGGGTGCAAAACGTCAAAAAAAATTTTGACGTTATTATTTATAACTAAGATATATCCCCCTTTGACGTTTGTCTTTCCTTCATAAAAGATCTCTATTAATTTCGTTAAAGTGGATGAATCGTTTATTTACATGTAGAGTAAATATTCTCTTCTTCTCATTCTACGATCTCTAATCCTCCTATATCATAAAACTTTATGGGGTATTTTTATGTGCTTTTTGTGAGGTGATTGGAACCAGAGGGAGTGAGGGGTAATCATCTATTTTTTATTGTCCTTCCTTAGTTTAAAAGAAAAGATGTTTTAAAGAAACTAGGTGTGTACTTCTGATCTTTTTCGTTTACAAATGAGTTTTTTCCCTAAATACCTAAACATTACATTATTGCCTGCTTTTCTTTTTAGAAGTCAGTGACGTAGTTAATTAATAACCATTTTGCAGTGAGGTACGACAATTCCTTACAAGACATAAATCTTTTCTTTCCATTTACTTGACCATTCATCACTTATTGTCATTGTAGCCAAATTGCACAGTCCGCCCTCTTTTACCTCCCTCTGAAAGCACCACCGTAAATAAATCTCTCGCGGTGCTTTTATGGGGAACCTTCAACTTGTGGATCGAAAAACTACAAAACCATTATCAAATGTATTTAAAATCCAATTTCGGGAGGGAAAAGTGCTTACCCAAAACTTGCTTTTTTTAAAAACCAATTACCCCTGTTTTCATTACAATGATCAAGACAATATATTTTACAAGAAGCTAAAGTGTTCGGACACCAGATCCCTAATCTTCGACATCTTAGGATGAAGGTACCCTATCCGTGTACTAATAACTCAAAACAATATCCTTCGTTGTTCAAATTGATTAGGGATTCTAGTTCAAGTACTATAGAATCAGAAAACATGATTTACTAGGAGCTTATAATTTAGTGGGATTTGTGGGTCGAAAAAACAATGTATGTCAGGGTTATAAAGTAGTTTAAAAAGCAAGGGTTTTAAAAGTGTCCAGTCCCATCCTAAATCATAGGGATGCACCCAAATCGGTGGCATAACCCGTCCAATAGAGCAGTATTTTCTAAATAAAGTCATCATAGATATCAGACAGTGAAGCCATGACCAATTTTTTAATGCTAACACATATTTTAGTTAGCCCTAAATTAAAAATGAAGACAAATTTTTCCCTGGAAAGTTTTCTAAGCTAATTCAATTTGGTAAAATGAGTTACTTAACCATCATATTAGTGAAGCTGTTGCCTTTTCGAAAGTGCTCTATAATTTGGAAAAATTTCATCGACCATTAACAGGGACGAGACGGGAAATGGAACCAATTTTTAGTCCATAATAAGAATTGATACAGCCTTAAAAACCATAAAAATCATTTTTTATGACCTGTCCTTATTCCACCTAATGGAGTAAAATCTGAGTATGAACCAAAACTTGTTTTTTAGCTTTTTTTCAGGAAGGGGTATAGTTTTGATTTTCAGGAACTAAGAATATATTATTAGTACCTATAATACTTTGTTCTTTCAAAATTATATTGTAATAAGAGACCTTTATAAGATAATGATGAAAAATTATCAGATGGGGGAACTGGAGGGGGGGGGGGGATTGTACAGCTTTGCCGCCCCTGCAGTTGCTTATGAAGTCCTTTCTTAATACCTCCTAAGGCCTCCACTTATAAAAGTGTTCTTCCATGCCTTGTGTTGTCTAACCATGACAAGGGACTAATTTTATAAATGCCCCTACTTTAGTATTTAATAAACGTTCATCAACTAAAACTGCATTAAAATCCTCCCACCTCTGTCAATAAAAATATCTGTAATCAATCTACCTAAATCATAGGAAACACACTTTTTATTCTCAAATATAATAAATTAATGTTGTCAAAAATTCTCTGAATATAATTTATAAAGACAACACGAAAATAGTTAAACACACACAAAATAGTCAAAAAAAATAAAAAATTCTTCAAATAAATATCTAAATATATCCTAATTTTCTGCAGAAGATCCAATTGTTTTCGATAAATGATATTTTTTATTCATATCCCACAAGATCAAATACATTATTTGGGAAGTCATATGTTACACATATTTTAGACATTATGCTATGGTCATATCTTATATGAAGCAGTGCATAACATAATTGACAATTTATTTCTTAAGCAAAAAAAGAAAAAAAAAAATACTTATAAGATTCATTACAAAATTGTTATAGTTCAATTTCCTCTCTCAGGTCATAACTATTGTACTCTAAAACATAATCCTTAATTGGTCAAAAAAGGGAAGAAAAAAATGAGTGTGAATAGAGTAACCTTTGTCCTAGTCTGTTGATCCAACTCTGGGCATGCTGTGGGTTTTACATTGAAACTTTTAATTTGAATGTAATCAATTTACATACCTAAAAGCCTATTTCTGACATTCCTAAAAATTGGCTAAGCTATTGTAAGGATCAACTATTTATGGCTATCAGCTAAATCCTATTTCTTCCAGCTAAACAATTTAAAAAGAAGATAATATGGAAACTAATGTGACATGTCGTGTAAATGTTGTATTTTGCAAAAGTTGTATAAAATTCAATCAGATTGTACAAGGTTTAACCAAAAGATGGGATTAAAAATTTACAGTGCAAATTTTTAGAAGTATAATGCAATGATTGTGGATGTTTTAAAGATATATTAAACCTTTTATTTCAATTGAAAGTATAATGTGACAGATTATAACGTTCATGTGTCCAAAGTTTGAGTATTCGTCATTAAAAACTAAATAATTGATATCCATAAGTCAAAATAAAACGATAGTATCAATATTTATTAAGTAATTAATATGACTGACGTTATAATTGAATTTTAGACGTATATGACGAATATATTGTAACTGATACAAGCAGACTACACAAGTTGTAATAAATAAAAAAAATGAGCTGAGATGAGGAATGATCAGCCATAACATCAAAAGACACAACGTCGAACGTTCAAAAGAAGCCTAATATGGTCGACTCTTGATAAAATAAAATAAAATCTAATATAATAATATGATAAAATCAAATGATATAATGTGGTAGAATTAAATGAGATATTATCAATAAAATTAGATCAAACAATAAGGTGGAATTATGATTTAAAATAGACTTGTAAAATGATTTGATAGAATTTAATGATAAATGCAAAAATGAAAAACAAAACAAAATTACACGTGAGATTCGTAGTGTGGAATAAAAGTACTCGTAGATGTGGACTATTTTTTAAAAGTCTCGTAAAACCGTAAAGTGAAGACGTTCTTCTCACCTCTTCCGGAGGCAGTTCCATATCCGTATAGTTCGTTTTAAAAAGGCTATGTTTGAGGTAATTCGTCTTTGCCGATGGCTGAACTAAGTAAAAATCGGAAGTGTCCTCCTCTTTTCAAGCGACAACGACTAGAATAGATGTAACCCAACCTCATACTCATAGGATTCATCGCTGCATAACATTGGATTCCAGAACTGAGAAGCGTAGTTTAAAATAGGTATAACAAATGCTTCATAAAGCTTCTTCATCACCTTCATACATTTCTCGTTTTAAAACTTCTTTAGTAAACCTAACTTTCTGTTTGTTTTCCGAACAATATTGTAGATGTGATTACTGGATTTCATATTAGAAGATGTAAAAACTCCAAGATCCTTAAAGACACACACATTCTTCATCCCTCCAAGATCAACAGCACCACCCCGAAAAATCATAAAGAAGCTCTTCTCAAGAGTTTTGACAGGATGTATTTTTGGCTCCATTGATAATTAAGTATTCTGTGGCAGTGCAAATCCACCTTATATCAGAAATTGTCTGAGGTCATGTATTGGTCATAATGCAATAATTGAACTTTCCTTGGAGTTTTGATACATCAATGATGTAATTTTTGACTTTTTTAGTGAAAATGTCCTATTGATAATTAAGTATTCTGAGGTCGTTGTAAAGTGAAAATGTCCACCGTTATATCATCATCATTACCAAAAGATAGGATCAACTCATAGTTGGTAATTAAAATGACTGAGCACGTAACCAAATAAAGCATAATGAGACGCTGAAATTGCATCTTGTACAATCTGCTGATACAAGTTACAACCGCTACACAGCATATATAAAATACCTTATAACATTTGTCAAAGTTAGTGAGGGGTAACCGAATCCATCAAGTAGCTTAGGCATTTCTCCTCTGTTTGCCTTCAACCATGGTTGTCATTATTATTTTATGATGTTGTAGTTTTATTTATTTATTTTACTAACATTATAAGTCATGGCTCCGTGATTTGTTAAATGGCGTAGCGTTGATATATGTATTTTTATGGTTTGACTAAAGATATGTAATTATATATAATTAAAATGTAATTTTATTTTTCAAACATCCTCTAACAAATTATATTTTAAATATTTTATATTGTGGATTGATGTGGCTAGCTGAATGAAGTTTGGTGAGATTTTACAAATTTATAATTGACGTAAATGACTTTAAAACGTATTTAGCTTAATTGGTGAAAGTTTTTAATAGCATCATATCATTATTTATATAATATTTAGATGAACCTTTAAAATGTTGAATATACTTAGGATTCATCTTCTTGGGATTACCGTCGTCACTGGATTTATAGCAAGGTGGTTTTTGATTTCCGACCTTAGCCAGACTTTCTGGTGACTGTTCCTTTGGTTTCAAATTGCTTTTAATGCCATACAACAACGTTTGGCTGATCCTGAGGTCATCAGATTTCAAATTTTCCAGCACAAGAAACGTTTTGGATTTCATTTTGTGATTTTTGAAGATACATCCAATATTTATTTAAAAAACAAATGCAAATGATCATTAGAATATAACACAATCTCACTTTTGTAAAAATTTCAAACAGAATTCGAGCTGTGAGTATTTACTTAAGTACAAACTTTAATATGACGCATAGAGTATTTGACAGTTACAAAACTTTCCTGATTTGCAAAATTTAAAAATTGGTTCTCTTATATCTCACTGAAGAACAACTTTCCTAGAAATGATTAATTTTATAACTATGTTTAATATATGAAATGATTTTTGACCTTTGATGTCCTAAAATGACTAGTATGGGCGATATGACACATCCATACATTTGGTGAGTTGAAAAAAACAAACAAAAAAAACTTATTTCCGTTTGTATACAAAAGTTCTTGAGACAACTTTTTATCTTACTTATAAATCATGATGTATATGTGACCCGTCAACAATTAAGCAAGATAGAATGAGTTTTTCTCAAAATTGAGTCTGGATTACATTATTCTGTTTTCTTCAACGAATAATTATTCAAGTAGCAACAATTCACAATCAGCTCTTACTCAATGTTAAATTTTTCTCATTTCTAAAAAAATGTAGGGGACATTCAATAGTCATTGGCGGAATTATTAAATTCCTAATTAATTCAAATTTTACCAGGTGTTTCAGAGAAACAAATCGAACCCTTATTTAACAAAAAATATATTTATATTATGTCTTTCGAAGTTGAATTGTTTGTATTTTCAAAATACTACATCCTTATAATGTGTGTAATATATTTAATCGATTGAGAAGTTATAAACACGAATTTTGGAAATATATATATTCTTTAAGTTTGAACGTTTGTACGGTTCTGTTAAAAATAATGAACCAATTGAGATATAACTAAATACAAAACCGAATTGAACATTTGCGTGTCCTCATAAAAGATCATGTTGATAATGTAACCTAGAGGCTTTGTTGCGGAGGTATAATTGGAGTTCCTTGTTGGACTCAGAGTAGAATAGAGGATCAACATTGGAGTAATTCTTGTCTATCTCTTTGTTTATTGCTTCTTATAGCTGATCATATGTAATTTTAGGTTTATTTTTTTAAATTCCCAAAATCATAATGTTTTGTATGACTAGTCATGAAAATAAAAATATTTAAATTTGAATTGCCAATTTAAAAACATCTTAAAAGTCCGTGTAACCTTGAACTTTGAGTGTATTCAAGACATTGTAGATTTAAAAAATGAATAAAAAAGGAGCGACGCAGCTCAATAGCCAAAGCACTTGTGAGAAATTGTTTTCTGAAACTCAATGTACGTAGGTTTGATTCATGCTCGCTTCTCGGATAGGATATATACTTTATATATTTTGACTTCAAAGACCATTCCTAAGTCAGATTATATGCATAGAGTTGCATAAATATATGTAGAAAGTATGACCGAAAACAAAGGTGTCCGTGGAATTAAATTAGGGCGGTGCCATGACAGCTAAGATTCTCTTCTCTCACAAATTGTCAGATTAATTTAATTTGTTTGCATATCGAAAATGCTTATGATTTACAGCTCTATATATATATTATTTTTTTATGTGACCCCAAAAATTGTTGCATATTGTTGCTTTTGTATTTCAAAATTCCGAAAAATCCTGACAATTTGAAGGCTGTTTTGGAGGATAGTAGCTTAGCTGTATTGATATTTTATTAGATTGGCTACAAATAGCTATGAAGGCAAGGAAATACACTCTAATTCAACTCTGTATTTAGCAAAGACATTTTTCTATCATAGATTCTACTCTGAATCCAACAGGGACTGACACTCCCCAACCAATCCTTAGCATTACTCTCTATAATTCATGAACTTTATTCTTTGATCTTCACTCCTTGAATGATCACTTTGGAAAAGAAAAAAAAACTTTTCCGACTTCCAACTTTAAAAAAATCTCACAGGCGTTTTAAATCATATGTTATATAGCTCTAAGTATGTACAAAAATAATATCTGAGTTGGAAGTCGTAATATTTCTACAGAACAAAAGAAACGACTACCTAAATATGTAAATGTGGATTCTACATATTTGAGGGAAGGAAGGAAAGAAAGAAAAAGTCATTTGTTATGATTAATTATTCTATATACATACGAACATTTCTAATTATAAATCATCATTTTTTTAAGTGCATCAATTTAAAAACAAAACAAAACAAAGGAAATGATTAAAGTTAGAGTAAAGAAGAAGACAAGGGTCTAATTACTTAAAGGCAAATACTTCATAATAAGCATTTTGATATAGAGATGAGGGAAAATATTTTGTAATTATATAGGTACGTATTATACATAAATGTGCAACAAAATAGAAGGAAGTGAGAATGGATTCTGGATTAGTCAAAGCTATTTACTAGTCATTTTCTTCACATTGAAGTCGTAATTTAATTAGTGTTTTCAGGCAAAGTACACAGTTGGGGTAATGCCCAAATTGACCGAACTATTTTACCTTGTTTTTTGTGTACTAGTCATGAATAGAGGAACATTCATAATATGTAACTAATAATGAAAAACTAATTTATGCTTTTTAAATTTAAAAAAAAGTTTGTCTGTCTGTCTGGGTCACTCATACTTTAAGTGTATGCTTAATATCCTGGAACTGTGGAAAAAAACTTGATCTAAGAAATGGCATTTGAACAAAACCATGTGTAGCTAAAATTAAGAGCTTGATTTTTTTTAAAAGTCATGGGTTGATATACAGTTGAATGCTCAAGAGGTGATAGTAAAAAGGATTTATATATCTTAATATAAGATAAATTCACTATAAATATTGTTTCAAATAAGTCGTTTATTGGTGAAATTTTGAATAATTTTGTAGAACAATAAACTTTTTTTGAACTTCTCAAAATAATTTTAATGATTAAATAAATGTTTGAATTTAAAATTGGTCATAATTATTCATACATAGCAAAGAAGTGAAATTTTTCGTATTTCCTATACTTACCATGTAAAACTTTGTGTTATAGTTTAGCAAATTAACTCCGGGCAAGCCGAGTACTGAAGAATAATAACTTCATGTTTAAGAATTAATTAATAGTATTCATTGACTAAGTCCATCTACCATTTTAATGTCACAATAACTAACATATTATTAGTAAATTAACTATGATTAATATGCATTCAAAACCACAAATAGAAAAATAATATAATTTTAAATTCTCATTCAATGATATTGATCCTAAAACCTTAATCAAAGTCGACATTATTGTTTATCATCATAATATTATCTAAGTTGAAAGGATGTTTTTATGAGAGAAAACTGTATTTAAAAGGACTATAAATCAATTCAAAGTTTGTCAATAGTCATTTCTTTGTTTCCATCTCTTCTTTTGAAGAGGAAGGAAGGAAAGGTTTTTTGTCTTTCTGCTTTCCTTCTCTCTCTCTCTCTCTTCCTCTCCTTACTCTTGTTACATACATACATTAAGAAAGGAATTAAAAGAATGGAAACACATTATACTTAAATCATTTGTTTTTCTGTCAAGAGTCGTTAACGAATAAATAAAGACATTCTGATTTCTACATATATAGGGGAGAGAAAAAGAGAAAAACTAGTTTTTATTTGATAAGAATAGTATATATAAAACTTATATTATAAGTTATTTATTCGTTAGATCAGTAACAATAAATAACAAATAAACAATGGGATTGTGTTATATGTCTTTATAAGTACCTATATGCTGCAAGAGGATAAGTATGGATGATGAAAAGTGACGTCATAGTAGGAGGGGGGGGGGGAGATGATGAAGCCATACAAATGGGATGAAGGTCCCCATTTCTATACTATTTTTAAATTAGGTAAAGAGTGGGAGGATATTGAATGATCTATTCGTTAAATATCTATTCCTCTCTGGGAAGACGAGCTTTTTTGTCCCCTCACAACCTTTACCTTTCAAAAGAAAAGGAAATACTATATAAAGCTAATGATTAAGTATATATTGATACCTTCTTGAATTAATAAATAAGTAGAGCTTTAAAACATTTGACTCTTGGTTTATCCTAAACTGTATCTCACAGCCTTTCTTCTTAAAAGAAACAGGGGAAAAGGCACTAAATTGTGGGAAATTGTTCACAGCACATTCGAATTCAGCATAATTACTCATATGTAGGAAAAAGATGTAGAAAAATAAACAGCTGACAAGCAAATACATACAGTGTTACGCTAAGTTGTAAGTTGAACAAGTTACGCACTTCTCCCCTCCCATTAAATGAGATGACATTGAGAAATGTTTGGTTTTATTTGGCAGAAATAATTGGATTTTATTTTCATATGAATTGTATTTCTAGTCTACCCATTAAATACAGATATTAATGTGGTTGGAGTGATCATAATAAATCATGATCAAGGGGGATTAAGACACCAAACAATGTGAATCTTATTATGTGTATATATTTTAGTGATGTCAAGATACTAATATAATTTAACAAAAATGTCATTGAGGGGAACTCAACTGCCCGTCCTCAGGATTTTTGTTTGGTTTGGGAGGGGGAATTGGATGACGTGACCTAAAAAACAGTTTTCAATTCTTTTAATGTTTTTCTAACTCAGAAATTTGGAGTTGCGTCATTGGCATAACCCTTCTCTATGTTACAGGGTAGAAAGTTTATATACAAATTGCGAAATTTATACTTCATACATATGATCTTAATTTAATTTTCTTTAATATCTAAGAATTAAATTCAAAATAGAAATATCTAGCCTTCAATGATGCTGTCAAACGGTGACGAAGGTCCTTGACGGCGGGACAGTCAATTTAATTACTGATTTGGTTGCAAACCTTAACCTGCAAAGTCTTCAGGGTTGCAAAATACTAATGGGACTTTGCATATGCTTTGCCTCAAGATTGGACCACAAAGATTAGTCCATAAGATTTAAATCTGAGGAGAGTAGAGGTCCTTTGACAAAGAGTTTGGAAAAATTTCGAAAGCCATCTTGGCGGTCTATGAGGGAACTCCATCTTGCTAGAAATGTACTCGTTCCCAAACTTGTGTTTCTACGGCGAAATTCTTCTTGTCCGTAGAGACAAGAGTAACAAGGGTGTAAGCTTTTCTTTTTTTAAAGAAATGCTAGCTCGATCTAATCTTTTTTCAATTACAGCCTCAAAAAGCATTTGACAGCTCATTTTTTGGTTTTCAGATGGACCTCCTGCCATTCCTACGGATCTTCTCACTCCCAACCCTGATGATCTATGACTTCCTTTTTGATCTCAACTAACTTTACCCAGGGACTGTCTTGAATCCTTCTCTCTCTTGAAACTTATTCCAGGTCCTCCAAATAGCGACTTGACTAACTTTAGTGAGCTTGAAAATGCCACCATGAGATTTTACATCTTGAATTTTGGTGCTATATTGGTGAAATAATATTTTGATTACTTAAAAAGATAAATAGAAATATGAATACGCCAAATATGAACTTGATATCCCGAAACCTCAACGAGCTGGAGGCAAATATATTTGCGACTAACCTAATTTCCTTACACTCTATATACCAGAGGTGGGCACTCTAGATTTGGGACTCGACTTGAGTCCATTTTTGAAAACTTCAACTCACAATCAAAGACTACTTGCGACTGGAATTGGACTCAAAAGCTATTTTATAATAAACTCAAGAAAAACTTTAATACTTCTATGGACTTCTATGATCTTTTGAGCCAAGACTTATCTCTCTACTTGAACCATTCCTCATCTCTGCTGCTCATTTGAACAAGCCTCACAAAGTATTGGCTGACCCGTTGAAATAAATTATCAACAACAATGCTCCTTTTGAGGTCATCATGATTTGCAAGTGTTATACATATATCTCCGTAGAGTCTCTTTCCATACCTTGAATACTTCATTTATCATGCAGTATAAGTTAAGAAGAAAAAAACATTAGATATTTCATTAATCGAATAAATACGAGTGAGAGAGAGATTTCTTTTATTTCTTCTGTTAAAAACAACAGTCAAAGTATAAAACACGCTACGTCTTCAAGAGAGAGAGAGAGAAACGAATAGAAAAGACCTTGAAACATTTGCTATGATAATAAATAAAACGCATGTGGAAAGCGCAAATCAATGAATTGAGAGCGTTGGATTAAGAAGGTTTATACTAGGTAATAAGTATTATGTATTATATACCTGAGTGAAGAGATGAGGTGAAGTAATGACTCACTGAGTAATGAATAAAGGCGTAGATCAAAAGAAGAAAAATATATTTCTTTCTTTTTTTTTTTGTTGTTTTTGTCGTCGTCGTCTTATTATTATTATCCGTTCGGGATAATTAATTAAAAGCAGATTCTTAAATCATGATTAAAATATATCCAGAGGAATCATTAAAATAAATAAAACAGCTAATAATAAAAAAATTAAATTAATTAATGCTCAATATAATTCTAACCACAAAAATTGGGGGAAAATCAAACCCACGCTTCATCTTTAATTTATTTTTACATTGATTATCAGGATATTTACCCTGTGATTTCTGAATTTGTATGTCATTTCAAAAAAGTCTGCAAAACATATTTAATAAAAATATGGGCCTTATGAGATACATTTAGCATTTATATGTATATGAAAAAGGCCTTAAAAAACAAGGCTTTTATAAAAGATAAAAAATTGTCAAATTTTAAAAGTTTGAAAACATGGGGGTTCATGAATACATTGATTTAGAAAGCTTGAAAACTACTAACAACAATCCCAGTCCTATTAAAAGAACCTCAAATATCCAATCGACCATCGTAGTTAATTCAACATATAGGTACACTAGGGTGCGACAGCAAAACGTGGACTGTTAATCTATGTTTTCTTTTCTCATTACTATAAAAAGGTTTAGGGATTATTTTTTGATATTCTATTTCCGCCGTCCTTTTTACATAAACAAATTATACTAATTATTTAGTCATTTCATCAGCATGAGCGATAAACAAGCAAAATATCTCCGAGATGATAGAGTTGATGTGATGAAGATTACGGACATTGTTAAGTGATCTGGGAGCCTGGTTTTTAAGTTGGCCAAGATGAAAAAAAATGGAGAAGACCTCTCCAGGATGTCTGGAATTGGAGGGCATAAATTAAAGAGGGATACTAAGATCTTGTTAAGTTTTTAGAAGAATATAAAGGAAGATCACACTAAGTCGATGAATCGCATCTTCAAAGACTTCTCTGTGGCTCCTAAGGCCATCAGGAGGCCTCTTAAGCATAAATTGGGATCATTTCTTTCAATAGTACCTCACACCACTTTCTGACAGAGGGCATGAAAGCCAAGAGGCTAGAGTGGGGGGAAAGAGCCGAAAGTTCTGCGCAGATAACATGGCTAAATTCTGGAAACGAGAAACGGCCCCTTCATCACCAGATTAGAACCCGCTGGGCTCTTTGGAGAGGGAAAGCAATTGTACCTCCAACCCAAATGAGGACTCACTTGACAGTCCTCCATAGTGGCTTCATGGAACAATTTGTCAGATGAGTTTGTCATCAACTCCTGTACGGGCTTCAGGTGACAAGTAAAGACTGTGATTGATAATGAAGGTGGCCATATTGAGTGGAAAAAGTTTTGCAATAACCTTATCTACATGTTGCGTAAACATTATTTTTTCCTTGCCTATTATTGAAAATTTAAAATGATTAATGTATTTCCAAATACATTTCTTGTGTCCATGTCTTGCTACCCTACCTTGTATATAATCAGGCATATTTAAGGATTATTCCAGCACCAATACATATGTAGCAAGAAATTTTCAAATAAAGGGTG
Organism: Lepeophtheirus salmonis; assembly: GCF_016086655.4. Taxonomy (NCBI): domain Eukaryota; kingdom Metazoa; phylum Arthropoda; class Copepoda; order Siphonostomatoida; family Caligidae; genus Lepeophtheirus; species Lepeophtheirus salmonis. The sequence continues at coordinate 9,394,308 of NC_052138.2, read as the reverse complement.
ATGGGACCCTCTTTTGCCAAATTTCCAATGATCATACAGCTTCGTAAAAAAGTCTTTTTTCACATTAGTTTATTTCCAATCTACTGATGTTTTAATATACACCTTAGTTTATGACTATGCGATCAAAATAACGGGTAAAATCATATACTTTATGTATTTAAAAGAATAATCTTTTAAAATAATTCAGGAAATTTTACAGCTGTGTTTTTTTTTCACAAAAAAAAGGTGGGAGAAACGATATTTTTTTTTTTTTCCCTTCCTTTGTAAATATATTTTTTTTAAACAATCACAAAATATAGAAGAAAAGAAGAAGAGAAGGAAAAAATATCCGTATCCACTTAAATTTTTGTTATGTATATTTTTTCACGCTGACCAGTCGTTTTATTTAGCGTGTTTTTCTTCTTCTTCTTTTCTTTTCTCTCTCTCTTCTTTTTCAAAACACTTTATTATATTGACGGCTAATTTGTCTATCTATCTTTTTAAACATCTATTAATGGAATACAAGGCACATCAAATCTTTGAATGGACGATCAAGGAGGTATTTTTATAATAATACAGTTCATTAATTAATTAATTTTTGAGTGGACGCTCTAAATAGGAATAATTAATTAAGAACATATAAAGCAATTGATGGAAACTAGTGTTAAGAGTCAACTCAACATCTTCTAGTTTAGATCATTATTAATAAATCAAAGCTTCTGGCCTAAGTCGAATGTCCAGCATCTGTAGTTTTGACTGACCTCTTGAGTGTAATACTATTTAGATATGTGACTAATCATCACCATTCCCATCTTTTGAGTTTTGCTTATAATTCGAGATCAAGTAAATCCGAATTTTGACTCAAATTCAACACTAATTGAAACCCACTTCTAAATGAAAACATACATAAGGTAGTCAGGTAAGTGACAAAAAGAACTAAGAAATATATTATTTGGTTTGATTACGATCGACCATTTATAATGCATCCATTAAGTACTTCTAACTTCATTAACCAGATGCTCAATTTGTTTTAAATATGATTAATTATGTATATTAAATAATGACAGAGAGAAAGTGTATTTTTTTATCCTCACCTCACTTGCAATGGTATAACTTGGGGTTGTTCCAAGGCTCATTAAGTTCTATTGATCCGTGCATATGTACATAGATGACTCTGTGATAATGTGTAATTACATAAATATCTTAAATAGTTCTTACTTGTTATTTACACTATCATGGCGGGCTTTAGTTTCCGTAGACTGAGGAATGTATTTGTCCTCTAATCCTTTCTTTTATTATGGCCCAGGTATGTTGTTTCAAAATATTCATGTCAGTCACTCATATACCTCAGATTCAGAGGAAATACTCTGATTGTGTTAATATTTATTACCACAATCTGAGTATTTTTCTGGGAGATGGTTCCTATAGATATTGCAGGCCCAAATATTTGGTATTGAGTCTCAAGTGTAGTCTTTACTTCACAAATCCAAGCCCTTAAATATTTTGATCGAGTCCTCGGATATACTTATTTCAAGTCCATAATAATAATTAATTTGAGTGTTAAGGCTTTTCTTTAGTCCAGTATAACAGCCCAGCTCTCATTTATCATGGACTCAGACTTTAATTAGACTAGGAAATATAAGGATTCGGACTTGACTCTGAACTATATGTATGAACTTTGTCATGTTTTTGAATAAATGCTCTCATTTTAAAACAGAAATTACGTGATAAATTTAAACTCGCCTAGATTCCAGTGTTTTTGTACAAATCTATATAATATGCACAAGGTCATAAATTGGCTATTCAAGGGTAATGATAATTAGCCCTTATTTTTTTGCTTCTTGCACATGGCAACTACAGACTAACTAATGAAATATCCGTGTTTTTATAAAACTCGGTTGCAATCGAAATTCAATATTGCATACATGTATATTAGGGCTGGTACGGCACGAAGTTGTACGGCGGTTCGGTGCGGTACGTATATATATATAATCATATAAAATATTTAGTTATTATAAAATTTTGGTTATTTTTTTTATCATTCTTTATTTGGTTATATAATATTATAACATTCATGTATAAATAAATCGGAGTAATTGCGTTGCTTATTATTTTTTACAAAATCGAATATATATATTTTTTGTCATAAATATCTGTTACACCTTAAATATTGATATGATACCTACGAATGTGATTAAAAAAAAAAAAAAATGATAAAGACATACAAATTGCTAAAATGGATCCCGGTTGTATGGTGGAGGGATAATTAAGATAAATAAAATGATTCCAAGTTAGCTTCACAATACCTAATAGCTACAGGTACATCTGTATCAGACAAAATAATTTTGCTAAAAAATGTATATGTATTCTCATGAATAATACTATTATATAACCCCTGAATAATTTAAATCAACCTTGTTTTTTTTAAAAAGAAGTTAAGTATATTTTGGAGGCATTTATTTCTACAAAATAATTAATTACTAAGGTATAAAATAACGAAAAAACTTGTACAAGTACTTTAATTCTATTTAAAAAAAGCATTTTATTATTCTACCATACACAACCGCGTACCATGAAGGGTGTACCGCGATTTGTACTGTGGGTTTAGTGTACTGTCCCAGCCCTAATGTATCTACATTAATAATATGTTCTTATGAGTTATATTACAATTTGACTATTATTAATTAATAGAAAGCTTTGATTTGTTTTGACTATCATTTGAGTTTTTATAAAAATATTTAAGGGTAGTTTGAGTCATATTGAAAAAATGGTTCACTTTAGTATACTAAAGTTCTTGTTTTTTAAGTTTGAGTCATCCAAGTTTAATGTTATTTAATTTTTATTTTCATAAGGGACCAGTCAACTACGCATTCCATCACATTCCGACATATACTTGAGTAAACATACATACATATATTTACCGGTATATATCAAATTCCATTCTTTTGTATTTAATATATCTTATATTTGTATAATAAATAAAAATTGCCAATGATCAACTCAAATAATTATTCCTCAATTATTATTTCTTTGCAAAAATTATATGTGTTCATCTATGCAAAATAATAATAAAAAATATCAGAAGAAGGAGAGAAATACTTGTGAGGTTTGCATACAACAATTACAATCATTGTCTAGTATATTTATTTATAGAATTCGGGAAATTCTCTGATTCTTTATTTTCATGTATGGATATGGGAGTGGTCCTTAAATGTGTTCTTTATTTTTTTAAATGTTAGGAGGACATTGCAGTCAAAGATGATTCTTTTGGTAACATCTTTATGATGTATAAAGTTTAAGGCATATAATTACAATATTTGCAAAATATACCCACAATTTAAGAACCACGCTAATGTACATATATATGTATATGAAGGTAAATATACTCTATGCAATTCAGTTTGGTCACGTTTTGTCTCTTTCTTTCTTTGTATTATATATTTTAATCTATTCAGGTACAGAACCTTAAATTTCCTTTTTTTTGATTTTCGCAATAAAATATCTTTCTTTTAAGCAAGAAATGTAAAAATAGGTTTTTTATAAGAAAATACTGTCAGTTTCGCAACTTCTTTTTTCGGAGATTTCTGGTAGATTTATAGCTACAAGAAATTCACGAGTATTTAATTATATACCCTATACAGGAACAAATGTTTTGAAAAATGGAACTTTACTCTTCAACAACAATAGTATACGTTCCTAGTCCCTTTTTAACATTAATCTCGTACATACCTTAAAATACAGAAATATTGATTTACAATAGATGTGGATTATATACCAGTTGATCCATGGAAAGGACATACCTGTTACTCGAGATTGTGTCAACATATTTCAAAGCTTGAAATGGTTTGAGAAGCTATGGTGCTTATGTTTCTTTTCCAAGGTTGCTGTGTTTCCTGAGGACTCTCAGGTTAAAAAGTGTTCAAAAATAGACTCTTGGATCAAGATCTCTGCACTTTTCCGGTAAGAAATAACTCCTACGGAGATTTCTGACCTGCTCAAGGTTTTGAAGAACATAGTCTGCCTTGTCATATAGCGGCTTGCCAGAAGAATGGCGCTTCTGCCCATATGGCAAACGCCACAAAGAAGTTCATCCCTTAAAATAACAACATGCTGGACTTCTGGCCTAATTCGATGTGGCCACCATACAGGCCTGAACACGCTTGACTTTTTACTTTTGACTAAGCAATTATCTACAACGGGTGTGTAGCTTGTAGACACTGGCTAAAGGCCATCATCGCCGCCAAGGACGAATGCAATGAGAAGTAATTGTTCTCAAGGAGTTTGTGTCAAAACTCACAACTGCAACATTAATTATGTGCGAGTTAAATGATTTGGGAATTTTTCCAAATCTGCATTAAAGTTCCGTATTTTGAATATAATATGTGTTTTTGAAGTAGTCATGAAATTTGAAATTTCAGATGTCTCATATTTTCAAAAAAAAAATTTACATATATACTGAGGATGCACGAATAGCATTTTAGCCCACAGGTCGGGTTATGTACGAGATTCATTTGAAAAGTCCTATCAAAGTCTGAGAAATGGCCCTACTGGGACGTATCGAGGTTATGTTTAGTTAGTAGCATCTCTTGAAAGAACACAAACCAAGTTTCAGTAAGATCGGTCAGTGTTAGCGAAGTCTACTTAATTATGACCAAAAGAATCGTCGCATGAACATTACTCATGAGCTGTTGACAGACGTCAATGATGATCCTGATTTCCTGAAAAGATTCATTCATGGTGAAAAATCATGGATATATTGTTATGATATCGAAATTAAAGCCCAATCGTCCAAATAGAAGAGCCCAATGGAGATAACAAAAAATTGCCCGTCACGCTTAATAATTCATACCATTATACTTCTCTCAAACAAACTAAACAAATGATATAGCTGAAACTGTAAATTTATGTTCGTAGCAAGTGTAAAAAACATAGAAATCACGAATGTACCTTGACTGCTAAATTTGAAAAGTCACCTTACTTATTGAACACACCTCGTACATAAATCATACAAATATATATTTAATCAAATATTTTGTGGATTTATAATATATTATATGGGAGTCATAAAAGAGTGTAGAATTAAGTCTGTCATTCGATGTGATCATAAGTACATTGAATCCATTTCGTAAAAGATTGAACGGAAAATCAAATCCCCAAAACGGAGTATGAATTGTAAGCCGTATCAAAAGGGAAAAGTAAACCTTTCGCGTCTTCAGATCTCATAATTATATATTTATAAAAAAAAGTAGAGTTGGATTCAATTCCCAATTTTTGTGTTCGGTCAAACTTCTGCAAATTATCACATAATATAAAATGTCCGGATATCTCTTATCTAATACAACAATCGACTCACCTTTTATTAACAAAGTAGTCGATCTGTAGTAGATGTTTACAATTTTTTTGAGTGTAATACTAGAAATTACTATTGGACTTATCATTATTAGTCCAATTGTCGAGATTTGGTTATAAATCAAATCCAAGTAGCCAAATATTCTTAATATATTTTGGCTGAGGTTGAGTCAATTTCAGAAAATGATTGGCCTTACTTTAATTTGAGTCTCTAGTATAAATTAATAAAAAAACTTTTTTATATATACGTCTAAATAATCTGATATTATATCATTTTAATTAAAGTTTCCAAGTATTTATAACTGTACTCAGATTGTTTTTTGTATCTTTGTTTAACTAAATAAACTTATTTTTATATGTAGGAAGCTCCTTAAATTATTGTTTATTCTTATCAAAACTTTTCTATCAAACTTTGTTTTAGTTAAACAATAAAAAAAACCTTTGAAACAAAAACAAAAAGTTTTTAATATTATTTATTTTCATTGAATATATTTTTGTATGTAAAACTTTTTAGTCTTATTTGATAAATAAAACTTGGATTGGGGAATTATAATATAATTTCAACCATTTGGTTAAATAATATCATAGAGTGAATCATACTTTTTCAACGAAATAATGAATAAAATATCATCAAAAAAGAATATGTCAAATATCCCCAAAAGTGTATTAGTTTGACTTAAGAAATAATTATCAAAGTAATGTTACATAGTTGGGTCCTTAATTAAAGAATCCAAATGTAGATAAAATACCTTTGATAATTGGTGAATAAAACATATTCACAAATTCAACTTGATATTCACGACAAAATATTTCTAAAATGATCATAAAATCAATCTTGAAATATTTTTTTTTTCTGCCTGGATGACTTGTCTTATAATACTTTCCTAAGCCTTTGGAAACCCCAATTTTTTATATACAAAAAGTGATTTTTTTCTTGGTCACATGTTGAAATAAATTCCTGGTTGTTTCTTTTTACGACAATTCTAGAAGCTCTTATTAATTATTCATTATTTAGGCTTTTTTAGGATCAAGATTTTTCTGACGTAAAAATGTAAGTATATCTGTACAATTAACCTGAGGACTGCTGGTTCTTTCATTATTCCTAAAAATGTGAATAGATGCTAAGGAAGAGACAAGTACTTATTGAATGTCTTACAAACGGGACTGGAGTGGATCGCAGTATTCGGTTCCATACTATACAACGATACAATAATAGTCTGATTTTTGATCAATTAATGAATAAAATCCCTCAGTTATAGGCTGCAATCAAACATAATCTATGTACTTTCAAGAATATTAACCAATTATATGTCCATTGCATAGTATCAACATAACTTTTATGCATTTTCCTACTCAGAGTATTACATACACGTTTATTTCCATTATTATGGGAGTCCAATTATGTGTGAGTAATCTGCATCATGTTATGAGTCATAAATGATGACATAAGAATCATTTATAAATATTTATGGACATAGATACAACTGATGTCATCAATAAATAAATAAGAACTAAAAGTCCGTAATAAAACAATAGAAAAAAGAATCCGCAAAAATGTGGAATTAAATAAATTAAATATGGAAGCATGTATGTACATATAATGAAGATTTGATTTACTTTTTATTTTTTGCGTTTACGTTTGTTCCTGGACCGACATGTATTTTTATCGTTTATGCATTGAAAATAAAATATACCTATGAATAAATATTAGTAGGTTGACAGGGAAGAGGAAAAACAAACAGATTAAATAATATCAGATTGCAATGCATTTTTCTATTGTGATTATTGACAGACGTACATGGGTTCATTGTATTTATACTCAAAAGTAGTGCTGTGTTGATTCGAACAATTATCGACTCGATACAAATCGACTCAAATAATAAGTCGATTTCTAAATTTGTAAAGAAAACTAATCAATTTTAAATTTCATTACGTTTTCGGCTTAACTTCTATCTCTAAACCTCATAAAAATTGGTTAGAGTTTTATGGCGCTGCTGTCCATAATTTAGCAATTTTCGAGTCAATCACAATGAATATTGTGGTTCCTCTACGAACCTCTTAGGGTACATATACTTCAGGTTTCTAAGGAATTGTACGAGCTGTTGTAATTTCAGAAGAATCTGTAACTTGTATAGTTTATGCACAAGGGTAGAGAGATATAATGGACTTTTGAGATATCGTAGATAAATTCAAAAGGCTATTCCCACAATTTACAATGACTCTCATTTATAATCTCTTATTTAAATACATCATCAATCAATAAAATTACCGATAATGGTTATTTAATGTTTAATCTTTTCATATAGATCTATTAAAATTACGAATTTAATATGCATTTACGGTAGCTTAACTGTGGAATTATAAACTTTATAGTGTGCCACAGAATATGTCACATCAATGGAAGATTTTCAATTATAAGGACCGTCCATGGACTTTTCAATTATTGCATTATCCATATTACAAATACATATACTCTAAATTCATCAGTCATTTTTTTTTTGGCAAATGCAACTTGTACAATTAGCATATTTTTTGTTTTTTTTATCAATTGGGGATTTTTTTACCTTGCTAGTAGTGTTTTACACCATTCAATCATTAATAACTTAGAAACCGTATTGATTTTTGCAAATCATTGACCTTTTTTTCTTGTTCTTTTTGGAGAAGGAAAGGTTGAGAGATATAATAGAAGATAGATTTAACTCTTAAATTTATACTGTAATAGAACGAAACTATTTCGGGGTGGGGGGAGGGGGAATGAAATTCATGGGTCCATTTTCAAGAATGGAGAGAAAAATTAAGCAAAATTACTAAAAAATAGGTTAAATATATTAATATTTTTAACAATTTTAAGAATATTAAAAAGCCTTCAAAAGTTTTATGAACGATTTCAACAAAAATCTCATGTTTTCACAAGCGTGTCTTGCGTACAAGTTTCAATTTTTTTTTGTCTTAAAATGCATTATTAAATGACAACGTCGGTTATTCTAATTACCAAATATTCATAGAAATCTGTCATTTCCTTTTGATCTTATAACTACTGTGTTGAATGAAACATTATAATTCCTACTCATTCTCACTTCATGTATTATTTTTAACAAAATTGTTGCAATATCATCAAAACACGTAGAACACTTATAATACGTATAACATTAAAAAATGTTTGACAGTATTTCGTATATTCTGAGAGTCTTACAGGGTTGCCAGATTATCTTTTTTTAAGCATTTTGCCCTTGAAAAATTGGATTGGTCCTTTTTTATATTTGGTCTAAAACTTAAACTATTTATATTTAATATTTATGTTTTATATAGCCATTTTTCAAGAAATTTGACTTAAAAGGTTCTGCAGCCCATCAAAATATTTCAAATGACAATGCAACCGAATGTATTTAAAGGTTAAATATCCCTGATATAGTGTACTTTCATTGTATTTGATTCAAACAATCAAACTATATTATGATAACAAATGTTCTCAAGATACTTCATTTTACTTTGCAAAATATATCTCAGACAACATGACGTACAGGTTTCGGAAGCAAATCAATTACTGAATGACCGATTTTAGTAAAATTTCAATAATTTTGAATTTTTTTTTACAAAACTTTGAGACACGACCTTTGTGAACATGTTCCCTAAATATGGCCGCCTCACCAGCAATCACAGCCTCCACAAGGCAGGAGAAATCCTTTTAGGAGTTGATGATGAACTTCTCGGACAAGTTGTACCACTCCTTCACAAAGGATGCCTTCAGCGACTCTGCGTTCGGGTGAGATGTCTCCTTTCTAATATGTCCTATATAGCAAAGTCCAGCGGATTCAAATCCGTCGAAGATGATGGCCACATGTCCTAGGACAAAAAATCAGCCGTTTTGTCGGTGCAGAACTTCTGGCCGGTGTATGTGAGGGTGCACCATCTTGGGTCCACACATAGCTGTCCTCTTGGTAGGTGGTCTTGAGCCATGGCAGTATGGTGAACCTCAGCACCTTGTAGTAGGCCTTCTGGCCGATTTTCTCTCCACCCTTAAAAAAGAAAGGAGGTACCTTCTTGCCGTCGGACGCCACGGACCCCCAGGACCATCGTTTGACCGGAGTTTTGTACCACTCTGTTCCTGTGGTGGTCCCCCACCAACGGTGTTTTGTACGGAACACTCTGTGACCTCCTGTGGTGGTGTCTGATGGTCCTGGTAATGGGAAAATCTTCTTGTCAGAGAATTTTTTTACTTTGGAGCCATTTATCTTGATCCATGCACAGACTTTCTTTGTAATGTGCATGAAAAAATCACAAAACCTCTCTATGTTATCTTTAGCAGTCCACGTTTTGCTTTCGAATCCTGGGAAAGCTGGTTCTAACGTGGATTTTCTGAGTATCAAGGACCCCTTCCAATATATTATAGTACACCCTGGTCCACAGGTTACGCTAAGGTCCAGGGAGATAAAAATCTATCACTGCCTCTATCTGGAGTATCAAGGAACCCTTATAATATACTATTATACACCCCAGCCCACGGGTTGTGCAAGTGAACACTAGTCCAAAAGGTAAATAATTACCCACCACCACCGTTTTTAAACATTAAAGACCATTTCAGTATTTTAAAATATATCAACAATCTGTATCCGAAGAACAAAATTGTTCCATCGTCACCCTTAAATGCCAGCTGAAGATAATTGGACATACTTAAAGTGCTCACATTGACAATATGCATGACTGAGTCATTCCTCAATGCTGACAAAGTTCCCAGAGAGAAGGAAGTTAGATTGCGACCGACCGCGTCTATTCAGTCGGATGGAAATTAACAAGGCTTCAAGTGATGCATTTGTACAAACTCCAAACAAATAAGTACATCTACAAAAAAAGGCCTAATAGGACAACACGCTGCAAAAGCAGTCTATTTGGTTAATGTATTTATGTTTAAGATATATCAAATAAAAATATTTAAGTTAAAAAATTAGGTAATATTAGCAATGTTCAAAAGTGATTTTTTGAAATTATTACATTTGATGTTGAAAAGTATATCTAAATAAATTTTTTGTTTAGGTCTATTTTGAAAAAAAGATATAAAGTTTATATTAAATAGGATTTACAATTCTAATGTAAATTTGTATTAGATTTTGTCTTGTTGCTGACATGATTCATGACTTCATTATTCTCATCGCATGTACTGTAAAAATTTTGAAATATCAATTTTATAACGTAGCTGATTAATTTGAAATTATTTTATAAGAACTTATGATTGTGATGGTCACACAGTTAATTAATTAGTTATTAATTCTATACAAGGGATTTATTTTAGAGGGGACAGATATTGTGGGTCTCTTGCAGATCCATATTGCATAATATATACTACTACTAGTTCACTTATACCTATTCAAAATATAGTTAACACAACCTCTCTTGTTAAATTGTGCCCAATGTATCCGTGTTTTTCAATTCTTCAGTTCTATTAAATTCAACCTTTTCCTCCATAATAAAAATACTTTTATTATTGATTGTTTTTCGTCTTCTTTCCATTTCTCTTTGGAGCCAATCAGTGTCAATTATCTCTCTCTCTCTCTTTTCTTTTTGACTGAAAAGGAAAGAAAAAAAAGAAGAAAAAAGGAATTGGTTCCCCCTAACCACCAAAGAACCATTCAAAAAAAGGGAGAGACAGAAGAGGAACGAACCATGAGGACGTAGTTTTTTCCTTTTTCCTTAATATCTTATGTTGGAGACATAAAAAAGACTATAAAAGAAGAAGAAAAGAGGATGTATTAGGAGTGGTTGTTCCTGATTGGCTGAAAAGAATGAAAGCTTTTTTTCTTCCTCTCTCTTTTCCCCTACTTTTATTGTTCTTCTGCGTTCGTTCCTTAGTCTTGTGTTCTTCTTTTTTCTTATTGTTCTTATTGTTGATGTTGTATCTTAGACTGCGCCCTCTCCATTGGCCCGAATAATATTAACTTTTATTATTTTAGAGAGGGTTGTAACTGATGTAACTTCCAAGTGGAGAGAGTTTGGTTTGTTGCTCTGTTTTGAGTACTTCCATGTTACAACAGCAACAACAATACGAACTAACTATTTACATCCATTTATAATGACCAAATACAATACAATGTCAATCATAGAATTGTAAGGGGAGGTTGCGTGATGTTGCACATTTTTCTTCCCATTTTTATATCCAATACACAATAAATCGTGTCATTACGGCACAAACACAAAAATATTCAATGTATGTACTGTTTTGAAAATGACAGGAATTACTTGCTGATCCCTCGTCGTAAATCTAGTATGTATGTATATATTTTAGTCTTTATATGAATAAATTTTAGAAATATAGAAATACAAATGTATAGCTACCCTGTTAATTAAATATTATTACGGCAATGGTATTTATAATACAGTATCAAATAAAAGACAATGCTATGATCTTAATATTATTAAATATATGTATTCAATTAATCTTAAAAATTGTGGTGAACGAAAATGACAAAGATAGTATGCGAGTACTTTAGTAATAAATAGCAGAAGGTATGGTTGACTTATTTGGCTAACTACCAAATGAAAAAAGGTCCTTTTTTCTGTTTATTTTTGGAGAAAGATTTGTGTGATGTAATAATGCTCATTGAATAATATTATTACAAAACTATTACAAAGAAGTGTTAGGCTTGTCGTTATCGTAATTATACGTAGGGGTTAGGGGAGCTGATGAATACTTTTGAGGAAGAGAAATAGAAAAAATATATTTACCCAAGAGGACCAAAATTATTTCTTTGCAGATTTTTAATAAGAATTCGGGATGTCCTGGGTTTGATACATTCCAAAAGTGGTTACTTGCAATTATGTTAATATATGTAGGATCTGAAATTCTACCAAAATTCCTATCATTGTTCTTTAAAAACATCTAGGTGATGGTATCTAGGTACATATTTTCTCCCCTCTTATTGTGGCAACCCTGACATGACGTTTCGATGTCCACATGGAACTACTATCCATAACATAAATGATAAACTCATTTTTGCTGACGTCATCTCTATCAAGTACCAACTTATTGCTGAGTCAGCAGTAGTTGGTTTTTGTGTTACTTTCTGTCAATTTGAATCTTTGATAGAAAAAGGGATTTGTCATGTTATGAAAAAAGTTGAATGAATCAATAGGATTTTTTTTTTTCAAGTACACGGGATACAAATGTCAAAAACACAACAAACCTCTTTTACTTTTTGGCTGAATGAAACAGAAATGTACAATTTCCATCACATATTGGAGTTCAAATAAAGAAAGGTTTCGTGATGTTAGGGATATTTTCTCTTATTCTCATTTTTCTCTCAACACACAACCACCTTTTCTGTGGGGACAATAAAAAAATTATTTGGTAATGTTTAATGCCTTGTAACCATCTTTTATAATAAATTCTATTTTTGAAAAAAAAGTGGGACTTATCTATTAATTATTAAGTCTTGAATATCTTGTTATGAGTTTTTGGACTTTTTATTTTTAGTATTTGGTTCATCAGTTCAAATATTGTGCACCTTGTTTCCATTATTTTAAGGAAGGTAAATGCAGATTAGCACATCAATGATGTATAATTTAAAATGATGATTTCATTCCTACAAATAAGACACATTTAAAATGGCAGAACCTCTTTTTTTCGAAAGGGAAAAGAAGAGGTTTGAAGATTATAAAGTTTTTAAGCCGATACACCAATTATGTGCTCAAATGATTTAAGCTGTTTTATCAAATTAACATAATAAAATTTAACTCTAGTTGAAGTGTTTCCTGTTGAATTAAAAGGAGAAATATTATCTTAGATTAAACATTTAAATAACCTATTTTTCACATGTTGTACAAAAGCACTAAAAACCTTGTATACTTTTTGGTAGAATAAAATAGGAGATTTTCATATCTTATATAGTCTTATCAATAAGTAAATAATCCTTTGGCATAAAATCCTGTTTTTGCATGTTGTATTTTCATATTGTGTAATGTAGGTTTGATCTTGTACTCTGTTCAGGAGAGTTGTTCTTAAATCATTGTTTAATTCCAAATGTTGAAAAAACATTGCCCAAACATGTTTATTTATGTAAAAGATGAAGAAATACAAAGTTTGAGTTATATTGATGAGCTTTTACATCTTTATCTCTCTAAATTCTAAACAATCTTAAAAAAGTGTTAAATAGTTTTACTATAAAATGATTAATTCTTATAATCAATTATAAATGAAGTATTATTCTACTGAAAATTACGGACGCACTCGGAATAGAACTAACAAAAGAAGATTGGTTGGTGGCTATGCCACCGATAACTTGGGATCACCTAAAGGCTGACGTGCTGATCTCAAAAGTTATATGACTTTTATACTTTATCTGGCTATGGGCTCTACAATAAAGACGACATGACTCGATAATTACATTGACGGACAATTGAGGGTGCTGCAAACGTTTTGAACAACCGGTTTTTATATGTTATATGTATGTTTATTGGAAGATAATTAATAATTATTTAATATATTGAATGTTAATGATTGTTTTTATATATATTATATATTCTTCTTAAGTGTTAAAAAAAAATAGTGTTATTGTACTCTGTATAGTACGCACATATTTTTTTTTTTTTTTCAACATTAAGATATTAACTTCGATGTGGAAAAGTGCACATTTTCCACAAGAATGATATATTTAGTCAAATGGACAGTACTGCTCTTTTTTTCTTATAGTTATTGATGTCCTGAAAGATATGAATTGATTACAGAGATTTTTAGTAGATTTTCATGGTAGACAGGAATACAATTTAGCCATACCTCTATTCATGTAAGTGTTACCTTACAGTTGTTATAATTTATTATCAAAATAAAAACATTTTGTATTGATCTTCTACGTATAGTGCGAACTTGTTTTGTGCTTTTTGTATAATAAAAGATCTAAACTTTCTTTGATTGTTATTTATTATGAATGGTTCTATGTTAAATGTTTTTAGGCATAAACCTATTATCTTTTGAAAATTAGAAAATATATGTTGATTTTTAGAACTTAAAAGACAATATACATTTTTTAATTATATCCCCAACATTTTGAATGTAAAAAAAGAAGAATTTAAGGAGCACTCTAATGTAGTTTCATGAAATTCGAATGTTGCCAAGATATTTTCTAATTAATTCAGAGATAAAAATTTTCATATTTTGAAAAAGAAAACACACACACGTCACAGAGACTTCCCAAGGTTAAACCATAAACTAATAAGTAGATACAATAAACATATGTAAGACTGTGGGATGCATGGAATTTGACCCCAGTGTTGCTCAGTGTTTCTCTCCAACTCTCAGAGAGGGTATTTATGTTCTAAGCATATGCTTATAAATATGTATGCTGTAGTCGCAATTAATTAAATGAAACTCTCTGAGGGGGATAAAATTATGTGAAAAAGGAAGCACGGTGCTTATGAATCAAACATCAAATCAACAAAAACAAAACAAAAAACTCATACATTCTCAAAAAGTAATCGAGGTTGCGTTAAGAGTATATTTAATAAACTATTTTCATAGTCATCGAATGCTTTTGGTCGTTAGCAAAGAAGTTAGAGGTCGTCTTGAGGGACTTGCTCATTTATTTCTGATGGTTATTTGGAAACACTTACAAGGGAGAGAAGAGCAAATACAAAGAAATACGAATTGTGTTCAATGAGTGACTTTGTATTTTTGGGAAAAATATATTTATTTATTCATCAATATTTATGTTGATCCCTTCAAAGTAATCTCATGCCCAAAACCGATATGTTAATATCCTCAGCAACTCAACATTTCAAGTGTTTTAGAGTACTTAATTTCGTTTTGAACCCAAAATTTGATGCAAGTTCGTTACTCCATGTTTTTCTTTAGCAAAAATAGTCGCCAAACAAGCAAAATTTCAGTTATAGCCATTATGTCTTTTTAAACAAAATAAACATATTATATAGCTGAAACACTAAATATATAGGTTCGTGACGAGTGAAATAAACATAAATACATTAAAAAATTACAAAATCGAATAAAATGTACGTTGCCCGCAAAATTTGAAAAGTCGCCATACTTTTAAAATACAGCTCGTAATAAAAAATGTCTTTTTTGTTTTTTACTATCCGGGAAATTCCTGAGAAATTATTTTCCCCCTGGAAATCCCCATATAATTAAAATGAATTAATTTCACTTTTTTATATCTAAAAACTCACTATTACTAGATAAATATCAGATGAAACTTTAATGTACTTAATAATATTTAAAATGTACAATTCAATTTTGTAGATTCCTTATCTTTTATCAGTAGTTCAATTTTCTTTAAAAAGTTTATCGCTCATTACTCTGCTGAACAAAATTTCTTATGAAAAACAGAGAGCATTTTCCCAAAATTGATGTTTACTTTGTTACGGAAACTATGATAAAAATCTTACTCCTTCATTGACAATTAAATTGATAAAGTCTCCCACCTCAATTTCAATGCTTAGTAGTGGCAGGAGTAAATATGGGTTGATTGATTTTATAATTTATAATTATTTTCCGGAGAATATGATTTTTGCTTACAAATAAAACTACTATATATCACACTTATGATGCTGCAAAGATCCCCCTTCCCCCTTATGTATATTATCAGTTGAAGGATAGTCAAATCGACCCAAACTATTTCTTTGCCTGTATCTATTTCTTTCCCTTTGTGATTCGATAGGAACTTTTCTGAACATACTCAAAACATTTTCTCCTTTTTTTTCAAGCCAATGACTTGTTTTACATATTTTGTTTACATTTTAACCAAAATTAAAATCTAAAGATTAATACATTTTCAGAGTGAAACTCAATTATAGTACGATAGGTATTCAATCGAGTAAGAAAAAATATTGATATTATGCTGACTAACATATATACTCGTAGCACGCAGTTCTCTCTTCTGTAATCCATGTTCATTTATGACATAGCTCTCGCAACCTTTCTTCTAAAAAAACAGGGGGAAAAGACGCAAAATAATCTTTGGGGATTTAGCTAATTATTATTCAATTGTTTTACTTCTTTTCCCAGGTTATCCAGGTTCCGACCTTTTTGGAATGAAATTCAATAATCTCAAATTGGATAAGGTTCTGTGAACAATTAAAAACAATTCATTATTGACTAACTATTCCATAGGTGAGAAGAATAATTGACTCACTGATAGTATTAACTGATTTTGTAAAGATTCTTTTTGAAGGAAGGTTTGCAAGATATAGTAAAGATAATAGATGGACAGCTGACAACAAAAGTATTTTTTTAGCTGGACTCTCATTCCAGCAGCCCTTCATCATCCTCATCCCTGGTCTTGACGTGCTCCATTTATTGAAACCAACTTTGTTGAGGTTATTTAGAGTGTATATCCACAATCATAAAAGAAAGGAGAGAAGAGCACCACAATAAAAGAGAAAGGAGAGGAGAGAGAGGGGGAATAAGTTGTTCCCTCCTTTCCTGTTCTCCACTCTCTCTCTCTTTCCTATTCTATGAACATTTCCTTTGATACGATTAAGTATTAATAATTCATAGAATAATAAAAGATCAAAACTCTATGAAAAGGAAAGAGAAAGGCAGAGAGAGAGAGAGAGAAAGGAAGTGAAAATCGTTTGGACATAAAAAATGTATATGAATGTATAAATAGGGTTCCATTAAGTGCTTTCAGAGAATTGACTATACATATATATATATATATATATGTACAATCTCACAAAGATATTATACATGTTCAGAAATCATACCTTTTCTAGGATAAGGGGATGACGTATAGGGTTCTCCTCCTCCTAGTGTTGTATGGATCCTTAATGTGGGACAAATACCATTTACTCAAAGTGACTACATACATCAGTTTACCAATGGGGCATGAGTGTTGTTGTCTTATATTAGCTGGTAAACAAAACGACACCTTGTGGCACCACCTTGCGGTAAAAAGATACAACTCCCTTACTGAATGTATTTTTAAATATAAAATAGTGGTGTATATTACTCACATTGAGGGCCCTGGGAAATTTATTTTTTAACCCACAAGCTAGAAACTCTCACAGTATATTGCAAATTAGTTTGCTCATGCCCTACTGAATTTGTTCTGTACAAAAACCTCGAGAACCTTTCATGCATTTAAATTATAAAAAGTATATATGCACTGTATGAGAGTATTAACTTTAAGGTAGATAGATGATGACATCACCGGCAAAGATTGTTCTATGGATTAAATATATTGTGTGTCCAATTCGGACGAGGGCTCAGTTTTAGGCCGATGGGAAGAATTTTGATATATAGTTATACATGTTAAATGTTGTAATTTTCGAATGATAAATAAATATCCCCAGTAAAAGTCAAATGCACCAGGTAAATATATTTTCTTTACTACATACCATTTATGCCTCATAAAACTCATTTTAAATAGGTGTAATTTAGCTATGCTGTTCAAATGTTATAAAATACAAATGTTAAGTATTTCTTATATTAAGCAACATGGTATATACCTTTAATATGGGAAATAATTATGGTATATGGAAGCGAATAAACTGGATTTCAAATTTCAGCTGTTAAATTTTTTATTGTAATTAGATAAGATACGGAGAAAGAGAAAAGTTTGAAAAGAGAAGACAATCACAATATTCCCTAGTTCATCATCCCGATAGAGACTTTATTTTTTCTTCCTTTTGGGATATACTGTTTGCCAATAGTTTAATCAAGTCAATCACCTGATGTAAAAAACCATTGAGTAGGATTAACGTTAAGTTGAATAGTCCAAAACTTATTCTACTCCAGCTTTTTATTCAAAAAGACGTATCCCTCACAATGTCAAACTGCTATTAGAAATTGTTTCTCTATGAACTCTAGTGATAACTTCGTTCTCTTCCTTTAAGAACAAAGATATTTTTTAGGAGTTTTTAATACATAAATATATAAGTAATGATAACTTTAATTACATCATTAGATCGCATTCTATTTAACTTACTTATTAGTTTAGAAATAATAATCTGCATTGCTCTTTGAATATTCAATACTCCTACGTACTATATGTTAAGGAATTATTGTTAAATCAGCAATGAACAGGAGTTGTAGAGTGTGAGATGATGTAACATGAGACAACTGCTCTTTTTTATTCCTTTTTATTGTGTTGCTTATTGAGAATTTTACTTATTGATTATCACAGAATTATGTGAGGATATTATACACTGATTAAATGGAGTCATTAAAAAGTCATTCAAATGAAAAAGTGATCAAATTTCGGTCATCAAACATAAAACATACTCGTGGCCCGTCAACACAAAACCAAGATATAATTCTCGAGTCTTGATTTCATTTTTATTCTTGTACGAATAATAATAATTACGGGACATGAGGTAACTAAAAAGATATATATTATTTGCTAGGTTGTGTGACAGATTGGAGACGTTTAATTTATTTTCCTTGCTCCCCAAATACAATTCTGAAAATATTAAGTACCAAGTTCTTGAATATTTTATCAACTTTAGTTGAAACCCTCAGATTTCTTTTCAGATTATTTCAAGTCATTAATTATAATATAGAGTCCACAGAAGTGTTAAGGCTTTTCTTGAGTTTTGTAAATTGGGCTTTCGAGTCATACAGCTGACCTCTGTTTTGTAGTCCTGGTTTGGAGATAATTTTACAACCCACTACAGATAATTAGACCTTAAATCTACTTTTACAATCCTTCTGAGGACTTATTTTCAAAATAACTCGAAAAAGTTAACATGAATCTACTGGCCAAACTACAATGTTGCATCGTGACTAGGGAAGATTTTTTATTAGGAATGGCTTCAATCAAACTATCCTCAGAATTGTTGAAAGCTTATATATCCAACCATTTATTAAGACAATTTTCATACCTTATGAAAAGAGCTAAAAAGTAGTTAAATCTTACTTTTGACAAATAATTTTTTTTATAACAGACAAAAAACTTTTTTTTTTATGTCAGATTTTAAATTTTTCAGAAAAGACTAAAATTGACCGAATAACATTTCTTTTCATAAAAGGGATTACACCATTTGGGATTCTATCAATATGAAGGATTCCGCAAAAGTAAGGGGAGCAATAGGACTTTCCCCTCAATATCACCAGCGCCACTGCATCAATAGATATCGTCACAGGTGATGACGTCACAATAACTATGAACTACGTTGTTCACTCAGTTATCCCTTGTAGATATTGGAATATGTAAATACCCATATAAAAAAGGGGAACCCCCTGTTCATAGTGATATATTGCAAATACCCGAGTAAACTAATAAGTTTTTGCAATATTTGTAATACCCATATTTATAATTACAAATATGCTTAGCAGATATTCCAGTAAAAATGGCATTTTTGGAGGTAAAATCCCGGTATTTTATTCATTGATGTTCGGGGTAGAAGAATTATCCGGAATCGTTTGTATTGGTACTTACTTGCATATTAATACTAGGTATGTTCTATGTTTCCCCTCAAGGTTAGATTGTTGATTATGATAAACAATTACGTTGCGATGAAATTGCGGGAGTCTGCGTTGTTGACTCATCTCTTCTTTTCTACCTCCATGATGTATGTATATATATAATATACGTATTTACTATTTACCTTGAATGATGTAGTTTTATTGAGACCTGACAAAGTAGCTCGGTTAAAGCGTAGCAATGAGAGAGAGAAACAGGCTTCAACTACCTGGAATCACCGTCCTACCTACCTATATATGTGTATATATATACAGTATTATAATACAAATATGTGTACCCGTTAGAAATATACACTTTTATAGACTCAAATATATAAAAAGATGGATTTGTAATATATTTGGCGTAAAAACTTAAATATATTTTTTCACTTCGCTTCCCTTCTCTATCTATTTATATAGTTATTTAATTTGGGAGATTGAATAGGCAACAGAATACTTACCCACCTCAGAGTATTCTTGTCCCCCTCCCCTCTATAACTCTCGCTTCTGGTTTTAACTTCTAATAAAGGAGTCTTATATCTAGTTTTATGTGTCCCATTGAACTAAACTTGTCTTTTAAAAAAGTCTCGTCTGGACCAGATTCGAAGATTTTTTTTATATTTATCATATATAAATTCATGTTTAGACAGATTTTATTCATAAATTGTGATGACTTTCCAAATTAGTAAGAAAGAGGTTATGTTGATACATATATGTATATATATTGTTATATTGAATTGGCTGTTTATATATTGTATATGTACATTTGTATACAGATATCTTTCATCACTCTGTGTCTATGAATTTGTAATGTACATATCTTTCACGCTAAACACATTAAAGGAAATGTCTCTCAATGTTTAAAAAACATAAAAAAATAAATGATGAGTCATAGTCTGTAACGTTATCCAAGATTCCGAGGCTCCATTTCTCTCTTCTCGTGACTTGCGAGCATATTGTTAAAAATAGTAGTTTCAACGCCAATTGCGTGAGACTCACACGCCCCGCAATAACACACTCTGAATCCAGAAATGTCAGTCTCACGTATTTGCACTCTATCTTCAGTCATTATGCCAGTATATATAGCTGATTTTGAACCTCAATGACTTAAAACGGAGTCCTTCAACCCCATCATAACGGCCTTAAATAAGCCAAAAATAAATTAAATGTTGTATCTGAAGTCAATAAAAGTTTACGTATTATTATATATTTATCAGAACTAATATGAAAACTAGATATCCCAGTCATTTGACCTTATAATAATGATTACGTATTGTATCTCACGAATTAATTAAACCTTGTGATTACCCCAAGTAATGATTATCACACATTAATGAACGCATAAGATTCCTTTTTCCCGTAAAAAAAAAATATATATATCATTTTCTATTGACTCAAGTTTTAATACTAAAAGGGTGGTGTTTCTCTCTTACTGTATTTGGAATAAGATACACCTTTTATGAGAGTTACAGAACCTGCTGTTATCTTCCAAAAGCCTTTATGCTCAGTTTAGAGCGGCCTATTAAACAAATCTTCTTTTTATTGTTAATATAATCTACAAGATGTGAATAGTTAGATACTATTCACATCTACCTATGTAAATATAAAGGAGTTTATTTATTTGTTAAAGTGGAGCTAATTGGTTTGTATGGGCAGAGAGTACTGTAGGCAGTACATCTATCTATTTGCTAATATTTGTTTAGAAGTGTTACTCCCAACTTGGGATGAAATGAGTACGATATGATGCTTCAGATTATTTATAATGTATACAGTCCCTTGGAGGAGTTTGAATTATTTCCTTGATTGGTTTTCGTAAAGGTCAACTGTTTTATACTCAACATAATTTTTAAGCCACTATTAGGAATGTATCGGTCCTTAATATAAGTCCCGTTTCCCGTCGGGCCCCGTCCCTGTTATCGACTCTTTAAAAAGTCTTAAACTTTAGAATGCAGTATTTTCACTAATATTTTTAGTAATTAACGCACGAAAATAGTTCCCCCTGTTCCAAAATTGTAAAGATTGATTGATTATGACGTCACTGGCTGATATCCATGAGACACCATTTCTTTATTTTTCCACTTCTCTAAAGATATTCTAGTGTAGGTCTCAATTAATTCAAAACTATACATGACAAAATTATGGCTTTATTAGTTTGGCTTCCGTGTGGTCCACTCTCATCCAAACACAAGCAAACACACTCAATTCCTTTTCCTTGAACTTCTGAAAAGATCCTTATCTGTTAAACAAAATAAAAAAATAGTCGTAACCCTTTTTGAAGGTAGCGTTTAAAAAAGCCCTAGCTGAGTGAGTAGGACTACGCATGACTTTTTATAATGTAGCTAAGTTGACACTCAATCCTTTTATGGACTCCTTTTCTCCCCAAAGATTCATTCAAAGATAGATCAAAACAAGATAAACAAATAAAGTTTTTTCTTTGAGTCGAATAAGGTCCCATGCAGCCATAAAATATACAATAATAATAAAATGAAGAAGAAGAAGACGAGTGGGAATGAAAAACAAACAGGAAGCCCTGTAAATTACGCACAATACATTATTATAATATACATACACATTATATGTATGTTTATTTAAAAAGTAAGAAAACACACAGTTCAACCTCAGGACAAGAAGCTGTACTGAGACATGGATATTGTTGAATTTAACAACAAAAGAAAAAGAAAAGAAAAAAACATCATCATAAAAAACAAAAAAACATTGCGTGTGGTCTTATTATTAGTACACGTATTAAATAAGATATCATAAAAATACTAAGAGGGTCTGCTGAGGAATGAGAGTAGAAAGGAGAACTCCTTCTCTAATTCAATACTTATATAGTTTAAAATCCAAAAGAAAGGTTGTGTTAGATTTATATATAAGTTTGACGAAAAAAAAGAGACATTATTGTGAAAATCGATGATTATAATGAAAAGAAAAATGTAGATGGAATGGGAAAAGGGCCCAAAATTTCTACAGCAATAAAAAATAAAGGGCTCCATCAAATGACGTTAACAAATATTTACATGCAGATGATGTCAATACCGTCCGTCCCAGTATTGTGGTAGTTTGAAATCCCTACTTGTCTAAAAGTTATTACCATTTATAGTGTAAAGTCAGATTCCATTGTTTCCGAGAGAAGGTCGAGTGAAAGTTCAGACTTGAGTACTATAACTCCTAATGAAGCCCTCTTAAACAAAACAAGGTTTTAAACTATAGCCAACATTCTAGGGTATCTTAACTCAACCAACAAATTTTGATATAAAGCCTATCATTCACTCAAATATGTCTTGTGCTGTAAATAAATTGGTACTTTTGTCAAGATTCTTTTAATGTTGAGACACCATTTATATTCCTTAGTTCCAACTCCTTTGCATACTAACTATCTGAATAACCAAGCGAGTATGGAGTCTGTATTTGTATTCAAAGCATGTGCTTTGAAATTGTATTACTATAAATGGAATGTTTAAATCCATCCCAGCACGGGGTAGACACTCTTTGACTCTCATAAGAGTATGCTGATGATCACTGCCATAGATCTATTGTTAAGTACATAAGTATTGCATTCTTGCTGTTCCTCTGTTTGAGTCTTTGTTTGTTGATCCCTGTTTGCTCATCTCTTTTCATTATTAATACCCCCCCCCCAAGAGATACGTCATAAACAACTACAGTTACATCTCACAAGGCAAAAGTTTTGTTTTGAATAAATATGATTACAAGCTAACAAGTTGCTTATTGCTTTTGACGCGTCTGATCACCACAACACAAACACAAAATGTATACCGTATTTTATTGTCAGCTGTTTATTCCTGCTTTTTTAGTACTCCTTATCAGTGTTATGAACAACATTTATGATTTGTTGAATTTGATATGCTCGAGAGAAGTCTCAAAAGTAAAGTCCAATATCTCCAATTGTTTTGCAAATAAAATGAAGTATCACGTGACAACTTTATAAAATTCCTGGTCATTTTACAGATTGCCCGCTCTAACGTGCATTATGCACATTACATAACATATGCATAAATAAGTTTAAAAAAAAAAATCATCTCACATTTTAATGATACGACTACGTACATCCAAAGTTCATTAGTGTGAAGGAGAAGAAAAGAGATATAGAAAAACAAAAAATGTGAGGAAATTCACACATAAGTGAGAATTCAAGATATCTTAAAACATTTATATAATTAATTTGTAAGAATATAGAGAATAATTTAGAAAAGAGGTTGCGTGTCTAATTATGGTTAGGTTTTGAAAAGTTATTCTAAATGCCGTCGAAATGGTTGATACTATTGACACAAATAGAGATGTGTCCGTTTAATACTCGTACTTGGAATATCAATGTTAAACATTACTCGTCAAAAAAAATCAATTGATTTTTTTATTTATTTTAATCTAGTCTGCACTTCTTAAGGTTCATTGTAATTAGCTAACAATTACTTGCAGGAATTAAAATACTCGGTTTTACCCCTATGCAAAGTTCAACTACTCGTATCTATAAGGTTGCGGGGGGGGGATATCCCAACTGATTCTTACTTGACACACTCTTAAGGCCTGTGGTTTTTTAAATAGCTAGTTAATTCAGGCTATGAATTGTTGAATCCGTCTAAAAACGAAAAAGACTGTAGTTCAATCAATCAGGGCCTGATACATTTTATGGTAACTACGTTATTTCAGCTGTTTAAGTTTTATCATAACTTCTTTCAAAGAGACAAGATACATAGAGCTACATTCCTTGTTTTCTTTATTTTTATTATGAATGCAGTCCTAGGAATGATTCAACACAACGGCTTCATGGCTACCTTAGATTTTATAAAAGTATGTACTAATGTATTTTTCTATGTCTCTGGTATTGATAAATATTAATAATAATTATGATAATTAATCAATAACGATAACACATTGACGTAAAACAAATATCAAAGCTCATTGGGGGTCGTCCATGTTGAGCAGAGTTCCTTGAACTCTTCAAAAAAGATCACATCTATTTTTAAATCAAACAACATCTGTAATGGATGTAACTGACTGACGTTGTACGTACACGTCAATGGATGGTAGCTTTAAAAAAAAAAGATTTCATAATGCCCACATGAATGACGTAGTAGTGAACCCCGAATCCAAAAAAAAACTCTCAGAATTTGATCTGGAACTTCAACTACATACGTAGTTGAAATTATAATACTGAATTGATTATGGTAACTTTTTTTGCTAATCTAAAGCACTCACACTTTTCTGAACAGAGTTTAAAAATAAAACATTTTTGCTCATTTTTCCAGGATAAAAAATTAATTTTTTGCCACTATTTACAAAAATTTGTTTGAAGTTAGTGATTGTTTGCTATCCTTTAATTCAGATAGTATTTCTTTCCGAGAAATTTTCCTAGTTCCTAAAATACTGGTCCTATTTTTCTGAAGTTCCTTTGCAAAAGTCAATTCCTGAAAAGGAATCATCTGTCGTAACATTCCTTTGTTTATCCAAATACGGTTACATTAGCTTCATTACGACATATTCTGATAAAGATTTATCAGTTGGTCTTTGAGAAACTTTTCCCAAGTAAGGAAATCAATTTACAAAGTATTTGGACGATGTATTAACACTAACCAAAATTTTATACCAAATTTATCAGGCTTCTTAGTCATATATTGAGTAAATAGATATATAGTTTTTCTGGGAAATAGTTCTCATCAATTTTACCTGGCTTCTACGCTGTTAGAACTTTTAACAAATCGATTTTATAGCGTTGAAATCAAGGGGAACTTGTCATTTTGGAGTCTTTGTGATCTTGTGTAACAAATATCAAAATGGATAAATCTCAATAATTCCTTATATCTGTTACAAGGCTTAGTATTACGAAGGAGATTCCTCCCATTTTTTCTTGACCAAATGACTTCAGTCAGCTGCCCTTTGGCTAAGATTCCTCTTGCCTATATAATAACAATTAGTTGGAGTATTTCTCTTTGATGGTTTTCCATACATCATTCTAAAGTTTGGAACGAGCCGCAACTTATTGTATATTTCACAATTTCATCAATAATATAATTATCTATCAAGTTTTGAAAGGATAATAATATCTTATCTGTAATTATGTTACGCTATGAAAATGATGATGGCCCCTTCGACTTCCTTCAAAATGTTTTCTTGTCTAAAAAGGGCTGAACTCTTTCTATTTCCTATTTATCTGTGCCAGATTGTGGTATCCTTGCCAACATACATTGACTCTCCTAATAAGACAATTGATTTATGTTTCTTAGATAGTAGGAATTGAGTCACGAGATTGCATCCAAGTATTTTTTGAAATGTTAAATATTCAATTAGTTGTAAATACATACATACCAAGACTAATAATAGTCTTCAACAAAGTTATATACTGAGAGGCTTGTCAAAAATTTCAGAATAGTCATCAGAATCAGAAGTACTTGATTGAGGTTGTGTTCACTATATCAACGAAACGATGTTTAATTTGAATTTTGAATTTGAGTTTTTGTGGATAATAAAATGAATTATTAAAATTAAAAGAGAAGGGGAAATGTCCAATGAAATATATTTAAATAGGGTTTTATTTCATATTATTTTATATTTTTTTTATGATAAAGTAAAAACAGAGTTAATTATCTTTTCAAAATGCAGGATCACCTTCTAAATATCCATAAGAGAGCTTCATTATTCGATATGTTCGTTGGTAAAGTCAATCTTGCTAATCTATTCAGTATTCAGAAGTAGGGAAATATTTGCGTTTGAACAAGGACGAGTTCGAGTTGGGACATATGAAGGGAAATAAACAGCTGGCAAAAAATAAAACATTTTTTAATGCCTTATACCTCCTCCATAAATTCAGTTGTGAAATGGTGTGACAAATTTAATTGATAAGATTGAGCAACATTCAGAACATTTTGGTTAATTTAGTGAACTTTTAAAATGGTGAATTAATTCAATACTATAACTGATACAGTTTTGAAATGAAAAAGAAAATAACGTAGTGAAACACGTAAGACGACATGGTGTAAGGATTGTTGGAAAGACTCATACTGCACCTAAGGGCTGGGAAGGTGCCTGAAGATTGATTAGACAGACAAACCCAGCAATTCATATATATAAGTACGTCATTTTTTAATTTTTTGGGAAATAATGATTCAAACGAAAGTAGTCCCTTGATCAAATTAACACAGCTTTAAACATATTATTGAATTCGAGAAATAGAACAGTTTAGTGCCTAGGGTTGTATACTTAAAACGGGTCGTTTTTTGCTATCTGTCCTTTGAAGAACGTCTACAATTGTAGAGCCCTCTCACAAAAGATCTCATTATCTTCAGTAATATTATGGAATGTAAAGTACCTTATTTAAATAATTGAATTCTCCATTAAACAACCTACAAAGTACAATTTACCATAATTCTTAATTTAGACCTAGTTGAAAAAAAAAAATCCTCATAAACATGAGTGACGATTAATTAATGCAAAGATTACTCAATAGGACGACTTTAACCTAAGATTTAAAACTGTATGTCATAACTTTTTAACTTCTAAAAGTACACCTCCTTCATTGAAATTGTTTCGTAATGGCTTTGACAAGGTGATGCCCATTTTATTAAAAAAAAAAAAATTAATTTGAGATATTTTCAAACCATTTGTAGTTGACTTTTGTTTTTGGTAAGGAAAGGAAAAATAACTCTTTTTTATTTGTGCATGAAAAAGAGTTATTTGGATAGATACATATTTTAAACTTAGGATAGTTCATTTTTTTTATGGTTTCCTATCTAGAATGATATAGGTCAGTAACGGATGCTAACTCTACCGTCTCGTCTCTCCCCGATCTCCAAACAATGTAGGTATACTTATAATTATGTAATGTATATACCACTAATTAGATAGAGGGGCATGAAAAAGCCTTTTATTTTAGGCTGTTGAGTGTAGAAAGAGACGATAATTACATAGTATGGAGCCCATTTTTCATTTTTTAAGAATAGAATGTTTCACTACAATATTACGAAGAACGTAAAAATAATTTCATTTCTTCGTCAAAAGTGAGGAACTACGCATTATACATAGCCCTAAAACGCCATTATTTGTAGATATATACACAAAATTGGCAAAAAAAGCAAAGCTAAAAACCAGAGGGTTTATTTCAACCCCATTTATTAAGCGTCAATCAATAAATCAACATACATGGGAATTAAATAAAGATAAATTAATAAATAAAATTTATCAAGCCAATATGTATACGAAATTTGATTGTTATTGTTATACAACTAATAAAAAAATTGACGTTGTACATCACGGGATGTGTTTTGTATCTCTATTAAAACTATCAGAAGATACTGTAGAGTTCCAAAGGCCTCTCTTCTTAAATATTTCAGAATCCATTAAGCTAAAAGAGACTTCCAAATGCTTCTTAAATCTATTACTCCAAACCCGCCTAGACTTTTGGGAGTAGTGGTTCTTTTTATAGAGATATTCCGTTTGCGTTGAAGGTCTAGGAAGTTTATCTATGAATCATCTATCTCCGAGTAGATTTCGATGGCATACAAGACATGTACGAAAAAATAAAAATGTGTATCTCTTTTTTCTTTTCAATTGGTTCAATGATTATTTGTTTGTTTTTTGTCTTTCCTCTCCTTATTTTGGATTTATAAATGTATTCATTACAATATTTATGGTTTAAAACCATAAATTTCTTTAATACTTGATGCAATAAATACTTTTATTAACTATTTAAAAAATCTTCACTAACGAAATATAAACAAACAAACGATATTTGCCATAAATCTTTATTACAGATTCTAAAAACCATTTTCAATGGTCTTTAATTGTTTTGCTTTGCTTTTGGACTTAAATAACCTTACATAATTGAATAAAATAACAACCTTAAGGAAATGAAAAGGAACCAAAGTATATAAAATAAAAAAAAAGATTTCCAAATGATTAAATCCTTTATGATTATCTTGACAAAAATATATATATATATATTTTTGAATGTATATGATGTCGATTCATTCATATGATAACATAATAAAATTTGCCATTAGGATTTTGAATTGCGGAGGACAATCTGCTGTATAGTAAGGGGTCAATTAATTCAAAAGTAATCTCGAATCCTATGAGAGTCTTGCTGTATAATGTATCATCTACAATCGTGATCGATGGTTGTGTACGTGAGCCTATTCTTCTCAAAATGAGCTGCAGACAAGGATGTCCAGAACCAACTTTGTCATTTATTGCCGCAATTGAAGAATTTTGTAAATCTCCGATAAGGAGATATAGGGCTTTGGAATTTCCTTAGTCAATTCTAAACATTAACTTGATACTTGTGCAGATGATATCAGATTATTTTTCGAAACCAACACTGAACGCCAGTTTGTTAAAAGAATTGAAGTCATTCTAAAGTCTTTTGAAAAATATTCCCACAGGTCTGGCTTGATAATTAATAAAAGTAAAACTACCTTTCTCCCAGCAGGGATTTGGAAGCCACACTCTTCGACTACACTTTTAGATAGTAATGTCCCACATAGGGTTGAAATTTTAGGGATAGAATGGTAAAGACACGGTGAAACTTACACCAATTGGACAACAATGTGTAATTTGGTTTTTTTAAAAGTAAGATAATTAAGGAAATACAATCTCCTGACAGGAGCTGAATTGTATGGTGCTGAAATAGTTCCCCTGGTTGTATTTAAAGCACATTCGCTGCCTCTTTTAGCTGAGAAGGCAATTAATGAAGAAAATTCGTGGCTGAAGACCCTTTTTATTCAAAGTACCTCCCTTCTCTCAAAAGGCCAAAACAAATTATAGGAGGTGGCCTAACTCTACCATCTTTTACTATCCCCAAGATATACCAGAAGATTTTTATTGACATAACGAAAAATCCCCTCTTAGATTGGAGACTTACTGTATCAGGTACTTCTCTATACATGCTTCTGATGATGGGTACTATTTTATCAAACGGATCAGTCAAGAAAATATCATTTTCATGGGATGCTGCTCATCGTGTTTGATGGCATGGAACGCCAACGTATGATTCGAACACTACAATAGACTTAATTTATCAAAACGTAGCAAAGAAACATTTTTTTAACAATACAGAGGATCCCAGCTGCCTAGAAAGTATGGCTCTTTTTTTCAAATCTATTTTGACTGTTCATGACCTTCCAAAATACCCAGATTCGGTATTTGTGAAGTGTAAATTTTGTTTTCCGCTATTTAGGACTACTAAGAACCCCATTCCTCCAACCCCATGGCATTTGAAAATGTTATATTCGAGAGATTTTAAGAGTATTGTTACTGTGGTATGTGAAAATTTTATAAAATTTTAGATCTCCCTAAATCTTGGGATAACTAAAAATAAAGAGATCTCTACTATATATTTCTGACGACAAAAATTATTTTTCATAATGCTCCCTGTAAAGACTGTGGAAAAACTTTTATTCCTCTATTCACGCTTTCGTAGATTGCCCCAGTGTTCGAATTCTAAAAACGAAAGGGATCTGCGGGGAAAGACGAAGGCATTGAAATTAACGTTATCAAATTCCAAAATTCTTATTGTCTGCAAAATTACAAATTATGAACCCTTAGCTGCAGAAGAGAAAAGAGCTGTTATCATCTCAGCTATTGCAAGGATATGATTTTTGGAAAAAAAAAAATTGGCTAGCTTCAGGAATCAAAAATATTTAAATTTGGGGGGAGGGGGTATGGGGGGCGTCTGGGGATTCGGTAAAACATTTTTTCCCGAATTTCGCATCCATTCAAATTTTTTTTTTTTGGCGGGAGTTTTTTCGAAAAATATGGTATGCTGCCTTCTCTTTTATAGTTCCTGACACCTCTGGATCTGGATGGAAATATGGAGGCGATGTTATAGGTATTACCCCTCGATATCAGCAAAATATTTAGACTCTTTAGAGTGGATCGTAAGATCTTACAAAGCTTTTAAAAAGAAATAGTCTTACTTTGGAGACTGTTTGTACTTTTAATGGTGAATTGCTTCTTATATTATTCTTATTTGCTTCTATTTTGGTTTTATTTATATACTTGCATATGTGTTCTAAATTCTGTATGATGAAGGATTTTATCTAGTTGTTTTTGATCATTAACATGTGTATAGTGTTTAGGTAGTTTTTTTTTTTTTGGAAAGGGATAATTATAAACTAAAATGTTTATTTATGTGATCCTTCTTCCTTCATTTATTTCTTATGTAATATGTGCATATAAAATGAAAACCTCAATAAAAAAATTTCTAATGTCCAATTAATTTTTAGTTCAATTATGGGCTTTTCATTCATGTTTCGTGGATGATTACAGATACACAAGAATGTCAACTATACTTTAAAGCCTTCATTGGATCTCTTTTTTAATAAATTAAATCTAACCCTTTCCAATTATCGCATTCTTGTTAAAAGAAATTGTTTGGGTCTTGACATGACACAGAGCAAACCATGGACACATTGAATATTTATTTGTTCAGTTTATGGAGGAGGATGAGGGAGGTGGTGTTTCATTGGGAGTGGGCGTCCAGCTGATTTGTAGAGGCACTTCAAGTTGCTCAACGGGATGATGTTTTTCCTTATTTTTTTATTCGGGGTTTTTGTTGTTGCTGTTGTGTTTATTTTTTTGTGAGTCTGGAATGTTAATAACAAGTTCCTTCCTCAGAGAGAGAGAGAGAGAGAGAAAGAAAAGTTATGTAATATAATGGTGGTGGGTCCAGGTAGCAAGTATCTATTTAATTTGGGAGTAAAATAGTCTTTTTTAAATTTATATATTATGTTTTGAAAGTATTTTCCAGAAGTTTATGTCCATTTTAAATTAAAACAAATGGAAAATGAGAGAATGTATTATTTTTAATTTCTACAAAAATGTTTGCATGAAAAGAAAATTTTTTTTTTTTGAAATAAAATAAATGCTTTATTATAATTGTTGATCAAACCAAGTTCTATAACTCATTTTAATGCAAAGTTAATCCCATTCAATTATTTATTAACATAATTATATATTTTACCAACATTTACGGGGGAAAAAAATGAAAAAAAAAAGAGTGAGAGAAAGATAAGTTAATAGTTAGTTGAAGGAGCGTCGCGCGGCGACGACGCATTCTCAATTCAATTCCTGAGGAAGAAAGAAAAAGGCGCCGTGAACTTGGCTTGCCCGCTTCCCTAATGAAATGCTCGCCCGCTCATAACTTTTTAAACCATAGCTCCGATGACTTATTAAGTTATTATTCCTTTCCCTACCTCCAGTTCTGTCCATTCATAAGTGAAGTACTACTACTCGCACTCTTTCCTCAGTTCTGACATCCTGGTTTTCTTCTTTTAATAAATTTCTAAATATTAAAAATATTTTGTCAAATAATCGATGTGTGGCCATAATAAAATAAGAATAAAATAATTATGTTGTTTTTTTGTGTGTATTGTAGTCTAGAGGGGGGAGATGAAGGGAAAAAAATTGGGAGACCAAATAGCGAATTATAAATATTCAATTGATTCCTTTAGTTGGTAGTAGACGTAGGAAGGAGGAAAGAAAGAGAGCGCTCATTCCGCTTGGAGTATAATATATTATTATTATTATTTGCTTAAGATAATAATAACACAAATAAACGATAATAAGAAGAGCGTTCGCTCCCTATCTCTTCCCTCTATTGGATGTTGTTACACTGTGACTGACAGTGTGTTGTAGCCCGGGAGGAAGCTCTGCTTCTGTTCAGACATCCGAATTTATAGTTTTTTATTTTCTCGAATATTTAACAAAATATTTTCTTAAATACTCTGTGTCTAGTTATGTTTGCCTGTTGGGTAGTCTTTATTTAAATCGCTACTAAGCGTGGGCCCAAGAGCTCTGTTTAAGTGAGATGGTTAAATTTCTGTGAGAAGGGGTAAAGGTTATAATCATAAAATGGGGAAGTCTCAGTTAAATTCTGAGTTAATAACTTTGTCGAGAGTTAGCTCAAAGAACCTTTTAAAGTTATATAAAGAATAAATTTTACACTGCGTGGTACGTATATAAAATAAAAAAAATTTAATTCACTTTTTCGTACTTTAGTATAAATGTAATTTATATTAAACCTTCGTTAGTAAGAAAACTTAATATATGTATATTTGTATAAGGAGTGCGCGTCTGTAGAATCAAAAATAAAAGGAAGGGGAGAGAGCGCGCGCGCTCTCTTTACATTATTTATTAATAATAAGAAGAAAAAGACAAAATAACTCTTTCTTCTTCTATTTGCCCTTTTCTACAACAGCTACAATGAAAAAAAAAAAAAAGATTAAAGAAATGGCAAATCCTGATCCTTTTTTCTCCCCTTCCTTCGGCCCCTCTCACTTCAATACTTGGCACCATGATACATTTTTGAATTTGAATGACACGTAGAAGACGGACGAGGTTGCTATACTAAGCTACTTCCCTTGCCTTCTATCTACAATGTTTAGCATATCGTTGCCTTAGTATGAAAATAGGTTATCCCGCAAGTTTTTTAAAATGAGATATTGGCATTGAAAGATTTAATAAGCATTATCGCACGCGCAGTTCCTGTTCACAAAATTATATTTTTTGAATTTGTATACAGATGTGAAGCCTTGCTAAATAATTTGTATAATTATTATGTAGTTATTGTATGATAATAGGTTTAAATAAGGATGAATTAAAATCAGAGAGCCTGTTTTATCACATCGTTTCTTTTTATATTCGATTTCAAATATATATTTCGATTATATTGAAACATAAATAATTAGTTCATAACGAAACAAACATGAGCTCTCTAACAAAGGACACTTGAACGTGATCGAGGAATTTTCATTCACACACTTAAAGCAGTTAGGCGTCTCTAAGACCACCGTTTACGCCATCAACAAGTACGATACATTGAAGAAGAAAACTTGATCCGGAGGGGTTAAAGAATACAGTCCATGCCAATCTCCTCAAGTCCATGAAGGTATTGGTTTCACAACAGAAAGTCCAGACAGCTATCAAATAAGTGGAAAGAAAGGGGCGTGTGATGGTAAGGGGCCAATTTTCATGCCCGTAATAAAAGAAACCATCTCCTCTGTTAAAAGACTCTTTTAAAATAGTCCTTTGAGTTCTTTTGAACTCTTTTTGACACTTTATGCCCCTCTAAAGCCTTGATGCCAACCTCTCGACTACACCTTTTGGGTGCATGTCATGGGAAAGGCCTGCAATGCCCATCATCCAAACACCAACACCCTCAAAGCCACTGTGACAGGGAAAAAGGAGAACTGATAAAGTGGAAAAAATGGCACAATTATTTAAAGCTGATACTCATATTCCCTTTCACCAATATAATATAGGATATGTCGGATACATTGAAGAGGTGTTAACGTTCATGTACTTTAGACTACATTGTGTGTCATATTTAAGATTTCTATTAACCCAATACATTGAAAAATATGTTAGTAAGAAGTTTGTATCAGAATATTTTCATTAAAGCATGGAATACAGACGTTAATAATGATTTAAAGACTCAATCAAAAAATCGCCAAAATTAATAAATTACGACAAGTTTCAAATTATTATTTCGGACAATCATGTCTTTTAAGTTCGGATACAATGAAGTAGCAAATTTAGCATTTGGAAATGAAAATTGATTAGGGAGAAAGGATTGTTTATTTATGTCGTGCAAATATTTTTTCCTTCCCTTTATTCTTGATGTTTTTTACATTTAATTGTTGTGTTTTTATATGATTCGAATACTCTGCTTATGGATTGAAAGCTTACAAAGGAGGGAAGTGATAGATGATGTATATACTCAATGTCCCAATGAAAAACAGGGTTTACTCTTTGCAAATATATTTGGTCAAATATCTTCATGGTCTTGCCTCAATCAGATTATCCTTTAGTACTAACAAACGATCCATTAATTTTGACTTAAAAATATCTTCTTCTTATTTTTACCGTTGTTATTTTTTGTTTGTTTATTCAAGGCTTGTTTGTTTAAATCGAGAAGAAACACGCTTCATTAGCTAAAAAGTGCATTGACATATTTTTGTTTCTTTTTTTCTGATGAGAATGTAAAATTCCATTTAAACAGTTATAATTATCAATAAATGAATAGATTATTAAGTACTTCATAGAAAACTTTTTCACTTATAAGTTAATCTCTTATCCCCTCACATTTTTTTCATAAATACTAAATTTATCTTAACTCTGTAACGACCAAATTGTTTCTTGGCAAATTAAAAAAAAATATAAATTACATTTTTAGCATTTATAATATTACTAGGAGAAAATTAAAACACGAAAAAATTCATCTACTTTTAATTGAAATGGAGCATATTACGGCTAGTAATTTGTGAATATATGATAAAACCATTCCCTCCAAATGGACAAATACGTTCCACTTTGTAGGTCAGGCTAAACAACTTAAATGTTATTAAATATTATTATAGTGTTCTGTTGTCCATAGGTTACCTTGAAGTTGAGTAAATAGACAAATTAGTGGAGTAAGATGCACCTAAGCTCTATTGCCATTCCTTGCAATGCAAACAATGATGCAAGACGTTATATAGGTCTAGTTCTTTTTTAAATGATTGATAACATTTGGAATAGTTTAGAATTAAAAAACTCCAAGTAAAATTTAAAAAAAATATTACTTTTCCGATGGGCGTGCATGCCAATATAGAAACTGTAAAGCCTTCTTGAACATCATGATTAACCAAGAGGACATTCAATTGTCTGCTGAGTTGCATTTTTTTGCCACAAGTCATGGCAAGGGACTTTCAAATGGTGTACGTGACACTATTAAAAGCGAAACTACAAAAGAGAGCCTACGATGCACTCTAAAAAATCAAATTACAATGCCAAATAATTTATTAGAATATGCACTTGACAATCTGGAAATATATTTTTGCACCTAAGAAGATTATCAAAAAGAAAAGATTATTTAAAAAAAAAAAAAGTTAAGTTTTACAAAAACCATTTATGGTACACAAAAACTTCATTCATTTATTCTCGAATTAGAGGAGTCAAAAGTTGCATTTGTTATATAATTTAAGTTTAAAATGAAAATGATGGACTCTATCATAGTTTTCTTTTTATTGTTTTAATAACTAAATTTTCAATTATATTATAATTACTTAAATAAGAATCCTAATTTATTTTAGGAGTATTAAATACGAGTTTAAATATAGAACAATAATACCAATATGCTATAAAAGCGACTCTATAAACTTTAACTAACACTCTCAATAGTATTGATCCTATTAAGATCCCCCTCTGAATTTGGGATATTTGGAAATATATACTGAGACCTATTCTACCAAATTAAAACAAAATCGGGGTTTGAGCTTGGGAGGGGGCATTTTCAGATTCCCAAACTTTTATTTTTCATTAAAATAAGGTCATGATTGAATACAAGTTAAATTTTTTCTTCTTGTGCATGTTTTGACGTAATTTTTGTAAAAATCAACCCACTACGAGTGAAATTATGGCCTTCTGAACAACAATAGTACAACACACTATGCCAAACTTTGAGCGGGCCTAGAACGGCCTAGGTGAATTATATAACCCTAATATTTCACACACTCTCTTATTTCATATCGAAAAGCCAGCTCACCAAAAATCATCAACATCGGTGATGGTTATGCCGTGAGGGTGTGTACACTTGAGGGGAATGACCCATTCATCTTTAATACAGTGTTCCAAGGGACTCACATCCCAAAAATCTACTTAATCCATACACGTTAATTATTTTTGAGGTTATAAGTGGTCGACAGACAAAAGTATATACATACGTTCTAAGTTCTAAGCATGTTCTTGCATGAGGTATTTTTTGTTATGGGCAATATGAAGCAGCATTTTTTTCTTTAATTTTTGGGGTGAGAGCAAAAAGTAATTACTATTATAATTGCTTATGAATGATGGAGATTAACATGGAGGATTTCTTGGGGAGTTATCCTTGTTGGACAAGACTTTTCTGCTTGAGACAATAAAGAACTGAATTTGCTAAAGTTTGAAGCCTCTCAAGCCATTTCAGTTTGATTAAAGTAGGATTTTGAAGTCGAAATTTAGCATTATAAAGCCTTGAATATGATGATATGAGTAAACATATCTATATTTTGTTTTAAATAATTTAAATGCTTAATTATTTGTGATTTCCCTCTTTGATCAAAGACAATATTCTTCTTTTTTTTTGTTCAACAACTATCACTTCAAATAGGGTTAAATTTTGACATGCTATCTTTGAAAAAAAAAAAATGTAAAATCGCAAGTCCTTGAACGCATCTTATATCTCTTAAATGAATAATTCACTCTCAGAACTGGACACTAAATGTTACGACGTGTATACTTTTGGAACATACCAAATGACCATTTATTTCTAAGATATCTGCATTTTATAATATTCTAGCCTCATTCTCTTTCTCGAATTGATGAGGTTATGTGGTTTAATATTTAAACATACCAGGATAAATTCCATTTTGGAAGCACAACAATTACTAACGTGTTAACATTATAATCAATTTGAGTGGGATTCTCTCTTCTACATATATTTAACATTGTGCATTACAGACCCTCTACACATTGAAATGTGAAATTGTTGAGATTAGATTATTATAATTTGTATAGTTCTTACTTCTTGGAAACAATTTGTTTATTCAAAACACGACTTATGACTCAGACAAGTTCTAATATATACATCGGTTTGTAAATCTGCCATCGAGCCACTTCGTCATTGGTTCATATATAATAGTATACCCAATTCTTGGATTCATTATTCGTACATGTACAAAACAAAAACCCCAAAAACAAAACTATGAAGTACTTTTTTGTAGTAAATTTATCAGAGATCTGGACTTGGACTAAATAATTCGACTTGATCTCACAATCAAAGGTTTGTAACATGACTTGGACTCTAAAGCTATAAATATATTGTATTTTGGACCTGAGACTTGGCTTGGTCTTGTAGTATCAAAAAGACTTTTCCACCTCAGAGATTTGCCATCATTTGAT
Organism: Lepeophtheirus salmonis; assembly: GCF_016086655.4. Taxonomy (NCBI): domain Eukaryota; kingdom Metazoa; phylum Arthropoda; class Copepoda; order Siphonostomatoida; family Caligidae; genus Lepeophtheirus; species Lepeophtheirus salmonis. Next base: position 9,356,645 of record NC_052138.2, on the reverse strand, counting down.
GGTAAGGGACAAAGTGAATGATTATTTATTGCATGAAGTTCCTATTTAGATTCATTTTTGAGTGACTGAATGAGTCAAAATACATACAAATCCCTTCGGACATCCTTCTTGTAGTCTATATAAATACAAACTCTTGGTGTAGTAACCAGGACTATATCTAAGGTTGTAAACTCCAAATACTCGAGAGGACAGATCATGACTAACTGGGCATCGACATACATAAAATAATTTGTTTAATGGTTATTCATGATTTGTTTTATTTGGCTTTTTTTATTCTTGAGATTTTTGATAAAGAGGTGGGGGAGTAATAATACCCTATACCCTATTGATTTTAGGTTTCCTTTTTTTGAGAGGCACAAAATACACACAATTAGGATATCTGGTTATAACTCGTGCATATGTCGTTGCTTGATACGGCATGGGGCTTTTGGCTATTTCCTTCCTATCCTAGCTGCTTGCCGCTAATATAATCAAACAGTCAGCTCCCAAACATTGCTCAAATTGTGAATTCTCGTATTGTTTTTGTACACAGGGAAATAAGATTAGGATAAACAGTCCTAGACATAGTAGAGGTTGCGTTATTTCTAAGGGGATGATATTATTTTCTTGAAAGTGGGGCCAAGTTCATTTCATTTATAATAATATATAGAGCAAAAGTTATTTATTAATTGATTGTGATCTCATTAAAAGAAGGAAAGATGATATCACTTAGGGTGCGTGAGGAGCGAGAGGGGCATTGTCGCCTGCAGTGTCAAGTTTTTCTTCTTCTTATGATTATTTTCTTTAATATGTCTCAAGAGTGTTTTTCCCCTCTCTCTCTCTCTTTCTTCCTGCTCTTTTTTTCATTTTCTTATTCATTCTCCCCTTCCCCAACAAAAGAAAAGAAACACTTACGGATGACTGACGACTGATGTATGTATAAAAAGCGTTGTCTTCTGACTACTTACGTTTAGTGTTGTATCAACTTAAGTCTCGACGTTCAAAACCAAAAAGGAAACAAAAAGAAAAGAAAATAAGTAGCTACACCTTTACTCATCTATTAATTTCCATCTTACCTTACATGGGAGATCGTACAATTCGTTAAAATTGTCTCAAAATTCAGATATATAAGGAACCTCATTAGAGGTGGTGCTTGATTAGAAAATCACTAGTTTAGGGTTTGCATCGCCACATTTAAAAAAAAATAATTTTTAAATCAATTACTCCACCATTGGGTTCGAGTTGGCAACTGTTCGAGTTCATACAGCACTTTTTTCGTTATCATTCCTAAAATTGAAAAAATAAGAAATTTTTAGACTTTTTTTTATTCAACATTATGTATGTATAACCTTTTCATCCCTCTTGGGACTTGGTAAACTTTTTTTTTTCAACCCAACATTCTCCCAACATATGTAAATGAAAATAAAATAAAGTTAGCCAAACTTTCTCTCTCTATCTCGAAACAAAGTCAGGGACTCCCAATTATTCTACCAACACCTCAAGGATGGAGGCTTAATTTGAGTCTTCATGGAGTAAATTGTAATTAGAGGAATAGTACATATGATTAGAGATGTAAAAATATCTATGCCCTGCCACTATGTAAAAAAGAAGAAACCGAAAAAAAGACGTTTATTAAAAAAAGGAAGAAAATAAACACAAATATATGTGAAATGAAAATAAAATTAGCAAAACCTCCTCTCTCTATCTCCAAACTATCTCTATTTCAAAGGCTGCGTGATTCCAAGAACCCCCTTTCCTCCTCTATCCTCTGTCATTCCAATAAATATATATATATACGAGATAAAAGGGGACTGACTGTAAATCAATATTAATTAGATCCCTAATATATTAAAACACACTCGTATCTTCAATACGAATAGTCCCTGGAGGGAGTCTCAATGTATTATTATGACACTTTTCGTTAGAAATGGAGTTGTATAGGGAGAAAAGAGTAACAATTATGACCCTCCTCAATTCAAGTCGACCTTTGTAATTCTGGTAACCATCTTCTTACTCATTGATTTGTTTTGTTCTAATCTTAATATGTACATGGATATTGTGTTTTTATTTTACCTTTTAAATAATTCTCCTTTCTTTTTAATTACAATTTATGACAATAGTCCAATTAAAAAAAAAACCTTCAAAGTGAAAATCTTAGCGTAAGGTGTAAAACATATTCAAAAATGAATACATTTTAGACACTTGAGTAAGGGGTTTACGTTAAACAAAAAATTCGACGTGTGGTTTATGGATTGAAATGTTTGCGAACCTCTGCTCTAAGACCCCTACACCTCCTTCTTATGTGATTCGTCTTCCACTCAAGCTGGTGTTAATAATATTTTGAACGTTGTTCTCTTCGTTGGACTTACAGTGGAATCGAGTATCGACATAGGAGTAGTCCCTGCAAATATAATTGCTAGATTCGGAGTGGGTCTTTTGTGTTTACTTCCTTCATCTTACAGTTCCTCGCCGTATATATAATGAAACGTCATGACAGCTGGCTACTCTCTCATATTCTTTCAATGGTTAGGATTACCGCGTCATCTTTTGGTCTCTTTTATTTTTTTACATCCCCCGAAAAAGCATACGATTTACAAGCATAACTATTAACTATATTTTGTTTCGTCTTTGACGTGTGTGTCTTTGCAAATGTTATTAAAACTTTCTTATGATATTATATGTTTGTCAAGAATGCTTACAATGAGAGATTCGAAAGTTAAAAGTTTTTTTTTCTTTCCTTGAAGGGTATCATCTGTGTACTCGTAGAAATGAGGACCAACACCGGCTGTCACCCCTTACTCCCCCCTAATTCCTTTCTACTCCTTTTATAGGATATATATTTAAAAATAATACTTTTAATATCTCTTCCTTCTAATGAGACAATTCTTCACTTTTCAGAAAAAGACAACTCTCCCTGTCTCATTTCGAATGCATTAAACTCCTTTCTTGAATTAGTAACAGAAAAGAAAAACAAGTCTGTGAGTTGAAATCTCAAATAAAGCAATTTAACGTCGACATACATTGTATATATATAGGTATGTATAGAAGAAATATACATAAGACAATTGGATTATCATTTTGTTCTAAGAGCTTTTCTCAAGTTATAGACTCACAAATGGAATAAGAAGTGGGGAAAGAAAACATCAAAAAAATAAATAAATGAATTTACTCATATACGTAATACTTGGAGTAGAGTATCATTGAGTATATTAGATCTTTATAAATGTTGTTTGTCTGTGCATTAGAGCGAGAAATTAAGCCTCCATGACGTGGATGTTTCAACGATGATAAAGAGTTCCCTTGTGACAAATTTCCATATCTATCTTAGGAGTTAGGATTGTAGTGATCCATTATATGGGACTTAAAATTGGCCACGTCTCGTTTATCCACCCTTGAAAAACGTCCCAATTTTTAAACTGCCCTCTAGAATGCTTTATTTTCACTACATAATATTATAGCAAAGTATCTCAGTTTACCCTGATTTATTTTTGTAGTTTGTTAACTTGGGTAAAGATGGAGGCACCACTTGGTGTTAATTAGTAGTTTGTTTACTGATTGATTTACATATGCGCCATCTGGAGGAAATTGATATTCCTTTACTTTAGTTTGCTCATACCCTATAGGTAAGGGTAATAATTTTGGTAAGAATAGAAAAGCGTGCAAGGAGAAGAGAAGAAATACTTATGGCATCATTGATTAAATAATATACATCTTCTTCTATCAATCAAGAACGTTATCATTCCCGCCTTTATTATTCAATATTAATATAATATTAAATGGTGATAGTCGATAGAGAACTGAATAAAATGCCTAAAATAACGTCGCCTTCTGTATGGATTTATGAAAATGGAGGCCCAGGAATTTGGAAAATACTTACCAAATGAGAAATAGATGGCTTGTCGGATATGTCGATATAAATGTGCCTATAGTTCCCTGTCTAGAATTACACGCCACTCAATATCCTCATCTCATATCAAGAGCATGGATATTCTTCTAAAAAATCAAGTTAATGATGAATCCATCAAGTCAGACTTTAACTCTGATCTCACAAAGATGCTTATTGCATGTAATATAACCTTATCCATTGCTAATCATTCTACGTTCAAAAAATTTATGGAGAAATACACGGGTAAATTCTTCCCTTCCTGAGGAATCATCATTAAATTAATCGAAGATGTTGGTAATGATGTCATTTATAGAAATACCCCCATTCTAAATTGAGAAGTTAAGATCATTTTCATTATGTTTAGAGTCATCCACACCAAATTACGAAATGGAACTCTGAATTTTGTACCATGTAACAGTAAGTATTCATTTTTTAAAAATATCTAATCATAAAATATGATTCTATTTTAGCTAAAAATATCAAGAATTATGATATACAACTCATTAAATGGCAAGAACAGCTGCTTAAATGGTCACAACAACGGGGGTAGTAGCTTTGGATGGCTCGCAACTAGTTTGTCTGTCATTACTTTCTTCATTTAAAGACTTGGGTATGATCATTAGATTTTCCAATATTACATAGTCAATAAATATTACTTTTTTATCCCTCAAGGCTTAGCTATGGTTGATAGGCTCCAAGAGATGGTGTTCAAAAAACTCATAAAAGGCAAAAACAACTGCTTAAATGGTCACAAAAACGGGTGTAGCATTATAATTAGCAATTGTGTATATCCTTCATGATAATAGTATGTTGTTATATAAGCATAAATAACGGGGGGGAAATCTTTTTTGATGCTATTAATACGGAGTAATATCGCTGGACATTACTCCATAATTAGCTTTTGCTCTAAATCTTTAAGATGGATTTATTTCTGACATTTTTTTTTATTAGTATATTTATTGTCTAATTTTATGATTTTGACATTTACTTTATTATTAATAATTATTTAGATTTTATCGATATCTATCCTGCTCACAATTGTATATAGAAATTTCCACATTAGGAAAAAAGGGTGATGATCTTTTGATTAAACTCCACGTCTGGCTTGTGTTTAGCAACCTAAAGTTATGACATAATTAACTGGATTCCAGTTTCAGAACAAGAAAATATTATTCGGATCAATCTATTATTTCAATATTATGTATATATAATTTATTGTTATTAGTTATATGATTCCAATTGTTTAATTTTGTATATTTAACATAAATGTATGATGGTATATTTTTTATTATGGAGATTACATTTAATTAAAGCCTTCTTTTTTAAACTTGGAACTTCAAATATATTTCGAAATACTCTACTTAGTCGTTTCATTAGTTATTATTCTGAGAATAAGGTTCATAATGAATTACAATTTCATGGAGTGTGACGTTATAAAATCTAATGTAACGGATAAAAAACGTCTAAGTCAATTATACGTAGTAAATCTTCATTAAACATTTTGCTAATAAATACTTGCGTATACCCTCAAAAATCATAATAAAGCAGGCAGATGATAATCACTTCAGTATTCTAAACAATGATACCATATTTATTTTTCCCCCTTCTCCTTGCACGCGTTTTTCTCTACAATATTATCAACTTTACCTATAGGATATCTATATAATTTATTTACCCCCCTGTTTTATATATCCAAACAACCTCAGGAAGGATGTTAGAGGCCAAAATATCTTCTGAAAACTGAAAAATTCATCAATTTAAAGCTTCTTTTGTTTTTGTCAAAATTTGATTTAGGGCCTTTTATATCCTCAAAAGGCCACATACTTTAATGAAACTTAGAAATATCCAATAAGTTTGGGTATTTCTGCTAGTCTTTTATATCTGAATCCACTATAATACATTGAATTTAATAATTCAACATCTTCAAAGTTCTAGTTATGTATTTGTCAAAAAACTAATATCGGATCTTTTTACTTACATACACTTTATTTCCTTGAACTATTGTAACAGTACTTCGATAAGATAGCCTTTTGCAACATTTGACGGCTCACATTGGTGTATTAAGTTCTAGTTGAACCTGCTCTGAGCAATTGAACCGAAATCATGGAGTGTTGCAACTTGTTCCCTGTGTGTTTCTAAATTATGAACATCTTTATTCCAAGATCAAATGTAACCTCGACGATTTAATGTGAAGGAATGTGACAAATATAATAGAATAAAGACTTTTATATCTCCACAATTGCTTTGTTTGAGCTGTTTTAAATATAACAATACCCCGAACAGTCATGTATGTAGGTAATTGGTTCTCTAAATAAACTTTTGAACTAACAGCACCAAGATTATTTATTTATAAATCGTAAATTTTATTATGAATTAAAATAATGATTTCTGTACTATGTTATCTCTCAACCTTTTCTCCTCCTAAAAGAGAATTATAATTTGTAGGTAGCCAATTACGTCATTCCTACTAAGTCTTGAACTCTTATTTAAGATTTCTTATTCGAAACCGAGGCTGAGTAATATTGTTTAGTTCTCGTAGGAGGGTTAAGGTGAGAATACAATTTTGGAATTGTTCAATGTGTGTATTAAAAAACAATCCAAAAAAATATTAATTAAATATTTCAATATATATTAAACTACTTATCTTTAATTTGAGGTTTCGGAATCTTACTATAACGTGGCTGAGGGTCCTACAAAAGTCTAGAGGACTTTAAAATTCAATTTAAGGCAGAGGTATAAAATCCTAGAAACATTTACAGACCTTACCTTCCCGAGGCTCAAGAATAGTGAACCTCAGATATTAGACTCACAAAAGGAAGTTTCCTCGCCAGGAAGATCTCTTTCTCTCCGGAACAAGTATTCCTGTAGTCTTTTTACGCTTTCTGACTTCAGTGGAACTCGATATTCGAGTCAGCAGTTTCAGTCAAGGATCTTACAAAATAAAATCCAGTAGCAATAACGTAATAGAAACGAAATAGAGAGATGTAAAATGAAAGAATGGATAGAACTATTGAATTTGAACCAAATAAAACCTGAGTAATAAGGGTAAAACTTGCTGAAAAATCTAGAAAATTAATCGTTAGAAGTATAAGTACTAATTATGAAATAAGTCCTATTCTAAAACATGTGTTTTCTTCATTCATATTATTTCAGGGAAGCCTTTATGAAATATATAAACAAGTAAGGAAAACTCGAAATATGCATAAAGCGATATCCTCCAGAAGCCCTCTAGATCCCCTTTTAATCCTATTAAAAAGAAACAGATTTCCTTACTTTAGTAAAAATAATAATAATTAACCTACAATAAAGCATAACAATATTTAAATAAAATGAATACAATAAATTTATTATTCAATTTATAGGATGGATCCAAATAAGAAATTTAAGGAATTTATATAGATAGAGGATTTGATCTATTTATGAAGAAGAACTTTCGGGAAAATGTCAAGGTACTGTCATCCCGGCTAGCTAAAGTCTAAATTCCCGGACCGTGAAATTCCAGACTGAGATATATTATAAATTTAAAAAAATTGTTTAACATTTTAAAAAGAAAACACGGAGGATATAAATACAAATACCGTAATATCTCAACACTCAATGCAATATCTATTTTATCTCGCAACCTTTCCTTTTCCAAAAAGAAGAAATAAATGGCCTCAAATCTGTCCATTGTTAGTACATTCCCTCCAGCTGTGAGACATTTTTTATATCCTATTAAATATTTTAATTAGTATAAAACTGTGAATTCGTTTATACACATTCATTTCAATGTGTACCACTTGTGACGGAGAATAACTTTTCCAAACAAGGGAATTGTGCAATAATTGGTACTCAAATGGTTTTAAATTACCCTTTTTAAACATATTGTTCAATATTTTAATTGAAAATAGGTTTGGACATATCAAGACGACTGATAAAAGATTCGAACAATAAGAAATAAATACATGGAGACGACAATGAGATTTCGATTGACAGTTCAGCATAGTAAGGCTATAGTAGATTCAAAACTTCACTCTGTAGAAATTAAGGTCAGTTATCGAAAAAATCTAGAGAAGATGAAAAATATTCTTCAAAAAATTCCGAAAGTGACAAGTTTAATTATAGTGTAAATATATATTTTTTTGAAGGGAAATGATGATGGAATAAAAAACAAGGTCTCCTCTCCTCATTCCTGCAACTCTCTCTCTCTCTCTCCAGTAAAGGAAATATCCAATATCCTTTATACATTACATAATATAAATTATAATGCATAATAGTAATGATGGAGCGAAATACGTAGTACAATGTACATGGAGAAAGAATTCTCTGGGGTGACAACCAAGGAGGAAAGGAGTTCCTGATGTATACACATGTAATAATGCAAGGGAGGGAAGAAAAATTCCCCCTTTTTTCTTGTCCTAAGTAAAAGAGAGGAAGGAAGGAATATTACAAAAGGAGAAAGAAGAAGAATTGTCTTTAGGCTTTTTCTTCCTTCCTTCCCCTCTCTTTCTCTCTCTCTCCTTTCTATCCCTTTCATATTATTATTACTTCTTATATATACTGGGTGCGATGGGGGAAAATACACTCACCAAAAAAATGAATGAGGAAAAAGAGTTCCATCAAATTACATATAAGTGTTGTTCGATAAATTGATACATTAGTTGTACTGAGGTACTGGTATTTTAGGCAAACTTCATTAATTTAAGAGCAAAATAACATTCAAACTTGATATTCCGTGTCCTTTTGGAGGTAGGCAAGACAACAACGGAAGTTTCTTTGCAAGCTGGAGTGTCCAAACCTAGTAATTACAGAAATATGAAGAAGGAATTAATCAAAAGAAAAGTGGAATGGGTAGAAAACCCTTTGATCTATTGGTTATCAACCTCCGATAACCATAGAATTTTAAGCGAAGGAGATTTGGACCCTGTACAGTCCTGATGCTAACCCATTCGAGTATGCCATAGGCTGCATACTGAGGCCTGTCGTTTACATTAATGATATAAAAAACTATGTCATCAAATGCTGGGATCAAATGTTTTCGCTCTAAATAGTTTAGACGTGTTCCACTTTCAGGTAGTGTACCTGGATATAATACTCTCTAATGCTAAATTGGGGGTACATGAAATATAATATCCTATGGAACAGTTTTATATTTGTAAAAAATGTGATGGTTTTAATTTTTGAAGTTTTATATTGTGTCGAGAGTAGAAAATATTTTCTCTCTGCACCCCGTAAATATATACATATATTGTAAAAAGGGAAAGAGGATTGAACAGGTATATTTGATCCCAATGATGGAGAAACGCTTCTTTCTACTTCATTTTTCTATCTTTTTCTACAAATTAATGATCTGTAAAACGATCTATGTACATACATATATATTTATTAAAAAGACACTTTTTTCAAGATATTTATAGAATTAATGGTTGTTGATTTTTGAGGTGATACTTCACCAAATAATATGACTAGATTTAAGAGGGGAAGAAAGGCCATATGTGATGATGAAGGGGTTTTAGGTGGATATCACAGAGTAGAGGAAACGGGAACAAAAATGGTTTGTCTCTCAAACATCAAATTCATATAATATGTGTGTAATATAATGCAGATTGTTGAAATAAAAAGTAAGTAAAGTTTCTTTGAGATATTAATCAAAAATTCATTTTGAATGGTAAAAGTTTTTTTTTGAGAAAATGCAGTAAATTTATCCTTGTTTTCGCCTTGTCATAGTGGATATAATTATTTTGTCAAGTTTAAGTCCCATATTAAGGGTTTACGTATTCGACCTTAAAATGAGTGAGTGAAGAAATGGTGAACGAAATCATGGCGACTACCCAGGACAGGATAGATTCATTTTTATGAGGCAAATAAAAATGGAAACCTTTTTTTTTATTTTATTCCAATGGTACTCAAGTAGTATACACTGAAAGAAAAATGGATAGTCATTAATTGAAAAGTCCCTTAAATCAAATCAAATGCAATTTCCTCCTTTCTTTTTTTTTTTTTTTTTTTACAGATTGATTTTATGTTGACGCAATGCATATGTAGCTTACACAATATTCCGACACAACTGGCACTCTACATACATAGCATACCATATGACTGAATAACAACAATGAAATAATAATAATAATGTTTCATATTTTGTTCATATTCTTTCCTCCAACTTCTTCGTCTTATATTCCAAGAAAATTATTATTATTTCATTTTTAGATGGTTGAGGAAGACTCACTTCTTCTTCTTACTTTGATATAATATATACACTAGTGAACAATATACACATCATATCAACTAAAGAAGCAGAGAACCTAAAAGATTCCCTTTTAATCATTCCATTCTGTAAATTTTTCAAACCGAGTAGAAACAGGTAATTGAACTTCGGATGGGGGAAGAACCTGGTCATTTGTAGCTATTTAGCCTTAATTACAAAGAACCTTCAGAAGTACATACTAATGCACTAATTAAACAAGTAATTCACCAAAGTTGTTTGTCTTAAGAATAATAAGAATGAAAAATTGTGTTATTTTGTTAAACGCAAGATATGACGTTCTTTTTATCAATCTGAGTTATGGGCCCTATTTGCCCTTAATTAGATCTTGTTCAATGAAATTAATTAAAAAGATTATGAGTTAACTATAAAAGTATTGTAAGAATGACAGTGAAGTAAATGGATTAGAATTTTCTTAATCAAATTGAACGATAAATTGTTGTGAACCCCTTTGGTAGTAGACATAAAGATGTATGTTTTACCTGAACATTGAAAGGATGGTTAGCAGCAATGAGAGTACAGTCTTTTCTTTTTGTTAGGGATCATACTCTGGTCAAGTTATGACAGAGAATCCACTGAAATTGGGATTTTAATCTATTTTAAGCGCTGTTTACCTTATGTACAGTAAATCGTGTCTATAGTGTATATGAAGAAGGTTTATTTGGATAGTTACTGATGATACATCCCCTTATAAATTGATAAGAAAAGGAAGGAAATCAAAAGAGAAAATGAAATAAAAGTGTTATATCTTTTTCAAAGAGTGTATTTTTTTATCACTTCTTCTTAAATGGTTATTTCGTGAAGAAAAAGAAATGAAATGAGAGAGGGGCTGTGTGGTTTAATAGTCATACATATACGTTTAAATATACTTTATAGTTGGTCCATGTTCTTCATACCTACCTACAGACTGGGCTTTAATCCCGGAAAATCATGCATACATCAAAATCCCATTTTTCCGGCGAAAAGAAATCACATGGTTATTTATTCTGAGAGATTATCTAGTAGTTTTTTTTCTTTCTTTTTTAAAAGGAGTTGATAAATAAAACATACACTAACCACATTTTCATTTTATCCATTTAGAATTTTATTAGAGGGAGTCCTGGCATTGCTCGGAGTTATGAGGCACAAGTTGTTATTGTGCTATTTCTTAGATCAAGTTGTGACTCAGTTTTTAAGTTATTAAACACACACTCAACCAAGGGAATTATTAAGAGATTTTCATAAAATATCCCGGGATATTTTAAAAATATTCTCCCGTTTTCCTGTGTTTGGAAAATTCCGTGGAAAAAAGAAACTCTACTACTTACCTTAGAGACAAAGAGAAATACCCAGAGAGGAAGAAATAACACTCAATACAAATTATTTTAATGGGTTTTGTTCATATTACTATTTCTTTTTCGTAGGAGAGAGTGGGAAAGAGAGAGAAGGGTGATTTATGAACCCATCAACAAAAGGATAAATATAATACGTAGGTACTTTTAGCTCGCTAGAAATAGTAACAGGGTAATGGACTAGCATTAAAACTATAAGTAATGATTTCACAGCACAACTTTTTATAACCAATACGTTGCAGACATTTGATTTTTGACAAAAATAAATAAAAATTTAATGTTGTCCTTTTTTTTTATTTGCTTCTTGACAAGGCCGTAACTAGAATAGTTCTTTTGGGGGGCAGGGGCAGAAGTGAGGTTCACCCAAAGCGTCATAACAGCTAGACCACCACTGAGCATCCTCACATAACCCCATCCCTAGTCACGGGCCCGATTGTTGTAAGATGATAACTTATGAAACCCCTTTCTTTTTTCGTGCGACGTTACAAATTGAATCATAAGCCGAGAATGATGCTATGGTGGAGGCCAATAAATCCTCAAATATTTTAAGAAAAATATCAAATACTTGATACCAAGGAAAAGTTGTTGTGGGTTGACGTTTATTATGCAGGACTCCCATTGCTCGTTCATTACTTAGTAGGTTAGTTTTTTCAACCTTTTTTTTTTACTATACAAAAGTGTCCTCATTCCAGGGCTATCAAGTCTCACAAAATAGGCGAGAAGCTCAAGCAAATCCAAATACACGACATTAGATCTCCACATTTTTCATCTGAATGAAATAGGTTTTTAATTCTCATTACAAAATGTAATTGTTTAGACCTACAAGATGGCCACGGAAACTCTATTGTAGTGCGAAGCGAGTTTTATTTCGACATAAATAGATTTATTGTTTACTTGCAACCAGGACTCTCAAAAGAGAAAGGCACAATTCGGAAAAAGATATGCCTATTAGTTGAAAACTGTTAATTCATTATAGAATAACGTTTTCATTCATATAATAAATATACATAATTGAAAATTATATATATATATATCAATATAAAAACCAACGATTGTGTACGGAATTACAGGAAATTCTAAATCAAGAGCCTTGTAATTTTACCTTTGAGCAACTTATTTTCAACGATTCTCGACTATCTTTACATAATACATTCTTGCTTTTTGAGTCCATACTACGTAGAATCAGCTGTTTGAATTGTACAAGAGTCTACTGTTGTAAATTTATGAAAGGGGAAATCATTATATATTTGTTTATTCCGAAAAGAGATCATGTTTAATCATGGATTATGAAAGAGAAGGATTAGAACGAGAAAAAATATCTTTCTTAGTACTTTACATAAACCGTCATAACATTCCTTCCTTCTTTTTTTCTTAACTTAATATAATTAATACTTTGAATGGATAAGTTAATATGTTATTTTAAAAATCTGTTTCATTTTTCAAATTTATTCAACATTGAATTTTATTTTTTGTAAGAAAAATTAATTGTAAATTAGAAAAGGAATCAATCTTTCTTTGCTCAGCAAATGGATGTGTAAAATTTGATCAGTATAATTGTCAAGAACAAGATCAAAATGGAATAGTGCATTGTAAATATATAAATACAAGATAAGTCCTTTATTGTTAACATTAATTCATTTCTTTATATATTCGCTAATTTGTTACAAATCAATATCAATGATATTGAAGAAAAAAATTTCAAAACATTCAAATTTATTTAGTGCAAATAGCTTTGTTTATTATGACAACACATGTATTTGTCTATTTTTGATGTTCCAACATCCGTCTCTTGTTGCTGTTTGAAGATAACTCACGGAACATTTTTGATTTGTTGTATAAGGATTATTAATTATATCTTGAGGATTATCCAATATATATTGAATAAAAGAAGAAAGAGAAAAAGTAAGTAAGTGGAGTGTGTCCTATTATTTATTCATTCGACTGGAATATCCCCATTAGAAGGACCGAAATACAAATGTTATTTTAAATTATTGAGAAGGGAAAAGCGATTACCTATATATTATATATATACGTAATATATAGTTGGAGAGGATTTCTTTTCGCCCTGAGGCAAGGTAAAAGGAAAAAAAAATATTTTTTCCTCTCCCTCTGAACAAAAAAACAAATGTTTTTTTGTCATAATTTATTCGTCAAATAAGCTAAAGGTAGTAAAATTATGTTGAATCATCGCCATGAGTGATTATAATTAATGATAATAATAAATGTATCATTAAGAAACGGGGGAAAAGTAATATTAAACTTGAACCAGGGTAATAACCTACTTACACGATGAACACGTACTCTCATGGAATTGAATCCATGATTTACTTCTCACAAATCATTATTGAAGAAAGGAAGGTTAGTAGAGAAACATGAATTGAACTCCATCATCAAATAGCTTTAAGGAATCAAACTACCAACCTAGATTCTACATCCTTATACAATCAAAAATGCTGAATTTGATATGGATTAAATATTAAGGAGATGAAATTGTTACACCTTTGATGAAGGAAGAAGAAAATACTTAGGCCTAATGGGGTCATACTATTCAAAATAGGTATAATTTCTGCAATTGTCGTATTACTGAAGAATTTATTCAATAACACAATCGCCAAAGAAGTCAACCTCGATTTTCAAAAAAAGATTGTTCATGACTTGAACGAACATTTCTTGAAAAGATTTTAGATTCATAACAGAATTGAAAGTGATATTCTTCTATTGCAATTTGGGTGATGTACCAGTTGAACTTAAGTTGGAGCTCATTGATTTGAAGGCAAATGACTTGTTGAAAGAGAAAGGCATAGAAGGAAAACTTGTTGCATTATACAGCTCCTTGTCTGATGATGAATTTCCAAAACTGAAGAACATTGCATCTGGTAAGACTTATTTATCTGAGCAAACATTTTCAAAAATGAATTATGTGAAGTCAGATACATCAAACGCGATTGGCGTATGAACATTTGAATGCAACTCGTTTGATTGGGTGTAGAAATTCAAGCCAAACATATCATGATATCATGAAAGTCAAACGTTTGTTTCCCAAATCTCCCCATTGCTGCATAGTTTGTAAGATTCGGATCTGTGCACACTATGTCTGATGTAATTATCTTTTTTTGCTAACGTCGCTTTTTTGATAACTTTTTTGTAAATGAACATGTTTTTTTTTTCTTCATTACACACCACTTACCCATGATTAACATGGAATGCTAAAGTTAGGCTTCTATCATTTACCCGTAAGCTTTTGTTCTGGTTTACAAATATTGAACAGAATGATTATCTGCCGGTGCTCGACATTCTTTCAGTTATCAGAAATATAAGAAAAATATACTTAATAATAATTTAGATTAATTATTATTGCCCTAAGCTTAACTTTGTCTAATTTAGTAAATTTTGTGGTTGTAGAAAGAATGGGCATTTTGCCACTTTACTCGGTCTTCCCTTTTATTTAGATCTCTTCGCTTTCAATGTAAATGATGAGTGAATAATCCATACATTGTTGTTGATGGTCCTTGGAAAATATCAACTATCTCTTCATGCTGTTCATTCGAATCATACGCCTCTATTATACACAAATAGTAAATGACATATATAATATGTTCATATACATACTTATGTTCTCCTCACGCATCCCTGATCCTTGAAAAAGAAGGTATTTTATGTAATGGGCATAATAATATCACGGTTAAATTACTGTGGATGTGATATCAGATTGACAAAAATGTATACAAGCTCTAAAGAATTGCATCAGACAAAAAAGAAAGACCAACTACGAAAATTCAGATTTTGCTTTTTGATAATACAAATAGAAGTCACAAACCTTTTACATAAAAATGGGTTAATACCTATATCTATTCAATAGAGCTGGGGTCGAGTTCGAGTCTCATCATTATAATGAGAAAAACATCCATTAACATGAATATCGTGATCAGAAGTATTTTGTACTTCAAAATATAGACCTTGATGATATATTTAAAGTAAGTTTTGTTATTAATATGGCAACTTTATTGTTTCGTGGTGAGGTTGCCATTTGCATGGAATTGCCTAATACGTATTTTCATAATATCATTTGAAACAATACTGAAAAAAATGTACCTTAATTACTTTCACCCATTTTCACAACCCCTATGTAAAAAAGAGTAACAATTACTGGGGACAGACTTTTTCAGAGTGACATTAGAAATAAAACTATAATTTTTTTCTACAAAAAGTACATGTTCAACTTTAAAAATAGCGAGAGACAATAGATGATCAGTCAACAATTTTAAACCTATCATAATTCAAGATGAACATTTTGATCTTCAATTGCTGTGCTTGTCTCAACTTGTACGAGAGAACACATTTGAGCTTCCTAACGAAACCTCAAGAATGCCTTGGTTTCAAGTGGGAAAAGACTGACAAATCGATGGGACAGTAGTTTATAGCAACTCTGTATGAGGGGTTAAAATACTCTTCACAGACAAGCCAATATAATATATATATATCTAAGTTATGAACTTACTTAACTCAGAAGCAGGTAAATCATTTTTCAATCTTATTCAACTTGGTCGTTATAATAATACCTATTATTTTTCTTATATAAGGTACGGAGATAAATCGTTTTGAAATGGGTATATAATATAAGTACCATGTATAATCTATACTCATTATATACATTGTTAAATCATCAGTGAAGAAAAGAAGTTTACCTATATTTGAATTTACTTATTTATTTTCCACGATTGTTGTGTCGATAAGGTAAGGTATAGACAATGTCTTCTCTAAATGAATAGACGTTGATATTATGGTATGTAGAGTGAATGTTCTTCTTATGGGACCCTATTCCCAAGACGACACATTAAATAAATATCCCCTAGTTTTCATGCCTCCATTGCGTCTCATTATATGTACGAAAATCGTAATTGACAAGAAGAAGAGAAATAATGTCAAGTCAGATATATTAGGATATACGGTTCTAATATACTTTATAAGCTGTTACGGAAAACGATTACAAAGCAAGGAATACTTATTTGTATTGTCCCTAAAAATTGACAAAATCACGAACAACAAAACTGGTAGGGAATAGAAGAGGAGTAAGGCAGGGGGACCCCGTTTTTACAATACTGTTCAACGTAGGAATTGACAGATTTCTTCAAAATATTCAGCAAGATAATAAAATCGTTGGTTTTTTTGGCGATCTCTGGACATCCAAAATGCCTCTGCTATGCTGACGACTTAACATTGGTCTTGGGTGGGATACATTTTGAAACAATGAAGTAAATCAGAAGAATTATAACCCTACTCAGAAAGTTCTCTTTAACTCCCAGATTAAATATTAATCCGGGAAAAACAGGGATATTGAGTACTTATGGAGGACTGATAAAGAAGAATGGCCAAGCTTCCGACCCACAAGTAACATCAAACTCCTTGGAGTCTGGGTGGGGAATGAGGGTTGTCAAAAGAATAATGAGGAAATTGTCAGGAGATTTAATCAAGTTACACCTTTCATCACGAATTTCGACCTGAATATATGTGTCAAAATATCTGGATGGAACTTTGACATTGTCCCAAAAGTGATTCATCTTCTAAGAGTAATGCCATACAATGAGGACACTCTTAAAAATATATCCGCTAGAGAGATTTCATTTCTCCAAGTGTAAAGGAGAAGGAACATCTCATATGATAAGTTTCACGGTCCACTGAATAGTGGAGGACTGTTTGTGATGAGCGTTTCAGAAATATGGAAGGTTCGGTACTTTTATTGGGAATGAAAAATGTGGAATAATGAGGAACCCTGGTGTTTTATCCTCAATGACTATTTGAAAGAGAGACAAGTCTTTATTATAGGTAACCCCTATGCTTGTTTTAAAAATGTTCTGAAGAATTTTGCATTATACTCCAAACGAATGCAGTATCCATGTTTAAAGGGTGCATGGATGTTACTTTGAGGTTTAAATTGTCTCTATGTTGAGAACTGCCAATAGGAGAATGCTTTAATATTCTGGAAGTGCGAACTGCCTCTATCGATATTGCTGCAGATGTTTGATGGTCATCCTCACTAACTGATAAAATGACTTCCAGAGAGAGGCTCGTCATCGGCATCTTGCAGGTCATCTCTCTCAGAAGAGTTTTTTTGCTACTCAGAACCATTTCCTACTTATATCAACATTTATAAGTAACATTATCGTTATGGAAATGTTCACAAGAAAACTAAATGTATTGAATTAATGAGATATTCTTCCGGGAATACTATCCGGTAGAATAACAAGGCTTATCCAAATTACAACGACCAATAGTTCGGATGAGAAAAAAATAATTGACAGATTTGGGATTCCTTGATAATTATAGTATAAATCCAGATAAACCATGAAATTGAGAACTCGAATTAATTTTTGTCATTTGCTTTTTGAATTTTGGGAGAGGATATAATTTCATAGGATACTTTGAAAAAGTACTCCCATTCTTGAATCTATTTAAGTACTCCAAGTTAAGGGAAATGTGGATATTTTATATTTTAGATTCAATATAAAAGGAAATTGATATAGAACTTGGTACTTCGAATATAATATATCGCAATTTATTTGTAAATTACTTAAAAATAGCACTCCTGGGAGACAAAATCCATTGGACACGAAATCCTTTTATAAATTCGAGCCTCATGGCCAATTTCTTCATAATTTAAAATCATGAGCATTTCATCCTTATAAAAATTTACATGATTTCATATGCAGCTAAGTCCGAGGATCCCTCTCTCAATAAAAATCATCTCAAATTATATAATGTAGATTTATGTTGTTATAGAACAAACTGAAAATTATGTAATAATAATTAATGTGGGCTCAAACATGTCCAGGATATCTAGAACCTACCCATCGAATTCTTAGTTTGATGTTAATGGTGTGTGGACAAAATGTCAACCGTCAAAACGTCAACTGACGGAACGTCGACCGTAAAATATAAAATAAGGGGCTCCTCCAAATGGTGTTGCGATATATCCCAGACATTTTCCGCCTGAAACATATCCCCCCCACCCCCACCACTCCTATATAAATAATCCAGTAAAAAACCCTCCAACCCCCCTTATACAACCTGATTTTTAGGGCTGTTTTGCGTACTGCCGTGTCCCAAAATGGGAAGAAACCCACTGTCACGAATTAAGCAACTACAAGGGGCCTCTCAAAACCACCTATTGGCCCCCCCAATTGTTGGAGGTGTTTTTGGGTACGGTTTGGCCCCAAAATGGGATAAACTCACCTTCACTATTCAATCAACCACAAAGAGCCCTGCACAACCCCTGATTTAAATCTCAAATGTTAGGGCTGTTTTTGGTTTTTGTTCTGTAGTTCACGACAACCTGTGGGCCCAATCATGGTTTGCATGTTTTTGAAGGGGTCCCTTACACTTTTTGAGGTTGCAGCGTTAGTATTAATATGCTTAGTGAGGTTGTCAATTTACAAAAACCGTATTCTGAGTTCAATATTGGGGTGTTAGGAAGGTCAAACAATGGATGGCTCCATATATTTTATGATATTCTTCTTTCAGGTGTTACAGCATTTCCTCTACTTACATTTTCCACCCGAGACATCCCCCCCCCCACATAAACAACAATAATGACCCCTTAACCCCCCTAATGTATACCCTGAAAGTTGGGATGTTTTCATGTATCGCCAGGTCCCTAAGAGGATTAAACCCCACTGTCGTTCTATGTGTTACCTTTAAGGGCCACTCCCAACACCTCAATTGGTATCCAGGAAGTTGGGACTGCTTTTGTGTACTGTCAGTTCTCAAAACGCGATGAAACCCGAAACAGACTCAAATTTCGAGGGACCTTCGGGGTGTAAATGTAAGTAGTGGCTGTGGGTTTCTTCCCATTTTGGGGCACGGTGTTACCCGAAATAACCCCCAAATTTTGTGGTATAAATGGAGGTTGGTCAGAGTTCCTTACTGATAATTGATGATGGGGTGCTGTGGTAAGTATCTGGGGCGGAATATATCGGGAGTGAATTATCGTAGAAACTGTTTTTATATATTGAAATGTAATATTTTCTGGTTGACGTTTTTTCCATTTGAGATTTTGTCGTTCGATGTTTTGTTGGTCGACGTTTTGAACTGCTACCATCATTTATCATACTATTTATTATATGATGATGCACTTAACATGGATATTTTTTGAAAATAAAAATTCTTGTAGTAACATGACATGAATTGTGATAAGGTACATTCTCTTCGTAAGCTAGGTATGAATTAGCGCTTTGCTAACAGTTGTTGCAGTTGATTACTTTTCATTCATTCTTGTCTTCCTTCCAGCCAATTCATTCACTCTGGGACAGAGTGAATGTCCAGAAACAGTGGATATTCTCAAATATGACGATCCCTTTCATCTACTAATGGGATGGGTATCAGAGTATACCCCTTCTTTTCATGTTTCCATTTCATGGAATTGAATGTAAGAAAAAACTATAATGGACTTCAAAGAGCAAGGGCAATGCTTTACGCTTTAGTGAAAGTGAATGAAGGGATTGTATCTAGAAATCGAAGTGTAGCTATATAGATGCTGTGAGTACATATGATATAACGCCTATCAAAGGCAGTCCTTCTAATTAATCGCATAATATGATATTCATATTCGCTCATATTATCAGCGCCTTTCCAATAGGTCAAATTGGCGGATTTGTTGGCTGCTAAAGCTAGCTTAATGTCAATAGAAGTCTCCGAAAATTTTCAAAATTTACATGATTTCATATGTAGCTAAGTCTGAGGATCTCTCTCTCTCAATAAAAATCCTCTTAAATTATATAATCTAGATTCTTATTGTTGTAGCACAAACTGAAAATGATGTAATTAAAAGATAAACTTAGAAATATAAAAAAGTTTACACAACAAAATGAGATTACACCATTCTCGAATCATTATTTAAAATATACGCAACGTTTTAACCTTAAAACACGAAACCTTTCTTATTTGATTTATCCTCCTCTCCCTGAGATTTTTTGATAACAATAGGTATGGTACAAAATAAATTCAATATTTTCCTTTTAAACCTGTTTATCAAATAGATCATGGTAAAAAAAGTCATTTTGATACCAAATCATTTTCTTTTATAATATTAAATCAAAATTATTTTCCCTAATTGCATCCGAATTAATTATGAGTGAGGATGTACAATATGCATAAATAAGCGGTCAGAAACTCAAATCCATATTACAATACAAATAAAATAATGTAATTTATGTTTAAAAAAATTCCTGAGTATCTCAATTTTTTCCCGGTATTTGAATTTAATGCCCTTTATGACTCAAAATTGAATTACATTTATATTCTTGACAAACAAATTATTCTTGACCAACAAATTATTCAGATTCATCTTTGAGCATGGATATTCGAATATTCATTTATCCCTCTCTCTCCTTGATTGCCTGCAGAAAACAATGAAGTAAGAGAAGGGAGAGTGAATTTGTCAATTATTGATTTGTATCAAAAAGGAAAGAATGTTGGTACTTCATCACTTTAGTTTTGTTATGTACATTCGAGAGGGAAAGCGTACACTTTATTCTAAATGATTACTATTTGATGGAATAAGACGTGCAATTTCTTCAGTCTTTGTTATATTATCTATATAGTATATAAAATATTGCTTTTGAGTATAACATGTTTAATTAACTATAAGAAAGAAATTGAGCAAAAACATTGCTATGATTATAAGTTGTTGTAAAGAGGAATTAACACTGAATAGTATATTGCAATGTACTTCTCTACATGGGGACAAAATAGTAGGGAGAAGGGAACGACGTCCAACCATTATTAATAAATACTTGATAATGTGAGGGACTCAAATAATATACACAATAAATCAAAGAATTAACAAAAACTACATAAATACACTCGTATGTACAACATACGAGATATATATATATGTATTATAAATCTATGCAACATAAAGATTTCACAAACAAAAAGGAGAGACGAGTAGGAGAATATGTTTTGAATAATATATCTGAGGAATCCTCCACTCTCAGGTCTACCAATGAATGAATGACTAAGGTTTAATGTGTGAACACAATAATGAACGTTCTAGAGTAAGTGGATAATCATTATTTATGAATCCTCAACGTTGACGAGCATCATCACCCTTGATGTAATAATGATCCTTCTTAGATTCTTCGACGAGATCCGCTTGACCCACGGTTGTGGACCCCAGCTTGAAGGTAACTCTTTTTGTAGTGGAACACCGTCGTCAGTTCTGTTTGACCTCCTCACGCATTTCGTTAATGGCAGAGCAAATTTTAAGAGCAGGACCGAGTTTAATACTCATGGCAGCCATGAGATGCTCTGTTTTTAGGAGCATGAGAGCCTGGCCATCAATTTCTTGGAGCATAAAGTCTTCCACGTACTCAGCACAGCCGTGGAGACTCTTGACGAAATCACAGACTTGTTGAACAGACCATTTGAGGGGATTTCCGTTCTTTCCAAAAACGGAGTTTGAGGTAGATAGAGGTAGGGGTTTGATGATTGGATCATCTGTGAGTTTTCTGCGTTTTTCACTGGGTGGACCACTCCCATCTTTGATGTGGTGATTATTTCCTACAAAAACAAATCAACGAATAATTAAGAATGATTCAAGATACAATGAGTATATTTCAACATACCTTTACTACTCTGATTGTTCCCAGAGCCAGGGTTGCGTTGATTATCAATGTTTTGACGCGTACTACCGGACGGTCGACCAGGACCACGCTTTTTCTCGGCATGCGTGGTGGTTCCAGTAGTCACTGAGGAGTTGGTCGAGGAAGTACTTGATTTTGTAGATGTGGTGGTGGCGGTGGTGGTGGTCATAATAGGAGTACTACTGCTCCCAGAAGAGACACTCAGAGAAACAACGCATGTGCCAGTGGTAGCGGGGGAGCTAATACTGTTTGAAGAAGAGTTATGTTTGTGGGAGAAGGACTCTTCCGTCAAAGACTCCTTTTTGGGTACACCTCCGGGATTTTGAGCTGGAAGATATAAAAAAAAGGAATATGTTAAAATTATTCAGTCTTTCTTTCCATTATCTATGTACATATATTTGTTTAGGAGAAAAACTTTTTTTTTCTTCTGTGAACGAAAACATCTGGAAATGGTTTGTGTTTGTACTAAGATTTGTAAGAGACTTTGTCCCCTCTTTTAGTAGTATCTATTAAAAGGAATTTCATTAATGCAGGCAAGAAGGAGAGGAAAAGACTGAACTTATAGAGGAAGGAATGACGAAATGGAAGATCTTTTTTCGTATTAGAAATAAATAAATAAGAGGTTTAATTCGATCTCTGTCTAACATGAGTAGTAGTACATTACATTTTTCATGATCACTCCACTTACTTACGCAAAAAATAAAAGAAAAACAGTTGTTGCCAAACTTTCCTTTCCATTATTATTAAAGTTATCAATCAACATTATGCATCCCTCTTATTAGAAACACATCCATCCTTTTATGCATTTGGGTCATTCACGTCAAGCGTACACACTTTTTTTCAATTTACATGACCCTCTGTGATTTTGATGATTTTTGGTGAACTGGCTTTTCTATATAAAATAAGAGAGTGTTTGAAATATTACAATCCAGTAACTCACCTGGGCCGTATATATACTCTAAATAATACTCTTGTTGGAAGTGATCCCATAAAGATCCCACTCTGAATTTTGGATATGATTGAAAGCATATACTGATACATGTTCTACGATAATTAAAACAAAATCAGGTTTGCTGCTTGGCAGAGGAGCCATTTTGAAGCCCGCACCAGAGCCCCAAACTTTTATTTTTGATTAAAAATAAAAATATGAGGGAATATAAGTTAAAGTTTGTGTTCTTGTACATCTTTTAACGTAATTTGTATTAAAATCGAGCCACTATGAGCGGAATTATGGTCTTCTAAACAAGACATGTCCAACGCATCAGGCCCTTGAGTGGGCCTAGAACGGCCCATGTGAGTCATAGAACCCTAATATTTCACAAACTCGCTTATTTTAAATAGAAAATCCAGCTTACCAAAAATCATCAAAATCGGTGAGGGTCATGCCGTGAGGGTGTGTAACTTGACGTGGAATTGTGTAAAGAGAGAGAATGTTTGTAGTAGTCAGGGAACCACGACGACGTTCTACACAAGCGCGATAAATAAATAACTTTGATCATCGCACTCTCTCTCTCTTTCTACATGAAGAATCACATTTTTATTTATATATTTTCAACATAGTGTGTCTCCGTAGATACACTCCCCCCACCAGCACCCCGTAGAGTCTATTCTATAATCCCTCAAGGCGCGTTTTCATTCTATATACAGACTTGTCATACTTGAAAGGAACAACAAAATAACAATTTTAAAAAAGTGGGAGGGAACTAATATGGAGTAGTATAAGAACAGCAGCATCCAATGAGAGAATCTTTCCTCACTTAGTAAAATATAGAAAAATATTAGGAGAGAAGAACAAAACAGGAGGAGTTTATATGATTGCACAGACTGCCAGATTATAGTGAATTGTACTCCCCTTCTCTCAATTACAGGCGCGCTTAAGGAGCGAGTGAGCGCTAACGTTACATATAATTCTTGTAAAATCCAATGAAAGATCCTTCTTCCTAATATTAAATTAAGTTAAACAATGTTGAACATTAGCATTTGATGAGGAGGATTTAGTACAAAAAAAAGATGCTCAGCTGCTGCTGTTCGAGCTTCTCTCCCTCTCTCTATCCCCTTCAAATGTCATCATTATTCTGACTCCCTTATATTAATAATACTTTTGTGTATACGACCACCGGATGTTTCCTTCTTTCCAACAAGTATACATATATAATTAAATGTAAAAGGGCTTCATCTCATATAACGAAAATTAAAATATTAATTTACCATGGAATAGGGCGAATTTTTCCTCTCTTTTTCAAACACAGTTGTACTATTACAACATATGTTGGTTCACTTTCCCTTTCTTGAAGAAAAGGGAGATACCACGCAACCTTGAGTACTTTGAACGAGTAAGTATCATTGGTTATATAGTATAATAAATACTACTAGGGAAACAAAGCCCAGGAACGCCCAAAACACCCCAACTTAGGAGAGGAGGGGGGCGCAGCATAATGTTATTATCAATACAAACTGAGCATACCATGACCGTTATGACTGTTATTACGTATTAAAAGAATATTTCCTTCATGACCTACCTTTATCATCTCCGGCCTCCAGAGAAAAGGGTTGAGAGGACTCTTGGATAATATGACCATCAATGACATGTGTTAAAACATTGGGCTTGACAAAGGCTTTAGGAGTATCACTGCCGCCACTACTTCCATTGTTGACGGATCCACTTTCAGTCACTCCATTGGTTGTTGATGAGTTTAAAGAAGAACTAACTGGAGGTGGAGTAGAAGTGGGAGGTTTAGCCTTGATGAGGGTATTATTGTTCCCCGATGAAGTTTTGCTTTTGGAAGCGGTGGATGAAGTGGAAAGAACCTTGGTTGATGTTAAAGTACTGCTCGACGTGGATACAAGGACAGTAGCACTAGCTCCTGATGAGGGAGAAGGGGCTGAAGTAATGAGGGATGGATACTGACTGTGCAGTTGAGTTCGTGTAGTAGAAACTCCTCCAGAAGCCACCGTTAGCATGGGTTGAAGTGTCGGAGGTTGGCTATGGGAATTCACAGGAGGTTGGCTCTGAGAATTCACAGGAGGTTGTTGTTGAGATAAAATGGGTGGGCCCATGGATAGAGGACTTGGAGAGGAACTCATAATGGTTCCAGTTCCAGGAGGTGTAGCTCTCTGTTGAACCATAGAGGGCTTCAGAATGGAATTGGCTGTAGCTCCTCCTACTGATGAATTGACCTTTCCTGGCTGCTGACGTCCAGCACTAGAACCCATACCACCTCGAGGACTAAACTTATTCTTGCTCTTGGGGCTCGATTGCTGCTGATGATTTACTTGAAGAGAGGCCTGTGAAACAGGGATCTGAGGAAGAGTGTAAGTGGGTCGAACATTCGTGGTCGGAAGAATGGTTGGGAGAGCACGAGAGATGGCAGTTTTACCGGGAGGTGCTCCAGACTGCGAAGACACGTTGTTAGAATTAGTCGTTACATGACGAATAGTTCCTGCAGTGTTGGTTGCACTCAGTGACATAGGCTGCAATGTTGGAGGTGCTAGACTAAGTTGTTGTCCAGCTTGTTGCTGTCCTTGCTGCTGATTAGTGGCACCAGGACTCTGGATATGGCTCTGTTGTGTAAGAGCACTCGGAGAGAACATGATTGGTTGCTGAGTCGTTTCATGAGACGTTGGAGCTCGCAGAATGATTTGTCCATTGGATGAGAGGATAGCCTGTTGATGCTGAGGATTCATATAGGCAATTCCATTATGCATAATGAAGGATCCCTGATGAGCTTGTGCTGTAGTAGCCCCAGCAGTGTTTTGTTGCGCTAGTCCGGATTGTCCCTGTTTGGAAGAATCATTCTTCGCCTCATTGGATGATAGAGAGGTGAATAGGCCGGGTTGAGATGCCGTCATGAGGGGAGAGGTATTAGCAAACATGTAAGTTTGCTGCCCCGGACTGTTACTCTGAACAAGTCCATTGTGAGTGAGAGTATAGCCCTGATGTTGACTGATGGGAACAAGTGTAGCAGACTGTTTATTCCCTGAGTGGTCGTAAGAAGTCCTTTGGCAGAGCCTCCCTGATGATTAGACTGTTGTTGCTGATGTTGTGCCGCCTGCTGCTGTTGAACCTGTTGTTGTTGTACTGCTTGCTGCTGCGTTTGCTGAGCCTGTTGCATTCCGGGCGCAGCTGTGAGAAAGATTTGATGCTGCCCATAGGCTGAGGCAGGGAAGTTGGAGGGAGAAATGACGAGTTGTCCTTGTTGATTATAAGTCGCAAATTGAGGAATGTATTGTGTGGTTGCAGATGCAGCATTCTGAGCGGCTCCTGAGGTCCCATAAGGAGGAGAGGAAATCACTTGGAATTGTCCTTGATGAGTGGACATGATCCCTTGATGTCCCTGTCCAAGAGTTGTCTGTTGTGGGGCGGGGGCGATCGTAGGAAAACCTGTTTGTTGAGAATATGTGATCTGAGGTGCAGAACCTTCCCCAGCCTTTACACTATTTCCACTCATTTTCATATTGAATTTCTTGTTTGTTTACTTGTAGAAACGCACAATATATATCAAAGCACTAAATAATCATAATAGAGGGCAAAGGTTGCGTGAGCCACGTTGAAGTAATGGAATAGACTCTTCGCAGTCAAAGAGTACTATACAATTCCTTTTCTTTAAGGAAGACTACACTAGGAGACAAACAACTCCATAATTTCTTTTTTAACTAGAAAACAAATTATCTTCTAAAATAACTGAGATACATTTACACTCATATGTAACACTTGACGTAGAGGAGATACCCTATGTTCACACGTATGGAGAAAGAACCCAACTGAATCATTAGACAAAAAAAGAAGGGGGACAAGGAAAGAGAGGGAGAGAGAGATTTATATATATAATATGTATATGAAGGAGAATAGAAAAAAAAGGTAATGGAAAACTGGTCGCCTTGGAAAGCCAGATTATTTTTCCCTACCACATACATAACACGCGCACAGTCACGCATGCAGTAATTCTCTATTGAAGGAATAATGAGGACGAGAGGTAAGGAGATTGAGAAGTTAATAAAAAAGATCAAAATAAGAAATAATTATAAGAGAAGACGCTAAGCGCGCTCTTTTTTAATTTATGGACAAGTATACAATCTCTCGACGAAGGGTAACTCCTCCTCTTTCTTCTTCTTCAACTCAACATGCTAAACCGGCTACTTCCTCGTTGTTATTATTATTTTTTGTAAAAAAGACAAAAAATAATAAGGGAGAAAGAGAAAAAATGATCGGACATATTGAAAAATATTGCTGTAAAAAATGTATTAGGATGTGGACGAACGTGTAAAATAACGAATTAAAACGTAGCGTTTATATTTTTTCCCTACTAGAAAAAGAAAGAGAAAAAACCGAATGATTATAAAATACTTTATTAAATAAATAAATAGAGAAAGAATGAGGAAGAGAAAGAGAGAGAGAAAAAGAATTATTCACTTGTAGTTCTATCATTTATATATGTTTTTTGAATAATAAAGTCCTTTGACTTTTTATTGTTGTTATTTTTTTTCTATTTTTGAAGACGGGAAAAAGAAAAAGTTTATAGCTCTAAAGTTATAAAATTGTAAAATTATTTTAAAATGGAACAGGGGATAATAATGTAATTGAGTTTTTTCCCTCTCAAAAACTGAATCAAAAGTGCTCTAAAATGATCTCCATTGAGTTTATGGCCTGAGAAGCTTAAGGGCAAGTTTAGTATTCAGTGTATGGCAACAACATTTCTATTGATGCAGATTATAGGCGCAATTGGAATAGCGACCTTCTCGGGTGTTCTTTAACTCCAAAACTGTTTTTATGACTTTTTTAATTTGTTTAAAAAGTTACAACTAAAATAATCAAAAACTCTGTTCGGTCCTTGATGACGTCACCCAACAAAGTCCTAAGACTGGACTGGACTATATCAGAGGTAAAAGGTGAGCTGGGTAAGTAAACTGAACTGATTTTTCATTGCATTGAAATGAACAACTTGTCTAATAAATTCCTCATGTAATGCTAACAGCTGAGAACTCCAATTTCTGTGACGGGAGTATGTGTTTTCAAAAGTTTTTGCTCTTCAACTGATTGGCAAACATTGTAAGCTTCATATGAAATGCTTTCACTTCCCTGTACAGCATTTCATGAGCAAATTCACCCTTAACTTGTAGCTCTGTATTTAATTCAACTATCATTTATAATATATCAATAGCAAATGCAAAATGACATGCTTATTCCCCACTTTCCAGTTCCTTTGAAAAATAGCTAGAACAAATTCCCTTATTTCAGTCCTTGTCCTCTTTGAATTCACTGAACATGTTTGATTTGCTATGCATATTTACTGATACATTCTAGATGTATGAGGCAAGGAAATGATGAGACATTTTGACATAACATTTCCAAGTAGTTGTGTCTTAGAGGGACTCCATTGATAGAAAATTATCCTGATGTAAATGTTTAACTGAGTAGCGTCCTAAAGATCAGTAATTTCATTTAAAACAATAGATGAAAGTACTGATCTTCCAGATACTTCTCAGTTACTAATTTACATTGAACCATGGAAAATCAGTACTCATTTCCAATAGTTGTTCTTGAACATTCCCTGCAATTGAATCGATGGGATGAATAATAACCTTCCTTGACGGATATATAGCTTCTACTTTCGATGGAGCATCAGAACACACAACATTGACAGCATCAAAAATGCAATCAATCATTAACAAATTCTCCTTATTGTGTTTTGCAATTTTATTTAACAATACAAACTTGCTTTTGCCAAACTCTTTTGTAAACGTCACTTGCTGTTGCTTCAAAGAGTGTTTAAGTTCAGTTGCTTTCTTTTGCAATCATGATTGGATAAATTTTGGACGTAATTAGGAGGCTTGCTTTGAAAATGCCGTTTCTAATTGTATTCCTTGAACAGAGCAACGCTTTCATGACAAATCAAACATAAAGCAGTAACTTGCACGACAGAAAAGAAATAGTTTTCTGTCCATTCCTTGTTGAATACGCGACATTCATTTTCAATTTTCACTTTTTCTATTGTTTCGGACTGCTGCTCATTATGGGTAAATCAATCAAAATATACAAACAAAATGGATCAATACTTGATGACAAGAATAGTGTGATTAATTAATTTTGTGTTATTGATTCTCCAACTATTTCAACAGGACAAATTGTTAATTACGAATCAAACCTTGTTACATGATTTGTGTAATTTACTCCTATTATTTATATCTAAATAAATTGTACTTTTCATATTCCAGAATTTTATTGATAATAAATGTTAATAATGAAGTTTTGTATTAGTAAGAGCTTGAGTAAAAAGAGGAACAGAAACTGAATGAATAGTGATCCCTTCTCTATCTTTAGGAGTTTTTCATTCTGGAGCATCAGTTGATTTTGCAATTTTATCATTACTTTTAGCAAGAACTTCATCTGTATTAGGAGCTGTAAAATTTATGAGAATAATCTCAAATCTA
Source organism: Lepeophtheirus salmonis (assembly GCF_016086655.4). Taxonomy (NCBI): domain Eukaryota; kingdom Metazoa; phylum Arthropoda; class Copepoda; order Siphonostomatoida; family Caligidae; genus Lepeophtheirus; species Lepeophtheirus salmonis. The sequence goes on along the minus strand of NC_052138.2, from coordinate 9,327,137 downwards.
AATTGTTTAGATACATATTAGTAAAATGAATACCAATGTTTCCAGGATCCGAACTAATTATTATACTCAATACTCGTGTGATTATTATTGGCTACAGGACTTTGCTTTATGTATTTCCTTCGAATTGATTTTTCTACTTTTCTCATCCCTAATCAATCCAAAACAAAATTCATTGTACAGATCAGGCCATTTCAGGGGGATTTTCCATCCCTATCAATCATTTGATTTAACTGCGAATTAATTATAAAATCCTCGTGGTCAGGGGAAGGTCAGCAAGGATTTCGTTGCCAGGGATTCCTCCCCACAAAATTCACTCTTCTCCATTGACGAACATCGATCCCGAATTTGGGATCCTACTCTCAAGAGGTATTTCATTTCAAAGCTGTTGCCCCTACTTTTTGTCTTCTCTCTCTATGTTTTTGTTTCTCTCTCTTTCTTAAGCTATGGCATGCAAATATATGGATATATAGACGAGGCCGTAGTTTGCCCTCCTCTGGTATGTAGAATTAGTTACATGACATGCGAGTATGATATTTGTAGAAAAACTGAGGAAGGCCCTAAAAAAAGATCAACTTGTGAAGAAAACCGCGATGTCCTTTACTTGAAGAAAATAACAATGCACCCTCTGAGGTCCCAAAATTGATATGCGAGGAGGATAATAGTGGAGAAACTGGGGAGGTCCCTAAGAAATGATCAACGTATGAAGAAAATCTTCCTTTACTCAATGAAAATAAAATTGTTTCCTCTGAGATAATGTACCAAAATATTGCTTCCATTGACTTCTCCTCAGCGAATACAATTGAAGAAATTATTGCACCTTCGTTTGGTTAAAAGGAATACAGAAGAAAAAAACTCAAAGGAAAATAATTAAAACACATCATCAACTTTTGCATGCAAGCCAAAAAAACTACAAATAAATCCCAATCTCATTTTTGTATCTAGGAAGAGATCTCGTTCGGTTTCAAAAAGATCTTCTTCAACCTCTGGTATCTCACCACAGAAATAACAAACTCCAAATAAGCTTCCAAAGAATTAATTTTACCTTATTTTCAAAAAAATAATAATAATGCATTTTAAGTAGCAGACTAAAATCCATTATTTCTTAAAGCTGCCTATGTCTAGGGATAAAAATATACATATATATGGGAATTGGCAAAACACTATCACTGAATACGAGTGGTGAAAGAGATCGAATTTTCCGCATTCTCTTATGAACAGCCTACTCTATCGAAAACCAGATATTATCTGCCTCCAAGATATGAAGTCCCCAACTTCCAAGTCTTGCTCACTTAAGTGCCAGTTTTGTATTAAAAAAAAACTATCATCACTTTTTCAAAAGAGATGGGACATATCGGGGAATACTTTCTTTGGTCTCAAAGACTATCAATAATCCCAAGTGTGTAAATGAATTATCAAGTGGGGGGAATGGCATAAGATATTTATTTCAACAGTAAGTAGTGGTTTCTATTTAGTCAACGCATATGGACCGAATATCAAATGCTTTGCTTTCTTTCAGGCAATCATTAACGCCTGCAAAATGACTTATATCCTCTCTTGTTAATTGGCCATCTTAATGTTGATCTATATAAATCAAATTTTCGTAACCCTAATCTTCAAATATTGACCAAACTTATCATGGAACTTGACTTATGTGATATCATTAGATTTTTTAATCCAAAGGATAGTGTGTCTTGGAGAAGTGGGAAGAAGTCCTCATGGATCGATTTACCACTTGCTTCTGCTTCTATCCGGTCAAAAAAACTAATGCACTCTATCGCCCTCATCCTGGATCAGATCATAAAATGATTGAAATTGATATGCAACAATATAATTCAAAGAAACGTTTTAATGCCCCAGAAAGGGTAGCGATGGATAAAAACTTCAAGGTTCTAAGTATTAATTGACAATGGTATTAATTTATAATATACACAAGCTTTAAAACTGGAAGCTTTTTATGATTTAGATAAGGATAAAAAGTGAGATCTTGTTCTAAAAACAATCTTAATTGGATATCTGACAAATTATTTAGTTGATCCATGGAGTGAAACGAGTCTATTTGTTTATTGAATAATTTCAAATTATTTCCTGTGTCTTTCTTCTGACGATATCCAATTCGTATTTCACCTTTAGCAAGATTAAGGAGTGTGTTTCGGGTACAAATATCGATGGAACTACATATATCTTTTTTGTTTGCTTCTTTTTATTAGTCCATGCCCTGTAAAACTATAGGATTTGTTGATAGATAGGTTCTTCTTCAAAGTCCTTATTCAAAAATGTAATGAGCCCACACTTGAATTCTAGTAGGTGTCTAATCATTTATTTATATATATATATATTTAACCAATAGCTTCCAAAGATTTTGGAATGTCGTTTCCACTTCTGCAGCTTACAACACCGCATTAATCAGAGTAGGGAGAAAATCCTTATACTGTAAGTCCACGTAAGATATCAAGTCATGTCCAACTTCCCACCCCTGGCAATAATTAACTATTATATATATTTAACCTTAATATTAAATTATACATTTATTATTAATTATTATAATAAAACTAATAAATTATAAACAAATGTATAGTAATTTAAGCTCCTCATTAACTTTCAAAAGATTACAAGTGATTAGGTCAAGAGAAGTCCGATACATCACTAATACTTACGTAATTAAGTTAAATTAATAATTACATTTATATTGTTGTTGTAAAGATTGAATATTTGGTTGTACGGTTGCTATTTGTTGTACTGGGAGGTAAAATGCCTAGGGGTGGGGGTAGATGGCCTGGGGGTGAAAACCTTGGGGGTAAAAGGAGGTAGTTGATCGGGGGTGGACAGGGGTATTTGGTTAGGGGTAAGAGCCCTACAACCCTAATTCCTATTTTTATTTTCCTTCTCCTTAAATAATTATAGAGGAGGGCTGTTGACGTCATGTCATGTCACTCACAATGTGTGTTTTTTTTAAGTTTTCAAATCAATCTCTCTCTCTCTCTTTTACTTTTTATTTTTTTCCATACCCCAGTCGTAGATGTATAGAGAGTACACTAATTGAAGGAGATTGGGGGAGCTGATGCTGCCACTGTTTGGTAGTGGAGTGGTGTAGGAATTGAGCTAGTCCTCTCTCTCTCTCTCTCAGGTTATATACATATGTTGTTCAATGTATATAGGGGAAAACGAGGAGGAAAGACAGAAAAAAAATGGGTCCACCCATTTTCAGTTAGATTAGATTTATACTTGAAAACACATTCTGCTATTTATTATTCTTCTTTCCTCTCGCGCTCTTTTTCTGTGTCTCCCTCTTAAAACTGCCTTTGTTGAAAATATAGTCCACAGAAGAAGGGAAAATGTTTGAAATGCTGACCCTAAAATACAGTCTAAGGGATTCCATATCAGATATTATGAATAGCAATTCAAAGAGGAGGAGAAATGTAACCACTAATATTTAATCTTAATTTTTTCTCCCTTTCCTATTTTTCTTTTGAATTTTGTTGTTCCCCTTCTTCTTTGCAAGTGAAAATCTTGATTACGTACACAAATACATAGATAGAAAAGGAAAAAAGGAGGAAAAAAAGGTTCCTCATTAATCGTAAGAAATTGAAAAATAAAAATGTATTTTTTTCTCTCTCTTTCTACTTCTACTGCAAAAAGAAAAGACTCGATGTTTATATTAAGAAAAAACGTGCTTTGAAAATAACAAGAATAATAATAATAATGATCGTCGTCTATCTTCGTTTTCTTCTTCTTCACGTTATTAAAAAGAACTAAGAAGAAGATGCAAAATGATGAATAGTAATGGAACGAGAAGGTTGAATTGAGGTTGAACGAGGAGGAGAAGGAGAAAGAAATACGAGAGATATCTACAATGTCGTATGCACAAATTACGTTTAAGAATGGAAATCAAATTAAAGAGGTTGAACCAGGTACTTTTTAAACAATTGATAATGTAGAAAATTTAAAAATATGAATCAATTTCTAACATAAACATTGTCATTTCCTCTTGCCACTATGTTAAAAAATCACAAAGTTCGAACCGGGTAATTTAAGTAGATAATGAGAATAATTGAAAAAGGAGTCAATTTCCATTACAAACTGTTTTTTTTTTTAAACAATGATAAGATAAAATATGAGAGTAACTGAAAAAGGAATCCGATTCCTCTGAACAATATCCATTCCCTCCAATAAAAATGTTTTAGGAAAGTTCGAACCAGTTTAAATATAAATTAAAATGTTTAATTTGAGTAAATAAAGGGGGAACTATTTCCCAAAAGAATGATTCCTATTCTCCCTTGCTATTATATAAGTTCGAACCGGTTACACATTATACAGAACAATAGGGAAGTTTTTTTTACCTCACAACTACTGATAGTTATCTGAAGGAAGGAGGAATAATATTAATCTTATTGGATGTTGAAAATATCTCTGTCTTTATTTTGTAGTGTTAGAAAGAGAGGAACAAGTTCAAACCGAGCCACATAAAATATATCCCCTCATAATATTAAAATAATGAAATAATATTTTATGTTAAATAATCACAAGTTCATAACTATGACTGTTATTCCTATCGGTATTAAAAATTCGAACCGGGTTTGGTAGAAGTTCATAAACAGCTTAGTACGTATCTCTAATATTACTATTATCTATGTAGTTACATTCATATTCACTCACAATGTAACGTGAATGTAGTAAAGGAAATGAACTAGTCAGACTGTACTTTTTCACTTTTGCTTAGAAATGAATCACCCTGTTGTTTTGTGTGTGTCTACAGCCCTTCTTCTTGAAGGAAGAAGAAGAAAAAAGGTGATTATCGTTAAGAGGGAAAAAAATAAATAAAGAAAAAAATATGTACGGGTATAATATTATCAACGTTTTAAAGACGTAGGGTAAAAGGGAGAAAAATACTATAGCTAGGAAAACAAGAAATATAATACAAAAATATATACGATAAAGAGAGAGAGAGATAGAAGCATAAACATACAGAAGGAGAGAAAAGAAACAACGAAACGAATGATCTTTTTCAGCTCTCTCTCTCCCTCTTGCTTCGACCCTAAATAATAATAATAAAAACAAGAAGAAGAATACAAAATTATTTTTTCAACATCAGGGTTTTTATATTATGTTACTTTAATGTTTATGTTGTACTTCCATCTGAGGAAAAGCGGACGAGGAGCGTCTACTGCTTCGACTACATGGCTTATAAATCAAAACAGAAATATAACTTTCCACCCGTACTTATAATAATCTGTGTCCTCCTCCTATTCTAAAATTGAACAACCGTAATATTAATCTATATACATATATTAATACAGTATATATCTACACTAACAAAAATCATAGAGGGCGCTGCTCCCCAACTTAATACTCCCCCTCTCTTTTGAAATTGAAGTTGGTTTGGAACTCTTCTGGTCTTCTGTTTAGTGCCTCAAACTTATTTATTATTTAAAATGGAGGGAGGAAAAATTTGCAGTATATATCCCGAAAAAAGGAAAGAAAAACCATACTATGATAATAATAGGAGAAAGGAAGAAGCCATGGATCGATATATATATGTCCACTCATGACGTCACGTTTATTACTTCAAGGAGATCCAACCAACTACTAGGAAAAGAGAAGGAGAGATAGTGATGTGCTCTATATAATCAAACTTGATAAGCCGAGTGTGATAATGAATTGTCCAATGATGACGTCATTGGACGACTTACTCCAAGGAACCAACCAAGTAATAAAGAGGAAAAAAAAGTACATCTACTCGAGTTAGTGATGTGCTCGCGCTCTCTCTAATCAAACTCTTATTCTAGTGATGAAGCGAGTGAGACTCGACTTTCTTTTCAAACTCTGTCATAATGAAAGTACACATATTTTTTCAATTAGTTCCAAAAGAATGATTTTCTCTCTCTTCGTTTCTTCTCCTTCTCCTTACAATACAATCCTTGCCTATCTCATCTGATTATACTAGAAAATTATGGATGGATCTCTCTTCCCTTCTTTTCCTTAGTTCTTAGTTGTCAGCTTTTTTGTGTATTATGTGAACGAAAGGAGGAGAGAGAGAGAAGTATTCTTTTCTTTTTTTGATATGTTCTATGTATTAATAATGACTTTTTTATTAATTCAAAAACTTTTTCGTCAAAATGCAGGAACACCCAGCCCTTATATATGTATCTTTATTTAGAATACTTATTTTTTTCTCCCTTTTTATTCCTCTCTCTCTTTCCTCTTTCTCCCCTTTTTTCATTGCGAACCCTTTTCTTCATAGTGGTTGTATGTATATATGTACTTACCACTACTACAACAACTACTAATCCACTCAGCTCAGAGGAGGGAGGCAGAAGAGAGATACACTCAAACAGAGAGGGAGTAAATATCCTCTTACGGTTCTACATTTAGTATAATGATATGTAGTTAGTTGAAGACCCAATTTCCATCAAATGGCTCTCTCTATGCATAGCAAAGGGTACTGCACTCCAATCCCCTAGAGCACACGGTGTCTCTGTACAATGTTGGTACTATTTATGTACTCAAAAGGGTTTCTGGATCCTTTGGAACGTCAGTGAGTAGTGAAATTTGAGAAGTTGTACGTTCTATTGGTTTCTTTTGATTGATTCCGGGGTTCACCTGCCTTTCTACATAAATTGAGTAGAGTCAGAGTACACATTCTATTACATATTTATTTAAGTCTCCTTCCAGACGAAATACCAATAGGATTTTAAACACTATTTTAAAACGCGAGTGTAATTTGATTTAGTGTTGAGGATAAAAGGTTGTGGTTTTTTTCTTCTCTTCTTTCTTTATCAACATTTAAAAAAAAAGAATATACTTTGGCTTTGACAAAGTTTTATTTCGTTTACTCTCATAATATTATATATAGGTAATGTCGGTTATCAGTTAATCAAAGTAACATTCAGTGTAGGGGTAAAAGTCTTGCGTTGGAATTTACAAGTGTGAAAGTTGTACAAAAAATTTGTACTTGGCACTTTCCGTAAGAACTTACAAAAAGCTAAAATTTAAAGTTTTTTTTTTGTTTTTGTGCGATATGAAATGTCATTGCAACAAGCAAAAGGGTGTGCGATCTCCTCCCCGCGAAAGTCGACAAGTGAACGCTGGTCTGGAGAGGAGAAATGATATCTTCCTGGCGGAATCAAGAGCTCAGGTAAAGTGAACCTTCAGCACCAAAAATCCAGCTCAGTCCTCGTCAGCAGAAAGATACCTTCCTACTTTTTCAATGCCAATGAGAAAGTCAACTCGGACGTTTACTACAAGGTCCTCAGGTACCATGTCTATGTGTTTACCCCCAGAACACACTTCCAAGATAGTGTAGTATTTCCACAGGAAGAATATAGCTGCCTTCGGACCGGCAGAATTATGACGTTCGTCCTCACCGGACGTGAACCCCCTGGACTTCTCTGTTTGGTGTGTCTTTGAGTGCAAGACAAACAAGACTTCTCATCTGAATGTCGATGCTCTGAAGGCTGTGATCACGGTGGAGTGAACAACTTGTCATCAGACTTAATCAAGACCAGCTGTGCTTCTGTTTGCCACCGTATTGATGACATTATTCTGAATGGAGTTGTCAATATTGAATAAAAAGTTTAGAAAATTGTTGAACTACCAACTTTTGCTCCAATAATTTTGCAATAATTATTCCTATTTTGAAGAATAAAAATGATTACCATAATAACTCACACGACCTTGACCCAATCTCAAGGAATTTTCCTATATAATGAATTTTTTAGTCGTATGTTAATCTAAAGATTGCACATGGATATGAACGCTTTTTTTTTTGCTATGGAGATCATTACATCGTGACTCATCATCTACTTTGGAGGCATTGTTGCAACAAATGACTCGCTTCTCTCTCTCTCTCTTTATCATCATCCAAAATGACAAATCATTTATTGTATTGTGTTGTCTTCCTCTTTTCTTAAGAAAACAACATTATCTACAGGGATTCAAGTATATAGAAGTAGCAAGCAAGGGCTCTTATACAAAGAACCCCCCCATCTCTGATCCCCCCTTACATCTTTCATGCCGGTAAGATTGAATAACATGCCATACATAATATCTCTACGTACTTGGATATAACAAACATCATAAATAAATATAATTAAAAAATATACTCGGGAGAAAGTGGATGAATAAAAAAGAAGACAAAAAAGTCTCAGGTTATAATGACGCTGATTTATTTTTTGTATTTATTCATTGCAGTACATAATATCTGTTTTTTCTATGAATGCATATCAGTTAGTTATTGCTTCAAAAAAGTATTTAAAAAATGAGGTATTTAGATAATAGAGTCATACGGACTCTTTCAGGGTCGGTCTTAAGAAGTAACATTTTCTTGGCGGATATTTCGGTATAGACCATTGTCATCTCAGACCATGGATCCATTTTTTGAGTCTTACTCTATTATGGTCTAATTTTCTCCCCATCTCTGGTTTACGAGCGGTACACAATGCAATATGAAACACTTTAAACTTTCATTTTAAACTTTCCATTTCTTCGAGGATAAATGTGCGTAAACACACTTATCCTCGAAGAAATGGAAAGAATACAAAACTTAGTCAGAGAAAAAACAACAAGAACATTTTGTGAATTAATTAATATTTAATAAACTTTAAATTTCTATCAGAAGTTTAAAGTTTATTTTTGTAACTATTTCTTAATTCATTAGAAAAATTGTTAAGATAAACAGAAGGAAGAAGATATTTTCTTATGTTATTCACATAGTGAATAAACGAATTTTAAAACGTCTTTTTTATTTCAATATATTATTATTTCCCTCTGAAACTCTATATGCGTAGAGTTATGTATGTATTTAGACCTGTCAAAGAGTGATTAAGTAAATATTTCGCACCTGGAAGAATGTGTTTTTAATATTGTATATTTAGTATTAGAGAAAAACGAAGTAGATGAATTGTTCAGAGAGTGCAGATGTGGAGATTCTTAGGCATGGGTGATACAGAGAGGCTCAAAATATTAGTGACGTTTTGGTAGGAAACTCAAAGAGGTGTTTTAAAAGAAGATATATAATACAGGGCATTGATAGGTTTGGGGGAGGCCCACTTAAAGATGTCTTTTTAAGACTTGACCCTGTTGCCAGTTTCGAGAGTTCATTTTGAACAAAACCCAGGCGGTAGAGGCTTTAATTTAGTTTTCAGAAGTATAGAATGTTCGGATCGAGGGTAATGTACGATTAATTTATGGGACGTCTCAACGGAAGGGACAAAGAATTTTCAATTTATACCTTTTAAAAATACGCCCAAAATTCAATCTGTTGAAGATGGGTAATTCTCCTTTACTATTTCCTTTAAAGTATTAGGTAGTCCTAAGCCAGATCCCACATGGAACGTCCGTGGGAGAATCATAAAGGATGATGGACAAAAAAATCCTACTGACCTCCAGATTAGAAATATCACAAAGAGTGATGAATGAATTTATGATTGCAAAGCTACTTAGTCATTAAAACGTGTATCTCATTCTTAAGACTTGTTTATTAATTTGAAGGTTACTCCTATTTATTCAGCATTAAGTTCAAATTTGTATCTTGAGACATATTTCTGGAGGGAAAAATATTTCAGTTTTTTCTAAATAAATTTGTGTCTCAATTCTTATTTGGAAGGGAAGTCATAGCTGTACTGAGACTTAAAATTTGTCTTTTCCCAAGTCATTGCTATCGGTCCTGGAACAAAAGTCCAAATATTATATTGGCCATTGCAAGTATGATTTCAATAAGTAATATTAAAATAAAGTACCTCAGTTTACTAATTGAATTAGTTTAGTGAAACTTTAAATACCTTTGATGCACGAAAATAGTGCCCATTTCTTTTTCATTCAGACCTAACTAAAGTATTTTCTACTCTAATAAAAAGTGGTGAAGCTTGATTCATGATAACATCCATTGTGTAGAACTATAATGATGTTATTTAGCAAATATTGTTTTTTTGGGACGACTTTTGTTTCAAATTCGGACAAGTTCTTAAAAATTAGAAATTGGGGATGTCAAAATTTTGGAATTGTTACATCCCAATGATAGCTTGCATTTTAACCGGTTAAAGGAAGTGGTTAGAAGGAAAGAATTGAACCCTTTAATAATGCCTATTTAAAAAAAAAAGTTAGACTTTTTAGCAATGCAATTTACTCCCTCCGAAGTAAACATTGAACCTTTCGACTCTTCTGCTAAATGGACGTTTTTTGCTAAATGGACGTTTTTGGCCAATTTTACGGGGCAGAGAGAGTGGGCATGGTTTCCCCCCTCTCATTTAGTGGCGTAGCTATTATTTACCTAAGCTATCTATCTCGTTTTCTTTCTTTTTTTAAAATCTAACTTAACGATTCTCTTTACATCCTAGATCGGAATTTTTTTAATGATGTAATAACCCATAATTATGTTACTTAAATGTATAGGGAGAGATCCTTTATTCTAAATGGGCCCTGTGTATCTACTTAGTTCCAAAGAAGTAAAAGTAGACTAATAAAAAGTTTAAAAAGAAAAAGAAGAAAAATCTTAAACCTGACCCTAGTCATTTCTTATCAATCTATGGTTTTTTAAGTCCTTTCATCATAAAGTAACTAAGACGGTTTGTTACTAGGATGCATCTCTTAGGAAACTTGACATTCTACTTAAAAAAAAAAAAGATTTAAGGAACATAATCTCTAACAAATTAAATAATCCTAGGTCATTTTCCCTCATTTTCAATCTCTGACAATTAAAAGGAGCTTTCATATATTAAGGAGCGTGTGTAGTTATACCTCAGTGTGTTATATTAAAAAAGATGAATAATTACAATTATAATTGGCTATGATGAAAAAACTGCAACTTCTAAGGCCTTCAATTTAAAAAAAAAAAAAAACTCAAAGTGACATATAATAAGCCCATACTGATCAATAATATTTTGCTATTATAAGGGTGCATAATGGCCTTTAATGAATCAAATGATCCATTCCTGTGATTCATAATATTTATTAAAAAAAATCCTTTTTTTTAAATTTCTTCTTTTTTATCCCTAGCTGCTTTTATGTAGACACGTCATATATATATATAAATTGTACATCTTGCAACAAGGAACAAAAAGTAGATTTTACAATTAGCATGCAAAATAATATTGATAAAAATTTATTTTCAAATGTTCCTTTAGGTATTCAATGAGTAATATTTGAGTCTCCAGACGAAAGTTATTAATTCACGAGTAATTTGAGTACATCAATGTAAGGTTTCGAATGCCCACTCCTAAACAATTACATTAGTAAATATGTAGTTTTAATAGATCAAAAATGAAAGGATCGCATCAATCATTGATTAGTGATTAAATGAGGTATTTAGCACTTTAACAACGGTGGTATAGCACCTTCCTTCGTGGACTTTGCGGACTCCGGGTATCAAAAATGGATCCCACTAAAGTATTAAAACAATGCTGAAAATTAAAATAATGGTATTTGAATATGTAAAACTAAGATACTCTTTGGCTCCAGAACCTATTGGACCATCATAGGCCCTTTTATTACTAAGTGTAATATGTCTTTTCTGCTGGCATCAATACAACTACCAATTAAGAAAAATAAATTCTGATTTGTCTATATGTTTGTCAATGCCTCATTTATGAGTGTTTCTACTTGATGCAAGAAATAGCAATCTAATAATGAGCTCAGCTCGTTATATTATAAAGAAAATAAGAGTACATATATTTAGGGTTCTAAATCAAAAACATTTGATTTGACTGACAGATTTTGTTGTAGTTGGCAACCTGAACAGTGTTTTCTAAAGCTCTTATCAATTATCAGTATCCCTATTTTGATTTTGCAGAGAGAAAATCCAAATATAAGTGTAACTAGGAGTGTGTATGCTCATCAAAATCAGAGAGTATCACTGAGTATCTTCCATAATATTGATAACATCATTGTTCTAGTGTTAAAGACGAAGAAATTGCAACTTGTACAACTTGCTTATACAAGTTACAAACTATACATCACATATTTAACAATGAACATCATTAAAAATGAAGGGAAGAAGAGTGCGAGGAACACATTAGACATTGAGAGATATCAAAGAGATTGAAATGTTATATACTGTATATAAATAGGGAAATATTATGAAATTTGAATGAAATAGCGGGTCACGACTTACATGATATATATAATAAAATATATGCAACACTAATATCGAGAAGAGGAGGAGAGTCAAAATAACTGGAAACGGACTTCTTGGATATTATGTTCAATGTTCTTTCTAGGTTCATACATAGATAAGGTATTTGAATGCTGTACATATCCATGTATATAATATATTATTTCAAATAGGCAAAAGAAAAACAAAAAACAAAAAGAAGATAAAAAAAATACTTTGTTTCGAACAAAAAAGGAGAAGACAAAAATAAAGACAGAAATACAGGGTGTCTAGATCAAAAGGCATTCTTAAAATAATCATTTAGATATGTAATACTAATCAAAATAGTTATTTTCCGTACATTGTGTACAGATTTTCTGTTGGAGGGTCTAAAGTTTTTTAATAATATATTTTATCTACAGCAGACACACTCTGTACGAGATTTGATATTTATATACATAACATACATACATATATAGAGAGATTGTTTTTTTGAAATGTTCAATAAAAGATAAATTGAAAAGAAGAAGAATGGTTTTACACACAGTCAACATATACAACCACATTGACCAAAAAATATAAGAATAACAATAAAATAGTGATGAAAAGGCTTTGAATTTTTGTATTCGAATCGCTGCTGTGATAAACCCTTTTTGGAATCCATTAGATACTCTTTCAAAGCTCATTATTTTGCATAGTTTGAATTGGAAAAAGGCTGTTTGTAGCAATGAGACTTGAGACTAGAGATAGGTTTAGAATTTAACTTCGAAATAGGATAGAATTGAGTATTTACTTCTAAATAATTTGTAGTTAAATAGCCTTAATTAACTTAGAGAGCTTCAGAAGTAGTAAACAATAAGGCACTAATACACCCAAGTTAATGAAGAATAGTGATGAACAAACAAGGCGTAGGAACACCTATTTGAAGACAATAACAAACAAATGTTACCATGAATATATGACGTCATTTTTAGGAAAGTCCTTCAAATGATGGAGGTCGGAACTGAGTGGCAATTTATTTATAGATGACTCCGGGTAAAAACAAATCCTCCTCAATAAATTTAGAGGTGATTTTTCGCATTGAAGTTCGAGGTATGAGTTTTACCAGAGCCCTGTTATGATTTAGTGGTAAATTCAGAAACTTGAATAGACTTGAGTCTATCCAATTACCCTTCATTTCACTCCATTAATTCCATCATAATGAATCCTCTCTGAGAAGGTGCCTAGCTGAGAGTAAATCCAAAGGAGCCTAGACACCTTCTAAGTATTCCAGAATGTGCTCACTCTACTTTCAGGAAGATGATTTCCTGAGCGAGATTGCTGACAAAATGAGAGAGTTTCGGAAATACAAGTTACAGGACAACCAAATTCATAAGCGTTGTTTGAAACCTTTAGGAGTTCCGTATGTAGTTACAAATCTTCGGAAATATCTGTCATCGCCTTCAGTAAAAGTGTAAAAGATCAATTTCCAAACTCACTTCACCTGCTAGAACATCAAAGGAAAAAACATCTATAATTCAGGCTGAACAAGATTATTATTAAAAAAATGGGAAATGAATCCATCGGTTTGGAAGCCCTAATCTAGAAATTTTACAAGTGTCTAATCGGTTCGCTTTAAAGAGATCATGTAACGTCGTTTAACCCTCCTGACAACAAGATGATTAGTTAATTACATCGAACTGGAAGAAACATCATCAAACGATTCTTGAAAATGATTAGTTAAGAGTTCAGATATTGAAGAATCTGGAATGGAAAAATCTTTCGACACCGGTTAATTCTATTCCTTTCTTAAACAGAGTTGGAAGTACAGATAGACCGTTTAGAGATTGATTTGTCTTCCTTTATGAAGGATCTTTTCTTTCTCTAATATATTATATTAGAAGACCGTGTTGACAGTAATTGACAGTAATGATGAAAAGCTGGTGTATTATTTAGCTGTCCTGTTAATTTGTACTTGTAAAATAAAGAAGGAAGTTTATCTCCTTAGCATTTGATATTATTATTGAATTCCTAAATACATTCAATTATGTTCAAAACCTGATTGAACGTTCGTGTGTGCTCATAAAAGACGGAGTGTAACCCTGAGGGTTTGTTGCGTAGTTATTATTGCAGTCCTTGTTGGACTCAGAGTCTAATTGGGCATCGGCATTGGAGTAGTTCTAACAAATGTCCTTGTGTATATCCTTTTCTCCTTCCTCTTTTGTCACAGCTGATCTAAGTAAACGTCATGAGCGTTATTCTTTCTCTCCTCCAAGACATTCTTCAAATTATCAGGGTTACCATGATGATTTTCCATTTCATTTTTTAACATTTCCATTCTACTCTGGTACTGATGTGTGGAATTATGATTTTGAAAATAAAAGTATATCTTACCATTTTTGCAGTTTTTCGTGCCCATCTCGTTATTTATGGCAGGTAATCCGCCTCTCCAAAATCTCCCATCACATCAACAACTTACAAGTCTTCAAGAAACACAAGACTCAAGGAGACGAAGGAGAATTAAACGGTACATCATTCAATTTGAACGTAGCAAAGTTATTTGTGTCGTATAACAACCCTTTAAATGTTCTGGATCATCCCAATTTCTCCAAGTTTATTGAAAAATATAGCGTAAAAACTTCTCCAGGTCGATGGGTCGTTAACAACTTGGTTGGGGAAGTATGTCAAAGAGTTTTGAATAGAATAAAAGAAGAAGTGGAAGAGAAGGATATTTTTGTTGCACTAAATGAGACAAGAGATCATCAAGGGAGGTCAATGATGGCAATTTTGATTGCCCCTATGGACGGACCTTTCTGTGAGAGAGTCTTTAGTATAATGAATATCATCAATACGAAAATGAGGTCCCAACTAAGTACTAAGAATGTGTCGGGACCTTATTGAGTTGATTGATATTGAGATTGAAAACGCAAACAATGTAAAGAACATCGTCATAATCTCAGTGTATCAGTTATTGGGAGAAGATTTTGCCCCGTGTAGACTGCAAGTTCTCATCACTGATTCTACCACGTATTATCTCAATGCAGAAGGTTTTCGAGAGAAAAAAATCCGGGTATTGATTCACATTATATGTATTGCTCATAGATTACATAGAGTTGCAGATATGGTTCAACAAAAGTTTCCCCTAATGAACGAACTTATTTCAAATGTGAAGAAGATGTTTTTGAATTCCGGAAGAAGAAAGAGAGTATTAACGCCTTCGTACGAAATTTCCCTCCCTCCATCACCAATTACAACAAGATAGGGAACTTGGTTAAAAGCAGTGGAGTACTACTACCATCACTTCGACGTCTTGATAGAATATTTAAACAGCCTTGGTGAAGATTTGGGAGCAACCAGAAGAGCACAAGAAGTAATTAATAATGATTCCTTAAGAGAAGAAGTCGTATTTATGCAGGAAACTTCTCGTCAAATACCTTTGGCAATAACTGCGCCTGAGGAAAGATTGCCTCTTCTTATCAGCATAACCATAGTAGAAAATCTGACTCAAGATTTGAAGCCATTCAAGACCAAGTTAAAAGAAGTGCTTCAAAAGAATCCTGGCTACACAAAACTAAAGGAACTCTCAACAAGTGACAACCTTGTATACAAAAATATTGTCAATTGTGATACTGAGAGAGTCTTTAGTATAATGAATATCATCAATACGAAAATGAGGTCCAAACTAAGTACTAAGAAATTGAGGAATAGTAACAATATATTTTGTCTTGCATAAATTTACAGAATATAATATACATTTATAGGGAAGTTATATATTAATAATTTACAACAATCCCTCTTCCTTCATGTGTAAATAAATAAATAATTCAAGTTAAAGATATATTCTAAACGATACTCTTTTAATTAGGTTGGAATCGATATTTACTTTGAACTCTTGATCCAGCGACAGATACAAATACACCACTGTCAATTATAGCTATAATATTTTTGAAGTAATTTCCATGGACATTCAATACATCGATGGGTAATTTATTCAGTTCAAATTTTTGAATCGAGTTGATGATCGAAATAGAGCTTTCTTTTAGACACCTACATACTCTTGCATAGTGGCATCTGTTATCATATCTTGTGCATTCGATGCTTTTTAGAAGCAAATTTTCCCAATCTTATGAGGAAAGTAGAAACCACATTGTTTTCACTATCTTTCTTGACTCTTGTTCCACCATCTCCTACAACTTTGACTTCTTCAATATATATATTGAACCCACATGGCTTTGTATTTGTGTTAACACCATTTGATACTAAATCATTTAGACTAATTTGATTATTCTTTGCCGTTTCTATTATTCTCTATTAATATGTACTTCTCATATTTTATTTGCATCATCAAATAATCTTAATTGTTATTCTCTATACTTGCATATCAAAGTTTTATATTATGACAATTAATATTTAATACTATTTGTATCATACAATAAATGATAACCAACATTAATACATTTTCTAGATAATATTATTTTGATTAAATATTACCAAGTAAAGCTATATTTTGGTGAAAGAAAGATTCTATATGTAGTAATTTTCAACTAAGTTGTAATGTTAAAAAAATCAAAATCAAGATATCTTATAAGCATGTTCAAAATTACCCATCGACCATCATGTATGATTTATGAATGTAGGTTTGGTTATGTCCGAAAGAAAACCAGATAGTTGTAGTTGTATTTGTGGGCCCACTAGTTATCATATATATATGGGATCACTCATTGCTGAGGCTTTTTATTGTTTAAGATCACATTTATTCCTTGGAAGCATATTTAGAACTAAAATAATCATACCCTGAGGCATGTTAGAGAGAGATTTTAAAAATACTGTTGTATGTGTATAAATACCAATATGGTTAATTATTTCATCATTGTCACAAACTAAAAGGAATAAAGTTGGTTTTAAAAAATAATCCATTTTTCCCCCTATGATCTCATCACACACTCATGAACATTCAAAGTGCCCATAAATTCAAAGAAGGGAGGAACATCAGTTATCATACATATATGGGATTACTGATTGCTGAGGTTTTTTATTGTTTCTTTGGCGTGGTTTTATGAGGTTTTGACCCTTTTGTAGTTTTTATTTATTTATAAATTCACTTCATGACGACAGAGGATGAAGAAATATATTTTGTTGAATAAAGAGATCACGTACCGTATAGCTATCTATGGTGTAGGAACTGGAATATGTCAAACGTGTATGTATATAAATATAATTAAAATGAATCAGCTGACATTGTATATTGTACAATGTATGAACAATTTTATTATTTATGAGCTTCCAGAAGTTCATTTTAATTATATTTTTAAAAACTTCCTTCCAAATTTATGATCTGTACAAGATACACACATTGATAAAAAATGAGAGACAGGTTTATGATGTCTATTTGAGTATTTGGAGAAGGATTATGTAAGTTTTTTGGGTGAGCATAGGTGAAGGACATGATCACTTGTTGAGGGAGTTAATAAATAAATTAATAGAAATTAGAGATTGGGATTTTCTTATAAAATACATTTTGAAGACTGTTTTTTATAACATAAAAAGTAACATTTTTCTAACTCACTTTCTCTGAAATATACCATTGGTGATGAAAAGGTTTGCAAGTGCCTCCAATTGCTATCTGAGTCATCTGTTTCATTCTATGAGCTAATTCATATTGACGATAAATATAACTAATCAATGTTCTAGCATCCATTTATTTTTATTTTCCTATACTTAACTCTATCGCAGCATTAATCACAACTCTAGTTATAAATATATATATATATTTATTAGAGTGTATATAAATGACAAAAGTCGGGAATTTTTTATAGCTGCATATTTCTTATTTTGCATTTTATTTATCTAAATAAGAATTTTTTTGATTTGTAAATCTATAGAATGTCCAAAAAAGAAAATTTGATGTTGTTTCAATAAAATTATTGATTTGAATCCAGTTACGGGATTGTTATTTTATGATGTATTATAAATAAAACATATATTTTACAACAACATTTGTACAATTTTTCTCTAAATTTCCTTATGGTATGAGTATTTTAGTTCCAAGCATGCTGCCAATAAATAAATATTCTCTTTAGGTACCGCGTATAACGCGCATTTATTTTGATATTTATCTTCATTTTTGTACTCAAATCTCGTTTTTTGATACCCATTGTATAATACATTATTTTTAAATATATTTTGTCTGTTCAATTATTGCAAATAAAAAATCCTATTTTACCGATTTATAACTTCAGACTGCGGAAATTGTCAATAAAATTTTTAAAAATACGTGCTTTTATTTATTATTCCGGGATCTTTTTTTTATTTGAGCATATTTTTATAATCTATAAGTTTTTCAAAAGTTTTTTTTTTGTAATTTTCTTTTTATCAACATTTTCCAGATTTTCAAATCAAAATGCGTCCATGAAGCACCATTTTTTTAAATTTTTTTTTGACGATTGATGGTTATTTTCTTGTTTAGAGGAATAGAATGAGAAATACAAAATATCCGGCTATACCAAATTCCTAACTTTTGTCATTACGGGACACCCTAATATATATTCATTGTTTTATAAAATACTATACGAGTATCACGTTGTTACCTTTATCGTATTCAAATGTAAATAAACTCAACGCTACCTCAACATGAGTCATGATCATACTCAATAATACGCAGCCTATTTCTTGCACAATTTTCTTATTTCCTTATGTACCTTTCAAAATACATGTCCCAACGTCTTTACGGATGCCTAAACATCCTTATATTCTCTACTAGGAAGCTCAGGGTCAAAGGATGATGATGGCCTTAGAAATGCATAATATATTTATTTTTGATATTTGTACTGGGAGCTCTTTTGACATTCATTTTGAATGGAAGAAGAATAAGAAGAGACTAAATATGTATTAATAACTAATAAGTAACTAAGGCTCTCATCTCCTAAGAAAGAAGATGAAAAAAGCGTTGATCAAATATTTAACATTCCAAGCACTGTCCTTTTTTTTTTTTTTGTTTTTATTCTTCGATATCAACAGTCTAGGATGTCTACTGAGTATGCATTATTGTGACTTGTGAGATGTCTTTTATTCTTATTAAAACAAAGGAGGCGATGGAACGTTGATGGTACGGTTGACATACCCACAACCGTTTCAAGTAACTTACGTGTTCATATGTATGTATATATTGCGGTAAAAATATTATCTTTTCGCATACAATTTAACGTTTAAAATGGGTTTACCTCCACTTGAAGCCATTTGTAATGTATTTTTGCATTCATTCTCGAATATACATTTCTAGCCAATGCAAGACACTTCTTGCTTTTCAACAGTGGACAATTCGATGAGGGTTTTTATTTTTGAAGCAGAAAGTTAATTACATGCATTGGGCTAGCGACGGAACTTTCAAATGCTGTCCAAGGATAGATAATCAGCTTTTACCAAAAATACTGTTGAATGGCAAAAATGTATAGCTCGCCTTTTCGAGTTACTTCCATCTAAATCGCAGGAGACATAGTTTTAGTGTTGAAGGGACTAAATCAAGCTTTGGAACTCGAATCCCTAATAATCCCAAAAAAGCTCTGTTGAACCCATTTGACAATGTTGCCCATGTAAAAGAATGAATTACAAAGGACTTCGTGTATATATATATATGAAGGCGAAACTTGTGAGGCGAACATTTCTTGTCCAAATCTTACGGTCAACTCCAAATGTATACATATACATGAGTAATTCATAGATAATTGTTCACAAGGAAACGGATTTGACTCAAATTTGATATTATTGACAGTAAACCAGCTCAGAAATGAAATTTTGTATCAGTAAATCAATGCAACTCTGAGCTATAAGGTTTTAAAGATGTAGCAATTTGCATCTTGATGATACCTCGTAAAAAAACAATTATTATCAAATGGCTATCAGTAAGCTGCACAATACTTAAATGTTTATTTTTTTCATATTTTTGTTGTGAAAAAAAAAAAAAAAAAAAGAAAGTGAACCTTTGTTTTATAAAATCAATCTTGAGCGGGTTTATGGATGTATTGTTGATGACGCCATTATATGAGTTTCCAAATTGTGAATGTCAATAAACGGATATCGTATGAAGTTACAGCTCGTAAATAATGGTAGAAGATATATTTGCCAATACAGGGAGGGCGAAGAAATCGTCCACCATCTGATACGGCGATTTGTAGTCAAATATTAGTTCAAATTATTAATAATTACTTCAAACCGAATTGGGAAAAGATAAAAATCTGGATGAGCGATTCTTCTAAGTTTACTCTTACAGATAAAATCTATGTGTACCACATATTATATAACTTATTAGTGATGCAGCAAGCTCACCAACTATTACGCATGGCTATAGCTCCTGTTGATTCAATCTCTCTCTCTCTCTCTTTCTCAATGGTCTTTTCCCTTCTCATTATTATATTTAATGAGTTATTAAATTATGACCACGTGATCCAAATATTCAAGATTCCTTTTTTTACAGTCTATGTGCATATTGGTACCCCATAATACATATATTATATCATGGATCCTTCCTTGTAAACAAGGCATATTCGTATCATCTCGAGTCTCACCTTTCTAAAACCCCTCCAGCATAATTATTGCAACCATCATGGATGCTTCGTCATTCCTACATCTTCAGATGAACTCTGCTATTCTGTCCAGATTTGCTGAAGGCTCTCACTTTATTCTCAAAAGGATGCTTTCATCAGACGCGGACATTATTCATGACAAATGGTTGTGTCCATCGATCAAGGACTGATAAAGAGATTCAAGAACTTCATCTTTTGTTGCATACAATATTACTGGATCATCACAGAAACCCCCAAGTAACTGAATTTAATCCCTTATAAATACCAAATTTAAAGAGTCATTGATCAAGTTTCTTGTCTACAGTTGGGAGGATGATAGTTTGGCATTTGTGAAGTTAGTAGTGTAGAAGCTGTGCTGTGCTGCGATCGTTTAGAAGATGATAGCCGTATGTTTTACCATCTT
This sequence comes from Lepeophtheirus salmonis, assembly GCF_016086655.4. Classification (NCBI taxonomy): domain Eukaryota; kingdom Metazoa; phylum Arthropoda; class Copepoda; order Siphonostomatoida; family Caligidae; genus Lepeophtheirus; species Lepeophtheirus salmonis. The sequence goes on along the minus strand of NC_052138.2, from coordinate 9,306,094 downwards.
GCAAACATACCGTCTCCAAACAATGTTGTTATCCAACTGTCTTGTAGTTGGCTTAGGCTGTTGTTCCTCTTACGACACTTCATTAAAGATATGAATTGAAGCCGGGTTAAAAACCAATAACACTCTGAGATATATAAGCATAACTCAGATGTTAACTCGACGATACATTCTGCAAATCACTACCTGCCTATAATGAGACTATACATCGTTTTTGAATGGAAATGGGAAAATGTGATCCCTAAAGCTCTTCTAGAAAAACAAAGAAGCAGAATCAGCTTTTAGCTAGCTTGGACTTGCATCTTAAATCAACACATACACTATTGCCGCTGTTGAAACGTTTGTGAGCGAGATGTACACCAAGGACTAGTACAAACAAAAGAAAGCTGAGGAACGTTTGTAGAAGTTGGATGAGAGTTCTTCACCACAATGTCGCACACATTTTATTGCAAGACGATGTTTTACTGCAACTAGATTGCCCCAAGCAGAATTATATCAACTGGAGTATGGATGGAAGAATTACATTTTGTCTCAATTACATTCTCTATTTTATTGGTTTTTTTCTTTAAGTGCATGCTGGCGAAGATGAGGATACTAGTAAGGAAAAGGAAGACAGTGACGAGGAAATTTTAAATCCACACTTTCCGTGGTAAACGTCTTTGTAATTTTCATTTAAATATGTATCTATAAAGTTTATAATACAATATGTAAATGAGAATGTGGTAAGATCGGGATTGTTATAATGTCCTGAAAAATCATTATCAACATATTATTTGTGTACTTTAGGGGGTGAAATAAACCATAAATTCAACGTTTTTTGGGGTGAATTTGGCCCCACTCCAAAGTTGCCCCAAAAACGTTGGGGACGGATGGGATTGTTATTGATTTTTTAATTATCTTACATCATCAGTCGCTTTGACAGAGAGATCAGAAAACAGACAAAGATTTTATACCATCTTGATTTTTATGATGTCTTGACATAGTACTATACATTGATGCAAGTTTTTTGTCAGTCTTGGTTTTTTACGTTGTCCTAACATAGTGCTATACTTTGATGCAAGTTTTGTATATGCACCTTATGGTTCAAAAACCCCAGAGGCTATTTCAGGGGGGTCAAGGTGGTTCAGGCTGACAAAATAAATCAATGTTCTAGGTGACATAAGTAATTTCAGGGGACAAACCTTCTGTACCTTATGGGGTGAAATCTTCTGTGGGAGGCTCTCAGACTATTAGCCAATTCACTCTTCTAAAAATACCATAGTGAATTGTTATAACAACAATCAATTGAATACTTTTAACTTATCACTGACAGCCATTTATTGAAAATCCATTCATTGTATTATTCTTAATTTTTAATATAATCTACCTCATCTCAACTTGTACAAGCTGTCGTGTATAAGATGTAACTTGTACATATATATGAGAACATGAAACAATAGAAAACGTTACTTATAATAAAGAAAAAGAAAAGAATTCCCTGAAGCAATTACTTCCCTTCTTCTTTTGGTTATGAACTGCTGTTCAAATGTTGGTTCTTCTTGTACTTCTATGACGGTCTATAAGGGGAATACGTACTCGTATCCAGCTCAGGAGGAGAGTCTGAATGAAGAACCTGCTTCTCATTTCCTGACAATGGTACAAAGAGAGAGAGAGAGAGTAACACGTAATATTGAGGAGGCAGGATAATTAAATTAAAGGAATAAAAATTCCGGCAATGTCAAAATAACAACAACAACGATCAAAGTAAATGACATTGTTTTTCTCTCCTCTTTTCTGTTAAATGGGCTTAGCTATTAAAAGTTACTTTATTATTATTAAGTTTATAATATTATAAATGCAATTCTTTACTGGGAATGAACAGTGCTCTGCTCTTTTATCCTCAATATTATTTTCTGTGCAAACAAGAGAGGAAAAAACGGACAAGCGAGTCCAGTCTTGTAAGTTAGTTACTTATTATAAAGTTAAATAAATATATGAAATTCTTTTCAGGGAATCAACAGTGTTCTTTTTTTATATATATTCTCTCTCACTCTCTTTATATACATATAAAGAAAGGAAGAAGAGATGAATAGAATAGAGATGATGACTCTTGATGAGGGAAATGACGCAAAATATACGCGTATTTTGACGCTCTTATTGTTATTATTATCATCAGATAAAAGCGGGAATGAAGAAAAAACTTATTTTTCACAAAAAGAGAGAAAGAAAGAGAAATACGAATAACACGCAGGTCAACCTTCTCTTTCCCTTCCATGTCGTTGTTGTTGTTAAGTAATACAACTAGAAAGAGCGAGTTTATATTATATTATTATTATACAGGAGTTCCATAATATACTTTTTATAATCAGGGAAGAGAAGAGAAGTACTATAAAAAAAAAGAGAGAAAAGAAATACCCAGACATACTCACATGTAGTAGAGGAGAGAGAGAAAGAGAGGGGGGAGAAGGAGGAAAATAAATAATCACAATAACGTTATTATAAGTCGTTATAATACAGAAAGAAAAATTTATATCTGCCCGCCCAGCCTTTCTTCAACTCCTCAAGTTCCTTCCTCTCTCCCCTTCTCTGTCTCTTCTTTTTTATTTTCTTCTTTCAAATTCGAAAAAAGATACGTGAAAATCTCGGTTAAAAAATAAGCGCAACTCATAATATAATTCTCACATATTAATTATTCAAATCAAGCCTTATATATAAATTATATCGATCTTCTATTAGTTTCTATATATTTACAGTATACGATTTTATTTGCTTGCAAGAGTAACGCTGAATACTAATAAAGATATTATTCGCATATATCGGTATTTTATTTATTGATACTAAATTACAATTACTTTACACTTTAAAATAAAAAATGTATTTACTAGATTATAAAATTCTGCGATGGTTATTCTTATATAAGGAGTCTTTGGCGTCACTCCTTGCTCGTTTGATATTCAATACGCTCACCGGGAGGGAAGACGAACGAAGAGGGTTTTTTCAGAATATGTCTATCTGTTGTTATTTCAAATAATTATATTATGGACATTCATATACGAGTATATATATAATAGCAGATATGCATAAAAGTATCAGCGCCATCTGCCCCTTTATTCAAGGACTCGCATTTAAATGGAAATGATATAGTATTTATATTAAAGGATTTTATTCATATAATAAAATCATTTGTTTGCTCTTAACGATATTATTGATGACGTCATCCGTTCCACCAACCAAGTCTTTGAAAGGTTCTTTATATTGAAACACTCAAACTCTCTTTCTGTTTCGCTCTTTCCTTATCAAACAACAGCCCTGCCCTGTTATTGAGAAGTCAAAATGAAATACTGAACTACTTATATAAACAACTGCCTATATATTTGATATTATAATATTGTTACTAGGGTTACGTTCAACATCATTCATAATCTTCACAACTAAATAAACGAATTCGAAAAACTTACAACATATTGACACTGACTAGGTACGGCACGGCACGATCTACCAAGTTATTATGGGCTTGCTCCATTTTTTGTTTCTCTACTATTAAAGACTTATATGATCAAATTTTTAGGGTGAAATTGGATGGATAGACACAGTTTGATACCTGCCCCTACCCTCCTCTTCTTGACTCAATGATAGAGGCTACTGTATAAATTTTTTATAGGCTAACCCAACTGAGACCACTTACTACTTTAAGATAAGTCTAACCAAAACCACTACAAACTCGTGACAGTGATGGGCAACACAGGGTCGTAGGAACCGGAGGTGGCACCTCAGCGATAAAAAAATAATGATATTGTGCTTTTTTTATCTAAACCTCGACCAATAAAATAAGTATATATATATATATATATATCTAAAGTATAAAGTATTCGAATCAGGATCCCATCCGTAGATAAAATGCCTGACTCGGCTGACAATGTTAAATAACCAATTATATTTATTTTAAACTTTTTTCAAGTCTCCACCATTTTGACGACCAACAAACTTAAAAGAATCACATTAAAAACATGGATTCAAGGCCTTGCTGTGCTTTTGATTCATAAAGGGATGTAAAATTCTCATTCACCAGGGGTTCATTATTAGATAATTAAATGTAACTCCTAATTAACTCCCGAGATTATAACTGTTTTTGGACTCTTATATTAATGTCATAATCAATATCACATATGTAATCCACACATTCTAACAAAATCCCCGAACTGATTCCATCTAAATAGGAAGATTCTTCCCATCCGAAAAACTAGATCCCCAAACCATCACACTTTAAGGTGTTTGCTTACAAAAAAAAATCCTTTGGGTCATTATTAAGTCTTTGGAGATGAGTTCTTGCCTATTACGGTATTGGATGCCCTCCAAATTGAAATGTCATTTGAATAAATCATAATGAAAATTAATAATATTGGTAAATAGAACGACCAATATTGTCATTTAATAATGCATTTTAAGGGGAAGAAATTGCAACTTGAATATTTTGCTTATACAAGTTGGAACTTTTACAGATCAAATATGTAAAATAAACATATTTATATAATTAATTACATAACCGGTTCATAACTTTTGGGGCTAATCCCCTGCCCCCCAATTGATGAAAGCTAGCAACGCCCTTGATTTGCACCCTTGTTTTTGTTCTTGTTTAAAGTAGTATATGGGACTACAAGAACAACAGAAATACAGGGAAAACTTTGATCAGTGACACACAAAGCACGAACTGTATTCTGGTTACAAAAGTCACATTGTGAGTTTGGTCGGATTGGGGAGTTTTATTCGTGCTGCTAAGAGGAAAAGTTGTTTTTCATCATTTATGGTGTATTTAGAAAATCTTTATGAAATAGCTAGATTTGTATAACTAATTTTGTTTCGGATTGATAAGGTACTACCAATGTAAATTGTTGCAAATCTAATAGTTCATTTATTAGATACACTATGTTAATATAATTTCATATTCTTAATACATAAATTAGGGTCCACTATTTTAAGATTGTACTTAACCCAACACTTTTTTACCTATTTTTAAATTGACTCTTCTTTTAAAAAATCTGCTTTAGTGTATAAAAAAACAACGAAAGCGAATTAGAGCATAATTTTCAACATATTAATCCTCTCTGAACTTAGCTTGCCATGAAGGATTAGCCTGTTATTTACCTCAAATATGTCAAAAAATAATGTATACATTTTAAACGGCATTTTCAGAACATTTTAAATTTTATTAATGGGATTGTTATTGATTTTTAATTATCTTACATCATCAGTCACTTTGTCAGAGAGATCAACATACCTCCTCAGAGAGTATTGATTTTTTTTTTTGATACATCATAGTTAAACCAGGGATTATTTCACATCTGAATAAACTATTCACTTTTAAAATCAAGCAAACTCTCTATTAGAAGTATTCCTGCTTTGATTCAATAAGTTATATAAATATATTCTTTTATCGTCAATTAGTTATAAATAAATATTATTTTGCATAAAAACAAACGAGAAATATGCTTCAAATTATGTGGTTCTTTGTTGACCCACTGTTAAAACAACTTATCAAAAGTTCAATGATAATAAAATAAGAATTTCTTTGGAACATTTCCAACATCAAATATGGAAATTCTTTATAAATGGAAATTGTCTATACTAATAAATTATATACCTGGGGCAAAATGCTACATATTTATTTTATTGATATTTGATAAAAGTTACTATACGGTTATTATTGTTTACATAGACGGTTAATCCGTTGATATCTCAAAATAATTATTTTTATCTTCATTTTAAACATGAAAATTTTGAACCGGAAACTAAATGGAGAACTAAATAGATGTATCATAAGGAAAAGTGTTCTAGTATCTTTAGGATTAAAAACAAAGGATACCAAAATGTCAATGGCTGGGGGAGGCATAAACGGAAAAATGATACAATAGAATTAAAGTTAAAAAGCAAAAGTTTTTAAGCGAATATGATATTTCAAATTTTTCAAAGCTCAAACAAAAATTAGATATCAAGTGTGTACCTACAATAATAATAATAGTAGATTGAATGGAAGATGAAGTTCAATTTCTGTACATAACAAAATCGGATTCAGGTATTTTGCACAACACACGAAATTAGTCAAATGATAACTCTCTTTTTGAGAAGAAAATTAATCCTTATTTTGATTTAATAACTATATTTTTATTTATTTAATGATTGATAAATAGTTTTGATTCATTTTAGGTTGTCTAGTTATTTGATTTAGCGTAATAGTTCAAAGAGACTTGAAATATCTAATGCGGAATACTGCAAATAAGATTTTAATCAATAAAATAAGTCATTGGTGGTTGCAGAGCGAACAAATACATGTTGAGAAGTTTAAAATCTACTTACTTTTTTGAAAACTAAACATGAGGACTTTACCCAACAAGATGCAAATATTAGAATAAACAGCTTCAATCAAACCATTTCCGATCTCGCTAAATTAATTTCCTATGAAAAAAGATCATTTGTTTACGAGCAATACATAATAGGATTTTCAAACAATATTGATAACTATAGAACTGTACAAGAAATAAGTTTATTTGTTACTTTATAGGTGAATTACTCTACATCGAGTGATCAATGTAATCATGAATTATTCCAATTAAAGATTCATGTCTAAATATAATGTAATACATATATATCTGGAAGTAAAATTTGAATTTGCTGTCATAATAAATTATCAGAATCATTTTGAAATGAAGAAATATCAACCCAAATGTGTTGTGTCTTTAGTTTGAGTAGTGAAGATAATAAAGATTTGTCGCATTTAAATAGGCAAAATATGGACAAATTCATGCTTAACATGTTGAATAATCCACACTTAGGTTCTGTATCCATAATATAAAAATAATATTAAAATTCCTGAGGTTAAGGGTACATATTCAAGCATACATTGTCTATGTAAAGGGGAAGATGAGGAATCCTTGATAATAAACTTTTTTTAAATGAACCACAAACATTATCATCATCTAGGAAATTAAATCAAAAACATTATTTTCAACACTTTAAATGAATTAGAAAAGGAAGATCAAATCCAAACACAAAAGTTGAGACAAGAATTACTTAATGTGCAAGTCATCTATAGATGAAAACAGGTTCATCAAGAGATGGTTTTCTCCTATATAAGAGAAACATGATGAACAACGAAGAAACTGACAATCTCATAACTATGTTATAGATATTCCTTCAAACAATATCTACCTTCCATGTGGTTTAATAAGAGGTCCTTCCTCCATTTTCACAAATAAAGGCGATCTGCAATTAAAAGTTAGATCTGAAAGGAATAAAAGGAAATCTTCTATCAAAAATGATCTCTTTTTTCGATAGAATTGAATCATACTTAATCATTGCTTTTGGAGGACTCTGTCAAGTTTCACCACCAAAAAATGACATTTTCTCACAAAATCTTTCACAATTCCATGATTGATTACTTAAATCACAAATTTCAATGTACAACGGGGGTTGAATGGACGATCAGATAAGTCCCTATCTCCGCGAAGAATTAATTATCATATTCTACAATTGTTATTTAACAGAAGAATTATTTATTCTATAAGTTCTAATAATGAAGTTGCGAGGCTTGTGTCTTTCAAGATGTTAAGTAATGGTTAAACATATTACATTCCCTAAAGAGATTTTTAGTGGAGATAATTTTGATATGACAGATTCATCATGATTCATGTTTTATATAATCTATGTCTAATTCTCATATGTGATTTTTTGTTTTTTAAATCAATTGGTCCTTTGAAATCTGTATATAAAAGTTTGACATAAAGGTCCGTTTAGGAGTCCAGAACTAATACTTGAAGTGGAAAAAGTCCATAAACTCTCATTAAGAGTCCATATTTACATCGATTTCTCAGATCTCTTTTGCACTCCTTTCGAGTCCATAATTATAATACATATATGCTTCAAACTGCTAAGGTTTTTCTTGAGTTAAATATAAAATTGTTTTGGATCAAAGTCGAGTCACTAGTCATTGACTGTGAGATCAAACAGCAAGTCAGCAAAATATGGACTCACGTTTAGAAATAAGCTTTGGAATATCCATTTTCTAAGCCTGGTTAGTTACATGGTAGACAAAATTTTACCCACTTAACATAAATTATACTAAATGTGTGATTTGAATTAGATATTTCTGAACAAACTCTCTCCAATTTTGGACAAACGACCCCGTTATACAAAGGATGGAGTCTTTCTTGACTGAAAAGGCTGCCCTTCCTTCTTATTAGATCTACTTTGAAACGTGTTTTTTTTCCATTTCATCCAATCATATGGACAACTTATATAGATTATAAGAATGACTGAGAAAATATGGTTTCCTACAAATACTTTTAAGTAATACTACTTTATATTTGAGGCATATTTTTAGAATAAGCCCTTCTTTTATGGGGAAAAAAAAAATTATTATATTAGTTGTGTACAAGTTGCAATTTATGTGTCTTTTAATGTCTTATTTAATTATTATGGGACAACTTTTAAATAGCAACTATTAATTGATCCTATGATTTCATTTGGTTTTTTTTAATGACTTGATTATTATATATTTATTTACAAGTAATGGAACTGTGGTCGCTCTGCTTATTATCTGACACGGCACAAAATACTTATAAATTTGAAATATAAAAATATCGAGTCTCTAAGGAATTTTCATTTATTGCCTGATCCTCTTGGCAAAAACACACAGTCGGTTTTAAGGTGATAGGACAAAAATACTGAGCTTACGTGTGAGATACTATTTATTAGATATAAATTGCTACGCAAACAACTAAAAAGAAAAAATTGCAGGCCTATTCATTATTTTTTTTATTTAAATTCTGATATATTTGTGAAAATAATTCAAATATTGATTTAAAAAAAAGAAAAAGAAAATTAACATCGATTGATGGCCCATTTTTATGAGGCCTCATGGATTCAAGTGGAGATCCTATGGGAAGTTGATTCATGTAACAACGGCCTTTAAATTCCTTACCGGTTAAACTAACTATACTTAAGTCTAAAGTTCCAACATATGACGTAAATACATTTAAGCTGTTAAATTTAAGCTCAGTTTAAAAATAAATCGAGTTGATGCAATTGGGCCCAAAAGTTATTTTTTTATAATCCTTCATCCCATTTCTTCGTACTTGTAACTTGTACAATCTGTTGGTACAAGTTGGAATAGTAATGCATAGACTAAAGGAATTGTAGAGAAGTTGTACGAAACCTCGAAGAGAAGGAGGAAAAAATATGATCTAGCCCTGACTCTCTCTCTCTTTCTTGTCTCTGGGCTGCTAGCTCCCTTGAGCAAAGAGAAGTGACTCTCGTAAATCAAGTGAAGAAAAGAAGAGATATTTTATTAAAAAAAAAAAAATAATAATAATAAAAAGGAAGAGAGAGAGAGAGGAAAGGAGAATAAGAAAAGGCAGAGGGTCTGCTGTTTCAAACAACACATCCAATACAATTGAGCATAAAAGAAATATCCTCCCAATGGCTGTTCCCCCTTCTCATTAGAGCCAGGGTGTTTATTTTTACACCTGGTGAGAGGAAAAGAAAGGAAAAAGAGGGCTTTGAAACAACCCGTCCCAGCACTTGGTTATTTTCTAATAGCCAATGATGTATATTTTATGCATATATTTTTGCTTTGCTGAAGGAGTGGGAGACAGATCTGAAGCAAGAGCATGCGGGACTTAACACCAACTGGCGTGTCTTACAATAGACAACAGCGTGTGTGTGTATATATGTAACTCACAACACAACAATTTCACCATATGATGATGCGTACTGAAGATGATGAATGAGTACCACAGGAGAGGGGGATTAGCTGTTTGCTGCTGTTCCACTAAATGAAGAGCATCCAATCACATGGAAAACAGGAGATGATGACAAACACACTACAGCCAACTGTGTATTAAAATACGAGCATATTGTTGTCGACAATAATGCATGTATGGGGCAAGTCCTAATTGTAAAGTGTGCCCCTCATTCACTCACGAAACCTCCTTGACATAGAGTTGGGAATGGGACTCCAAATATGAGACTCGGCTTGATTCGTACTACTAGAATTTGATGAGGAACTTTTTGAAAAGTAAAATTTTCAATGTTCAATTCTAGCAATTATCTAGCTAAAGTATTCCAAACTTTTCATAGGTAGAATATTTATATCTTCTATCAAGTGTTGAAACGTTCAACAAAAAACTAGCAATTGAATGCATAACTTAATTAAATAATAGGTCAAATAAAAGTCAAGTAATGGCTAAATATCGTTGCTATATAGCTAAATAATAAAGTTAAACATATAAAATAAATAAATCACAGTTAAATCACCAAGTAGCTGGATCTCGTTAGTAAATTTTAAATACTCTGAAATTTAAGTATTTATTTGTATGTTTTAAGAATAATTAATTGATTTTGAGCTAATTCTACCTAAAGGACTAAAAAAATAGCAGACACTCAGTAGAAGAAGTGTTTTTTTTACCTTCTCGTCGTTTATTACTTTAAAGTTGTTAGTTGCCATAATACCTATTTGAAAAGTCTTGGATAGGTTTTATTTACTATTTTTGGGGCTTATTTTAATTATTTGTTATAATTACAATATATGATCCGTATATCAGCTAACAATTGTTGAATTTTCATAAGAAGTTAAATGAAATTATATTATGAAATAACAGAACTTGGGATAAACCCCCAATAAATCTCGTAAAAACAGGAACCTGGGATCCAGAGAGAGAAACTCTAATATATATATACAGGGTGGTCCATTAAAACTATATTATGAAATAACTGAAATTGGGATAAACCCCCAATAAATCCCGTAAAAACAGGAATCCGGGATCTAGAGAGAGAAACTCTAATATATGTATATACGGTGTGGTCCATTAAAATCTGAACACTTAGAATTTTAAACTTCAACAAGATATAATTTATTAATTAACAAAAGAATTTCAACAAAATGTATACTGTAAATATTGGTGTGTTTGAGCTCTCTTAATCATTAATTTAGCCGCCCTTAGCAATAAAGATGGCTTCCAGGCGGCGGAAAGGCATGACAGTCGACTGCAGATGTAGTCCACTGTCATGATGTCCCAGTGCTAGCAGAAAGTGACTTTGAGGGCCTCGGTGTTTGGATGACGGACACTGTAGGCCTTCCCCATCATATGTAGCTAAAAGGTATAACAAAGGGGGTATTGGTATTTGGCTGTAGGGGACAAAAATGTAAAAAAAAAAAAGAGTTCAAAAGAACTCATTCTAAAGAGTCTTGCACTCGAGGAGATGGTTTTCTTCCATTGCTAGTGTCAAGAGTGGCCTCTCCACCCTCACAACTTTTTTCTGTGCATTTTTTTATATGTAGCTCTCTGGACAGTCTGATGTGAAAACCCGAGATCTCTCGCATGGGCCCTAATGGGCTTGAAGGGATTAGCCTAGGATGTTTTCTTCAACTACTCCGGGTCCAATTTGGCTTTTTTGACAGAGTCTTTCTTCCTCTCCAACTTTTCAGACTTGTTGAAGGGGCAGACGGTGGTTCTGAAGACGCTTCACTACTAGGAGTTCACGAATGGAAATTCGTGGATCACTTTTATGTGTTATTTTCTCAACTTGTACGTAAGCTAGAGAGCTCAAGTTTGTTTATGGTAACTAATTGTGGATCCTTTAATAGATCGAAATACGAATTAATTTCAATTATTCAACTTTAATTAATTATTGAATTAGTAAGTATTCATATTTCAATGGACCAATTAGGGATTTATCAAATATTTAAAAATGCAGAAGTAAACATCAACGCATATAATATATAATATCCAAGTTTAGAAAATTGTGGATGCAATGACAGGATCAAAGAACTAAGAATACGGATAAATACCGGAGGAAAATGTGAATGTAAGTGTTCGAATTGTGATACATCACTAATATGAGATAGTAATAGACGATATAGTCTCCAAACTTCAAAATCATCTATCTTTAGAAAAGTAAAATATTCCATCTGTAAAAAGAGGAAGAGAACATCATAAATGCCTGATAAATAATAGCAAAAAGTATGTACATTAGGGTGGTTTGTTTTTCAACTTTTTTGAGGAAAATTTGAATATTGTTATTTTGCACATCTCGATAATATTATAAAAAATTCTAAACTCTTTACTCAGTAAATATACTTACTAAGAAGACATATTTTGTTATTTTCCAAAAAATATTTTTGATAAACATTTTTCTAACCTATAAAAGTATTAAAAGTGTTTTTCTAAAACTGGCTTATGGACTCAAAAAAGAGAAAAAAGTTAGGAAAATTTTATGATAGGCCGCATTATTTTTTGTGATTTTTGTAAAGAAAGTTTATTGATATTTTCTTCTGTTATTCTCTATTTTGCTCCATACGGTAGCTTTAGACAAAAACTTTATTAATATTTTTTTAGGTTAGAATATCATCGTTAAAAATATGAAATAAGGATTAAACCCGTATTTGAATTTTTATTGACAAAGCTAATAACTTTTGTCTCCTTTCAAACTCTGTACTACATGTGCTATCTAAAGATGACATCGTATGACCAATGACCTTTTGTAACTTTCCAAACATGTTATCAACATTCGGTAAAAGTTGAAAAACACATTCACCTAATATACATACATCTTTTGAATTCTTAAAATTCCAATTGTGTCCAAATGATGAAATAACGGCCAACTTGCGTGTGATACAAAAAACAATAAACTACGAACTATCATGAAATTAGCCACGAGCCATTTCAATACTCTTCAAAATGCTTAATTTGAATTATATTCAGAGAATTTTTATTTAATCTATGTAGTTTAAAAATATGCATAATTTATTAGCTATTTTTTTAAATTATGAAACAATATATCAAATTTTGACATAGTATCTTACATTAAATCAGGTTTAAAAATATTTAAAATTATAATATTGCCTTAGATGATATGAATTTACTTCAGTCATTGCAAATTAAAGGGCCTTGAGGAAGCTCAAATACCCACAAAGTGTAATAACAGGACATCCATCATTTTTGCGTGAAATTCAATTTAATTTAGATCAAGTATGCATCGTTTAGTTTGATAACTTATCGACCAAAATAAAATGATAGCATTAAATAATACATTGTTGGTTGCTAAAAAGTGTGGCTTTGAGGCTGAACACTTTTAGCTTTTGATTACTTATTTTTTTATCCACCCGCAACCTCGATTGACAAAAGAAAAAGGAAAGATTAGAAAAAAAAACATATGGCAGCATAAGGGATTCATGGATCCCTGGTTGGGAACCACTGTTTTAGGGGATCGAGTCCTAGGCATAAAAGTATCAATACTGAGATTAAATCAATACTTAACATCACTTTTGCAATATCATATGACGTCATGGGGCCAGAAGTACTGGCTTCAATACTAATTTAGTAGAGTACAGCTTTAAAATGTCAGCAGTTCTCCGATACCACTAATATCCCGTAGTAGCCACCCACTCATCCTGGGGTGATAATTGTAGGGTTTTATCCACGAATATTTACTCACTATTTCCTTCCAGGTAGTGGTTACGTACATACTACATACACTGTTGTCTTACCCAATTCCCCCCCCCTCCCACCTCCTCAACTATCCTACAAAACATATCAATTACATTATGTTCTTACACCTGTGGAATAGGTCTATGTTTAATTCTCTCTCTCTCTCTATTCTACTACTTACATATATTATATAATTACCCTTCTCATCAACTATCAGGACCTCTGTGTGAGTTCCCTTCTGGCCTAATTATACACATAGATACATGCTATGTTCTTACATAGGAAACATTGCCAGTTCCTAAAATAGAGGTTGCATACATTGCACATATTTTGTAATACTCGTAGATCAGGAGTTTATGAAAGTGTGACTCAAGGATTAGATACCTAATTAAAACTGTTCGTTTTGTTCCTAGGTACATCATTGGTTGAGACAGACACATTGTCAAAGGAAATCCAGATGCATATTTAATACCTGGGTAAATTAAATCTTTTTTACACAATCCCCCTTTATTCTATTGACGTCATAAAGAAAGGATGCCCTAAGTATATTTTTGAGGAATAAACAATTAGACTTTAGAAATTTGTTGAATAATTAACTATCGTTGTATTTAAGCAGATTTATAGTTTATATTATAGGCCACTGATCATTTTAGTATTGTAGTATCAGGCCCCTACATGAGCCAACATACATACATGCTTGCTGTAAAATATATATATTCATGATAATAAGAAAGAAAAGCAAATGGAGGAGAACCAGAGGCTTTGTTGCAACTGTGCCTTTTATATTTTGTATTTCTAATCGGCGACGGGGTTTTGATTGTGATAAAGTCTTATCAACTGATAAAGATAAAGAGTTGTATAAGTGTGAGTATAAACTACAAACGCTTTTGGGGCAATATTGCGCTTATCTGGTTGAGTCCTGAATTATCGTGCGTCGAGTATGGAGGTCTCATAATTAGAAAATTCCCCATATTATACATTTGTAATACCTCAAAGGGAAAAATGTCTCGAAAGCGACGAAGAAATTTTTTGATTTATACGAGGCCAATACTCTTTCGGTTAGTTTAATTTTCCGGTTTGAAGCTGGCGATCGAACAGGAAAGGCAAGTATTGATGAATAGGAGAAAACTAGACATCTTCATGTTAATGCCAGGCTGGACATATATTTGATGACGTGGCAGAAGCTCCGGCAGCTCGGATGGGAAGCTCTTATGCATCCACCATACAGTCCAAACCTGACACAAAGTGACTACCACTACTGTGTATGGAGAATACGCTTGGGGGTACAATTTAAATATGTATTATACAATATTAGAATATTATAGATGAGGTGTGAGATAAGATGATTGATTCACTTTGCCTTTTTTTTTTTTTTTTTTTGTATAAATAAATATACATAATGTATGTTGAATAGTGCTTTGTTTGTGAAATCGTGTACTTCAATTGTTTGTAATTGTATTGCATTTGTTGTTAAAAAGCATTTGCTTCAAGTAGTTTTTGTACATTTCTTCCCCTCATTTAATCTTTAAACAATTAATTTTAGACAATAGCATAATGATATATGATGCCAAAGATATCTTTTTTTTATCATAAATTTAATAAAAGTCCATTTATAAAAAAATCTAAATAACACATAAATGTGGTGAGTTAACATCTTGAACAAAAATCAAGAAAAAGAGAAATCCTCAGTTTGTCCTTTTATCAAATTTATACGACTATTATTAAGAGAGATTTTATCAACATATTTGAGTAAATTATAGACTTTCTATTCAAATTTATGGGATAAATGGAGATACTCAAGAATGTGAACAATATGTAGGTATGAATCTTTATTTGACTTGGCCCCTATAGTCATTGGTTATTTCAATTTTTTTTTTACTCTTGTAATCTTTAACCCAAAAAGTAAGAGGTAAAAAGGCCTAAAATCAGTTGCCTGTTAGCCAATAGTTATCAAATATGGAATTATTACTTATAAAATTGAAAAATTGACAGCTGACAACAAATTACTATGTCTTTTTAAGGTTAGTGTCATAACGCCCATGTAGTCCTCTTCAAGATACTTAGAGCCAAGGTTGAACAGACATTATTTTTTCAATGGTGCTAGGCAGATCTGACGGTCAAAAGATAAATTAAGCCGCTCTAGGAATAAGAAAACTAATTTAACAATATTGACCTATGGCCGATATAATGTTGACAAGTTCATTAATAATATAATTATATAGGAAATAGGATCGAGAAAAGTATGTGTAAAGGTTGGGTAAATTGTGATATTGACCCATGCTTGAGGACCCATATGGGGGAAGAAGAAGAAGCTTTTCAAGGGTTGAACCTTAAAATGATAATACTATTTTGGGGATATTGTTTTGGCCAATCATTTCATCAATTCAATTAACTTAGCTGTTGTAAAAAAACAACAATAAGACCTAACATTGAATAGTCTAAATTTGCTCTTCAAACCAAAGACATCCCTATCCATTCTATTTTTGAAGCAGCTGAACTCTCTTCCACCAGAGCTGTATATTCAAAAAGACGTTGACCACACATTGCAAAACTGCCATCAAAAATATATTTTGCCTCGGTATATTTCTCTATGAGTATGCTTCATTCTATTATATTTTATTTCAAATTGTAAATTTTTTTTAAATTTTTTTTCAGTAAACTATTGGATGAGTAGCTTCAATCTTGTATTTCTGCTACTATGATTGAATTTGTTCTCTTTCTCATAATTAATCCGAATTATGCGACACATCCCCTATATGAGTGGTCCTATATATTTCATTTATTGTCAGAGTTGAAGTTATCATTTTATTAATGGTCTGCCCTTTTTAGTGGAAAGCTTCCATTATTTATTAATATAAAAGTGTCTTATAGAGGGTGCAATAAGTAATTTGTAAATAAGTTAAGCTAAGAAACATCTTTCAAGAGGAACAAGGAACTCTAGTCCAGAGGATCATATCCGTCCCTTCAACTCCGTTTAGTGAAGAAATATAATTATATGCCACCCATCCCATGGATTCCTCTAACATCTGATTCATCATTCACAGTTAATTCCTATCACTGGTTATAGCCTAACCAAGGGATCTTGTGGAGTCTCTCCGAAGCGCTCCACTGGTAACTCAACATGTTAGAGATTTTTTTATTTCGTCAATTTCAGACTCGTGATTTTCAAATGTTCAATTTCCGTTCCAATGGGATCCCATAGAATAATATGGTATAATCACATTTGGGACGATTCCATTTCAAAATTTATATTAGCGTGATAATTTAGAAATATTCTCTATCAGTAATTGAGTCTTGGATTAAAATAATGGTCTGGAAGCACAAATATTTTATATTTAATACTGAAACTGTAACAGACAATTACGCGGAATTTCAGTTTCATTTGTTCCGTCCCGATAATTTGATGTCAAAGATATAGCACGCTCTGGAAGATCAATTATTTAAAATGTGGATAAAAGAATAGAATTCGTCGATTTCGACGGTCATTTAGACACTGCTTTGATTGCCAAGGACATAAGTATTAATAGAAAAAAATGGATTTTTTTATTACATCTTATAAACATAATTAATCAATATATGATGTACAAAAATGTATTTGACATTTCCCCTTTTCATGATTTATGTTCAAAATTGTTTTTATGTTCACTCATCACATATCTACTATATATATTACCTGTACCAAATTCCTCTAATTAGCTTCTGATAAAACAGTTTTTGGTGAAAGATAAAATTACACCTTCATCATTAAGTAATAGTAAGTTGGAATTTGTAAATTGTGTCTTCCGTGGGGTTAACAGATTTAAGGAATGCATCAGTTTTATTTTTTCTTGAAAAAAACACAACAAACAGAATGGAAAATCGTAAGTTGTATAAAGTTTGTACTATGTACATTCAAAAAATTCATTTGAAAATTCAGGTAAAATAAATGAAACAATATATATACGTACGTACATGATGTCATTTGAAATGATTTATAGGCAAAGAAGATTTCAACTGTTAGTTCCAATGTCCAATAAGCACAGGACAAAACAAATACAAAAAGTGTTTAAAAATGTTGTTTCAATGTAGGATCCAAAAACATAAAAATGATTCACGGGAGTAATTAGACTAATGGCAATTAACCATAAGTGAACGGTAAATTGATACATTTTAATCAATCATAACTATAAAATAACCATGTGATACAAAGGTTTGGGGATTTTACCGGGTGTAGAAAAAGTAATGAGATCGTCTAAAAATACAGTTTTAAATAGATGTTGTTGATTAAATCTTAAATTCTGATTATTTTTGAAAAGCTTAGATTCTAAGCCTTGATTGATGTACATGCTGTAAACAAAAATTCTGTATATTTCACGATGGAGGCAAGAAGGGCCATCATACGCAATTTAATCTGCGCCGGGAGGACCATCTCTGATATCATGAAGGCCTTAAACGTCAGCCATGGCACAGTCTGTCAGTTTAGAAATTTTTTGGCTAATGGGGACAATCTTAATGACAACCCCAAGCGTAGAACACCCACCAAAGTGAAGACATCATAGAGGCCTTTAAGGGCAACCCTACCATTCAGATATCAGATTACGCCAAAAAGAAGAAGGTGCATTGGTCTACTGTGGCAAGGCCATCCGAAAGTCTGGAGGAATGTCGCTTAGAAGAATTGAGAGGCCACTCCTGTTCCAACGTCAAAAAGGACTCTGTTCTCAGCGATGTTAACAATTCCTGAATTATCTGGAACACTACAGCAACTGGAATTTTTTTTTTCTCAAATGAAAATACTTTTACCGTTAGCTCCGTCTACAACAAGCAAAATGATTGGGTGGTATGCTCTGGCAAGGCTGACATCAGTATCAGGAAAGTCAGCAATACCAAATATCTGGCCTCTGTGATGATGTTTGGGGTTGTAGCATCAACTGGAGAAAAAATACTAAGAACTAAATGGTGCTGAAGAAAAATGTGGTTCTATAGATCACCAAGGCCATGAAGAAGTTCAACAAGGACACGTACGTCTTTCAACAGGACGGGGCTCCGACCCAAACTACTAATATTGCACAAGATTGGATGGATAGCAACATGAATTTCTCGTCTAAGAACCTTTAGCCCCCTCAGACCTGAATGTACTGAATTGCCCCATTTGGTGAAGAAGTCCTGCAGAGTCCGCTACCCAAATATTGATGACCTAAAGACCTCCGTTAACCAGCACCGGAGGATCATAAAAAAGGAGTACGTTGTCAATGTGTGCAAGGGGTTCCGGAGGCGGTTGGAGGTTTTCATTGAGACTGATGGTGGCCAGATGCATAATTAAAGTGCATTGTTAAATTAAAAAAATATTATTAAATAAAATTTTCTATGTACAACATCCTCCAGATCAATTATGAGTATTTTAATGACTACTTAGAGGCAGGTTTCTGTACTTTTTCTCCCGGTATACTGTATTTTTCTTTCAGCCACTTTCATGAATTGACTCTTACTTGATTTACAGTAGCTTACTCTAAATATCAATCCATAGAAAATAATAGAGTATTTAGAAACAAAGTATATCAGAGACGCTATATTCATGAAGCTTTATATTGATAAGCACGGCCAATTCCCTGACGTAATGAATATAAATATTATAAACACAAACAATAATATTTAGTATTTCAACATGGCTGAGAAAAATATTTAATTTAATCAGATTAGGAATAGTGATTTAATTAATTATTCTAGCAAATGACTATTTATTTAATTTATTTATTTATATGTGTTCATTATAAACTTTTTTTTGCTAAGAGGAATTCACCTATTCGTATCCTTACCATAACTCAATATGATTTTAGGAGGAGGTTTTGCACTCTACCGAGAGCACATTCTGGTTATGATTTTTATTGCACTTTAGGATCTTCGAAGTTAATGCGAGATTAACCAAAGCTGTAATCAATTATAACTAGTGTGATTGCAAATATTCCGAGTCCAATATACTTAGGATTTCATAAGGAATTTTGAGTTCAGTCCATTAAAAGTTATAGACACCCTCAAATCCAAAGGAACTTTTCTTTGCTCATTTAAGGTATCCATCTTCTTATCATCCAAGTGACAAAGATTTGGGGAAAAAAAAATATTGCAGTTAGTCCAGAGTGGGTATTTCTATCAAATTGTATTATAACTCCCTTTTTCAATTGTCCTCGACCCTCCAATAGCCCGCTTAAAAACTGTACCAAAAATCCTATGATCATGAAATTTGACATAATATTACATTATCCATACATATTTTGCTACTCAAAAAAAACCCGAAAACATTCAAAACTTTTGATCAATAATGATTTTAAACATCAAAGATATCAAATATATTTCTATCTGCTTCCTCGTCACTTCCAATACTGTCTTTGTCTGATGAAACTTCCTCATGGTCACAATTCTCGCACTCAACTCCAATACAATTACCAAAAGCGGAAACACAGCAGCTATAAATGTTGATACTGCAAAGGCTAATCTTGGATACGTTACAATTGCATCCTATGAAGTGAAGAATATTATCTGGAGCCGTCATGAATCTGTCATGACTTTATTAACTTTTATTGGATAATTTCAATTAGTTCAACGCCAATCAATGTTTACCATTCAATGACCTGGAGATGGATTCGCAAAAAGTGACATTGCAGCATTTTTGGTTGGAGCAAGAGACTGTGGCTTGATTGTCGTTTTAGACGTCACTGCTGTCTTTCTGAACTGATAACAACGCAAATCTTCCATCATTCAGTTTCCTTTTCCACTGTAGCTATAAAACATATAATTAGAATAAAATATAAACATAAAATTTTATTGAGGATTCTCAAAAGTAGGAAATTTGTATAAGCATATATGCTTATCTAGTAATATTTTCAGCTCATGCTGGAAAAAGCTTCATATATCCTCTTCTCTCTCAATCAGTACAAGTAGCCTCCTCAAAAATAGTAGCAATGGGTCGACATGCACTTTCTCCTTGTCGATTCTCAGTCCAACTTCTAGTGCCTCCAATGTCTTGATCTGTTCTTTCTTCTTGATTTTTGACTCTGAATACAAAATTCCATATAGTAGTTGATCCTCTATTGCTTCACCAACACTTTCTGCATCATCACAATTGATTCCATCTCCTTCTTTTGTTGTAACTCCTGTCGTGATACATCTTAGTGCGTGCTCATTTTCATCAAATGAGGTATGACTTTTAATCCAGGGTCGAATCTTCTCAAAATCATAGTTGTCTCGCTTCATACGGTTTTTCCCTAATTCTGCGTGTTGGTTGCTCGTCTTATATTTGTTCCCAGTTAATGTTGTCATTGCATCCACTGTACCCAGGTCAACACAACATTTTCTGTCATCCTTCGTCCACGAATTAGACAACCTCGTATCTTCAGTGACCGCATTAACACCTTCTCAATAGACAGGTCCGTCCAAATTCCGTTCCAAAAACGATCACTTCGTCGGACAACATGATATCCGTTTTTTTGTAAACTGTTCATGCAACGGGAAATGTTGATGGAAGGTCGCTCATCATTTGTAGATAAAGCATGGCACTCTGAGTGTAGTTGATGTGGCCTGTTGCAGCAAATAAATTCAGCATTTGTAGAGTAGAAGTTAGATGATTTTTCCAGTTCTTTCTGCAGCAATGAATAATTTAACCTTGTCAACACAACGGATGTATTGCACCCAACGCTTTGCTGTACGGGAAACGGAACCAAATTTATTCATCAACAGTTCTATAACACTGCTGATCTTCCAGTACTTTGTAATTTTTAAATTCATCAAGTGGGGTGTTACCATCGATAATACTTTGATAGATGACCTTCACTGTCTTCAAATCGTCTTCGAAAACAATTTCTTCTTGTAAAAGACTGTTAAGAATTGTTAATCGGAGAGCACATTGTAAGGGGAAATTACCTCTTAAGGCTTTCGTTATAGCCTTTCCTGTCATCATCTTTGGAACGCATTTGTACCCTAAACTACTTGTAAGCATTCTCCAATAACGGATCCTTTCATTGTACTAACAATGCTCTATATGTATATCATCAGTGTATGAAATCCTACAAGGTGGCAAAGAATCTTTAAGGACTTTTCGGTAGTTTTTTCCACTGCTTTCAATAACAAACATTTTCAAAATTTTGATGATGAAAATTGAAAACTATTTCCAATTTTTGGATTTTTTATTGGAGTTTTTAATAATTATATAACACAAGGTACTTGTGTTATATAATTTCATGATCATAGCATTTCTGGTTCATATTTTGAACGGGATATTGGAGGGTGGAGGACAATGGAAAAGGTGAGTTATGATAAAATTTGACAGAAATACCCACCTTTACTCTAACTGTAATATTTTTTCCAAAACAGATCAAAGTAGATTTTGAATATGTTAATATACATAGAATTGTGCTTCTTTTGCTATCAAATTTTTTAAGTCAATAATTTTTTCAGGGTTGGCCATTTTTTGATGCGTTATGACTGTATACATATATTATACTATAATATGACTAAAGGAAGAAAAAATTCAACTCCCTGTTGGGATGATGAACTCGTTAATTACAATAACTTTCTTCTCTTTTCCAACTCTTTTTAGTCCCTGTATCCTGTCTTTCTTCCGACTCATTGAATGTAACCGGTGTTGTGATATCCTATCAATTCCTCGAATATCTAAATCAAGGGTTTTAACCATAAAAAAAGATCATCTCCAAGACCCTCCACTTCAACTCATGATCTTACGTTGTTATAAACTCTTGTTTGCTCCTTAATTCAATTTAGTCTCCAGGGTCGTATTTTTCTAATGTTGAATTTTCATTTATAATACGATCCCATTGCACGTTCCTCTGGGTTTCCACACCTTCATTTCAATGAAGGATGATTAAGATATTCATCAATTAGGGTTTTTGTTTTAAAGAATGTTGTAGATTACTGAATGGTGTCTTTACTAGTGAGAAAACCAACCTCTGTGAGTTTCAGAAGACCTCATAAATGTATACTTCTTTTTTAAATATAAAGAATTGTAGTTTCTTTACCTAGATTTAATTTAATTTACCCTTAAATTTAATTTACTTCTCTAACCCCTGCTTAGTTCTTGAGATACTTAAAATTGATGATCATCGTGTTGTGGTGAATAAAATAGGTGAATAGTGTGGAACTAAGGACCATTAAAATAGTGTGTGGGGGGGGGATGAAAAATAAGAAAGGGAAAAAATGGAGTTACCTGAGGATTTACCTAGATGTACATATGTTATATTCAAGTGGGAAAGAGGATCTAAAAGAGAACCCATCATTTTGAGTATATGTATAAAAAAAAACTTCAGCATTTTCTCATATTTTGTACCTCGCATCATTTTTTTTATTACTATTGAAACATGTTGGGGCTTTAATTAAAAAGAAATAGAAAGAAAATTCAACACGGAATATCTTTGTTACATACATAATATTGCTTCATTTTATAAAAATCTTTTACGATTATTATCTCAAAATGGTAGTTGGATAATAAAAGATAATCATAAGTACAACCTGATGGAAAATTGTTTAATTAAATGATGACATTCCTTTTTATGTAGCTAAATAATTTAGTTATGCTTCTATAAAACCCATTTGATTCTGATGAAATAGACAAAGGTTTTGTGAGTGATTCAATGTACTTTCTTATGTATATATATACGTACAGTAGAATCCCGGAACACGCAAAAACCATTGATCCTATGAACGACATAGCAAAACATTTTTTTCATGTATAAAAGGCAAATTTAGGCAAAAAGCTTGATGGTTGCTCCCATTGGCCGTGGTTGCAAAAAGGGTTATTTGACATATTTTAGTACTCAAATATATGCTGTTTTTATTTACATAGTATTGACAATAAATTAACTATTACATTGAAAAAGGGGATGAGCAAATTAAAAAAAGTATATTTTTATCCGCATGATGGAGTCACTTTCTGTAGCCTTGGCTAATATAGGCGTAGATTGCTTGAAGGTGCTGGTGTAAATATCATAAGAAATATCTTACCGAGGTTAGGAATACAAATAGTACCACCTAAAATAAAAAATCCTTGCGGCTAAAATATCTATGACAGATGATTGTTTGACAGAAAATTGGAGATAAATCGAAGAATAAAATAGGAAATCTTTTGCTAAGTAGAGATATCTTTTAAAGAGGAACCTAACCCTCAAGGATGGATGCTTAGAACTCTCTTATACTTCCTAAAATAATGCATCCTTTAAGAATTACACCCTATAATGAGAAATGTGCAAACTGGGTAGAAAAGTTGTGCGCGAATTTTCAACTGTGGGTTAATTATAAAAGGATCACGTGGAAGCAAGTTACCTGTCCTAAAAAATATGCCGGATTCGGACTGCTTTCGTATAAAATATTCTTTAAACCCCTTTAAATGGTTCAAAAGATTGATGAATGGATGATGCGCATGGTCTAAACTTTTGAAAAACAATATAAAAATCAATAGGGACATTAATTTTGACACAGATATCAAGATAAAGGACGAAAATTGATAATTCAGAGTTGGAAATCACTGGTTGTTTTTGTAATGAAGTTTCGAAAGTAAGCAATGACATTTGTTCAAAAATCCTTCCCTTAATGACATGGCAGGAACCCATATTAAATAATTTGCGTTTTAATTTTGTATCTAATATGTCCATCAAGAAAATGTTTCACTTCATTCTAGAAGTTTTTAATAGCGAACTAAAATGTCGTTTGCTAAGGAAATGGAATGGAAAATAATTCTTAGGATTTTTTTCAGTCCGCAGAAAGACAAATTCGTCCAAGGGATTCCTTTTTTTATTTTATAAAAGGAATGACCCACAAATCAATTCTACATCTACAGATCGACGACAATGTTAAAATTCAATACGCTAGACAGATAAATAGAAAGAGAGATTCATAGATAGAGACAGCTCCAATGAAGAACATTTTTAAGGCTCTGTCAAACAATTAATACGAATTTTCAACATGTTGATTCCGATACAGGGAGGTCACAAACACACTTACTTTTGAAAGTCTATCCTTTTGGCTAGATTTTCTTCTCAGAATATTATGCCACAAAAAAAAATATATATATGAAAATATGTGATAAACATCCTAGACTATTGACTTTGAGAGTGTTTTATTAATTATTATTATTGTTGATTTTGTTTTCGTTTTTATCGTTTTAACTCATTTGGACAATTTTAGGGTATTAAAATAAAGTTGTTGTACTTTGGTTTTAAAAAAAAGACAAAAGAACTATTACATTGGGAAAAGGACATGAGCAAACTAAAAACAATGTATATTAACCGCAAGGCGGTGTAACTTTCTATAGCCTTTAATTATTTATAATATAGATTATTTGAAACAATGCTCAACCAACTCTTATCAAATATTTTCTCCAACAATCCTTTTTTGTTAGTCCCTTTACCATTTTTTTATTTATTCAAATATCTTTTTGTATCTTTATCCTATTCTAATAAAAATGTAAAGTTTTTTTTTCCTTTTTAAAGAAATTGGATAAAGTTTTTCAATTTTTGAGCGGGAATTTGTGCATTATATTTAATAAATTTGAGTTTCCAAGTCGGGAAAACCTGTACAACAGCTAAATGTATTCAGATTAAATTGATAAACTTCTGCATATCTCCAAAAAAGGACATTACTTTCAAAAACATCAAAAAATTAACTTTCTTGAGTTAATACTATGTCCTATAGGAGCTGAAAGTAACGTATCTATGTATAT
This sequence comes from Lepeophtheirus salmonis, assembly GCF_016086655.4. Classification (NCBI taxonomy): domain Eukaryota; kingdom Metazoa; phylum Arthropoda; class Copepoda; order Siphonostomatoida; family Caligidae; genus Lepeophtheirus; species Lepeophtheirus salmonis. The sequence continues at coordinate 9,280,939 of NC_052138.2, read as the reverse complement.
TATCAAGAATTACAGTGAAATTATACACAGTCTTCTAGCCAGTTGAAAAAGGAGAATTCATAGAGTCACGCAATCTTAGTCATTTATTATAATAGTTATTGCTTTGTAAATATGTGAATAAATTAATTAGTTATGACCAAGACATGTTATAACAATATACAGGTTCGACAACCAGGCAGTCATGTGACTATTTAAGAGTCAGGTGCGCTAGTGCAGGATGACCTGTATCTAGTCTGTTTGACTTCATAAATATATATATATATTTATTTTTTTTTGCTAACGACGCTCATGATGATCTATAACAGCGGTTCTCAACCTGTGAGTCTCCAAATAACATACTTTGATCCCCTAAGCCCTTTTAAAAGTTGTTGTATAGTAACAAATATTCTTATGTTGTATTTCCGGGTTACTATCAATATTGTCTCATTATATTAGTGAACTAAACAAAAAAAAATTGTGTAAAATCTCAAATTTCAGACAGGTATTAGGAAACAAAAATATATTGATGAATTTCTAAAGTAGAGATTTATTTTTATATTTGAAGCACCCGGGATGAGGGTCCAAAGCCGTTTTGCTTACAGGTGATTGAGTATGTGTTTGTTTAAATCTGCATACCCAGTCACAATATAAGCATTCAATGGATAAAAAATGTGTCAAACTGACTCTGCCTCCCCTATTACTTGCTATTAATATTTTTGGATATATAAATATTGTGTATTTCTATATCATAATAAAAAATGTGTCATGGGATATGCTTCCTTCAATATAATATTGTTTAAAAGTAATTAAACTCACTACTTCTCTTAATTGTAGGTTCTTCTTCCTTCATGCAAGGCCTCATTGCAGAAAAATATAAATACATAAATAACGTTTTTTGCAAAACTATATAATTTATACTTAATGATTTGTACAATCTACATTTTAAAATATTTACAGATTTACCAAACAACTGCAGGTTTCTTTTGTCTGTATTTGTTATATGTCGACATAAAAACACTTTTGAACAAAAAGTTAGTAATTTCCTAATTTATTGGGTGCAGCTACGTAAATTCCTTGTTTATAATGCGTGGCCGCAATTAAGCTGTAGATGTAGAAGCGCACTGAACGTGGTTTCCGTCTAGAGGAGACATTCTGAAGGTTTCTTGCAAATACAGCTAGCAGTTGAAGTAGTGAGGAACGTGTATTTGCAGTCAAAATTAAATATTGCCAAAAAAATGGTTTGACATAATATTTTATGAAATTAATAAAGACAAATAGAGCTTTTTTGATTGATACAACTTGTTTTATTGCCTTTTAAGAAAAGGAAGTTATGTTCTCACATGGATATACTTTTAAAACTTATTAAACTGTCTCTGGACTATGGCCTTTGGTATAGTTTGATCCATCATTTTTACGATCTGTAAGCCGTTATTTGGAGTGTCTTTGAATTATTTAAGAACCTAATTTGTTAATAGGAATGAAGGATATAAAATCCAGGTTCACTTTTGAGAAAATTAATCAACCAAGCTTGTCTTTGTGTTGACAGACTACATTTTCTGCCCTCTTTAATGATTCAAGTTGTTGTTACCTTTTAAGGAGTGAGACAAGTTTGTTTGGTCTTTTGACTCTTGATAGGACACATTCCTTTATTGTAGATATTAGAGTGCTCTTATATTTGTCTTTATCAAAATAAGGGGACAAAGTTCAAAAACGTTTATTTCCATACAAAATGAAGAAATATAAAATCAATGTTTGAGATGTTGTGCATCTTCCTTAAAGTTTTTCAAATATTTATGATAAAAGCAGGGTTTTTATCGCAAAATACACAATATAAGTCAAAATAGAGCTTTTGATAAAAGTAAGTAAAAAAGGGTTTTGAAAGAGTTTCCCCTTAAAATGATTATTTCTTATCAAAAAATGATAAAGAATGCGGTTATTTAAACTTCTTTAATTAAAAGGGGTTTGAAAGTAAAAAAGTAATGATATATATTTGTCCTATTAACACAAAAACAAGCTAGAAAGATTTTTCTCAATAATTAATCATTTGTTGAAAACATATTATCATCAATTTCTATCACCAAATTGCTACAAATTGCACTGGAAGAAGTAAAAGCTCATATTCACAATCAAATAATTAGAAATTGATAGATTCTATTTGTAAGGTCAAATTACGTCTCATAAGCAGGGATGGTATTTTTGTAAAGAATAAAATGCATTTGATTCATAAAGAAGGAAAAACGTTTACTGTGTGAGGTCTTCTTTCTTTTTGTTCATTCTTTATTGTTCGCTGTGGTGTGCACATCTATTCCGTAGATAATAATTCCTGTTGATCTTTGATGTATTTAAAAAAATGCATCATAAATGATCGATATTTATTGAATCCTACATAGTGTAAAGTTTTCCAATAAGAGGTGTAATTTTGGTGTTTAAAGAAAAATGACAATTTATCTGAATAAATGATCGGATGTTTATTTTAATGTAAAGAGAAAGGTAGGGTATTAATAATGGACAACAGTATGATCCAAATGGTAGCCACAGCTACATTAATAGAACCATATCCTTTTTATTAAATTTTCCATCCCCAAAATCGCAAAGTAGCTGTTGTGTGCCCTCAATAGCTGCACGAATTTCATCTTTGATGTCTTGAATCGACACTGAGTTGTTGACAACGGACTTTATTTTTCACGTGGCCCCAAAGCAAGAAGTCAAAATGTGTTAAATCGAAAACCTCGGTGGTCAATTACGATCACCGCTTCGGAAGATAACACTACCCGGAAACTTTTCCTGTAAAAGAACGATCGTTTCGTTGCTTGTGTGGCAGGTAGCGCCATCTTGTTGGAAGTAAACGCTGTCCAAATCAATAACAACGAATTATGACAATAAAAAATAATTGATAATTTACTGATAGCGCAATTTATTCGCTGTAAATATTGCTCCAGCCTCATTTTCGAAAAAGTAAGGTCGTTGACCCCACCACACCATAAACTGCACCAAACAGGTACATGTTGAGGATAAAGAGGCCTTTCATCAATATATCTTGGGTTTTCTGGTCCACAAATGCAACAATTTTGCTTGTTGACGAAGTCATCAAGGTGGAAATGACCTCATCAGTCGAGATGATTTTGATTAAATTCTGGATCATTTTGATGCATTTAAAGGACCCAATCAGCGAAGACACGGCGTTGTTGATGATTGTCCGGCTTGAGTTCTTGGGTTAACTGAATTTTATAAGCCTTAAGACCCAAGTCTTTAAGCAAAATACGATGTAATACCGTTTGTGGAATACCTAATTTCAAAGAATGACGAGGAATGGACAACCCTCAGTTTTGTTCAACAGTTTGGGCTACAGCAGCAATATTCTCAGTTGTTCTTGAGTGACGTGCACGGATTTTATTCTTCGTATCACTAACTTCTCCCAATATCTCAAATTTGTCCACCAATTTCTGTATTTCGGTCCAACAAGGTGCTTCACGATGGCCCAAAAAAACTTTTAGCTTTAAAATCGTCTCTGCCAGGGTTCCCCCTATTTTTATAGTGGATTTTAATAACTTCGTTGTTGAGGCGTGTATCGTTCCATTTTTTTTCAATGACATACTTTGTACCTGTCAAATGTAAACAAATTAGAACTTCAAAAGTGGCATATACCGAAATAGTGGACTATTCAAAAGAACACCTTCTATTGGAAAACTCTTTATTAAAATAATTTATGTGCATGATAAATAATGATAAAATGCACTTATTTCAAAAAACGGAAATATACTTTATACATAAAATAAAAGGTGTTTAGAATTTTGAGTTACGTTAATTCTGAGCAAACCAGATTCCTTGGATCTGGAGGGCAAGTTTGATTTTCACTAATAAGTTGAGTTTTTTCATGAAACAAGATCGATTCCCCGTGGCTGAAATTTTTTTTAAGGTGTAGGTTGTCGATTCGAAAAGGATCAACAATACAAAAGATTTCATTAATTAGAAAACTGACTCCCAGATATCAATATATCCTACAAGGAATATTTTTGGACCAAGGGATCCTCTTTAAATGGCTAAAATCGACGAAATACTAAGGTTGTTATTGAGCTAAGAAGATATATGTCGTAAGACTGTCCGGTTATTCACATGTACCAGGGATGCCATGTGTTTTCAATTATGCATGAATTAATAACTAATGTCTTTTTTATTGTTATTTTTAAAACAATCAACTTAATACAAAATAATCGAAACTGTAACGACTCTCTTAAGAGATAAGTCTTTAAATGAATGAGGGTACTCTTTTCAAAGTCAGTGTTCAAGGTCTTAGACTGTAGTTATTTAAACATTGGTCAATGAACAATTTGAAAAATTCTAAGGCAAAGCATACAGTTAACCTTTGAGTATAACTAAGTATGATCAAAAAGCATATAGTATAGTCATATTAAGGCTCAATCCGGAGAAAATTCGTAACTTAACAAATTTGGTACCAAAAGAAGCACAATTCTATGTAAATGAACACATCCAAAATCCTTTTTGATCAGTTTTGGGGGAAAAAAATTATTACAGTTCAAGTAAAAGTGGGTATTTCTGTCAAATTGTATAATAACACACTTTTTCAATTGTCGTCCACCCTCCCATAGCCCGGTTAGAAACTGTACCAAAAATGCTATGATCATAAAATTTGGCACACAAGTACCATGTACTAAATATTAAATTATACAAACATATTTTTCTACTCGAAAAGAACCGAAAAAATTGAAAACTTTTGATCAATAAGATTTTAAAATCAAAGATATAAATTATATTTCTATCTGCTTCCTCGTCACTTCCAACACTCTCTTGTTCATGCTCACAATTCTTGCACTCAACTCCATTGTAATTACTACAAGCGGAAACAAATGAAAGCTCGTCTCCCTGTAGCTACAAACGTGGGTACTGCAAGGGATTTTCTTTGATACGTTACAATTGCACCGTGTGAAGCGAAGAATATTATCTGGAGCCGCACTCGTCATGATAGGCTCGTAACGGTTATTGGATAGTTTCAATTCGTTCAACGCCCATCAATGTTTTACATTCAATGACCTGGAGATGGATTCGCAAAAAGTGATACTTTGCAGCATTTTTGGTGGGAGCAAGAGACTGTGGCTTGATTGTCGTTTTAGACGTCGCTGCTGCCTTCATGAACTGATGATAACGCAAATCTTCCATAATCCAGGTTCCTTTTCCACCGTACTATAAAAGATATAATTTGTATAAAATCTAAACACAAATTTTATTGAGGATTCTTAAAGGTAGGAAATTTTCATAAGCATATTTATTTATGTAGTAATATTTTCATTTTATCTAAACATTAACAATTCAAGTACTTTTTGCTATACTTCCTCTGCTGTGGCTGTTTTGTCCTCAAATACTTCAGCACATTCTTGAAAGACACAGTTTGTCTCAAACTTCTTCAGGGAACTTGTTTTTCCAGATATAAAAATTAAAAATATAAAAACCCTGAACATTTTGCGTAGATGTGAGTATATTTTGCATGCTAGGCGTAAGTAATCTATTAATGGTTGCTCAAAGAGTTCAGTTTTTACCATAGACGCTTTATGTGTGTCTGGGTTTTTGATTTACAAAGCTATAAATCAGTGCTATTACAAAACAAACATATATCAAATTAAAAATAATACGACGAGACGTATCATCGTCAACTATGTGAAACCACTAAGTAAAACGAAGTTCATCGTTAAATTCCTAGATGTATTAATAAAACACAAAATGAAGCTTACCCTGTCCAAATAATGCACTCTTAGTATCACAATTGTGACCAGGCATAAAAAAGAACAAGATATGACTTGTGATGACATTTCAAGTTGAAATTACCAAATCTTCAATTCTCCACGTTTCTTTGTTCTCTTTTTTGCTTGGTGCATCTGAAAGCATGAAGAGACGCATATCACTTTTCCAACGAAACATCAACAGCACTAGAATTTCGATGTCGGCCGCTACAACAACAACATCTTTGTAAAATAAGTAGAACGAAACGAAAGTACCATATCCTGTTTATAAATAGTAACACTAATGAGGCAAACTTCAAACTTGGATCAATGTACTAATTATGACAAAAGAAGTGCTTTTCCTAAAATTTAATTTTTCAGATTTTTTTCTGAATCTTTTTTTAGATCTGCTCTGAAATCATATTTGAAAATATACCAAAATATTGCAAAAATAACAAATATTTTCGAAATTTTGATGACGTCAGCAATAACTATTTCAATTTTTTTTTTTTTTTGTAAACTATATAATACAAGGTACTTTTGTGCAAAATTTCATGATCATAGCATTTCTGGTTTAGATTTGAACCGGGATATTGGAGGGTGGAGGACAATGGAAAAAGTGAATTTCGATAAAATTTGACAGAAATACTACAATAATTTTTCTTTCCCAAACCCGATCAAATAGGATTTTGGATATGTTAATCGACATAGAATTGTGCTTCTTCTGGTACCACATTTTTTAAGTTACGAATTTTTTCTGGGTTGACCATTTTTTTAGGGCTTATTGGACTAATACCAGTACTTTTTGGGCTGCTTCAGGTTAAGCAATCTTGATGTCACCATAAGCTGATACTGTTTCAATTTTCCAAATATGAAGTTAAAACAATTGTTGAAACCATATTTCTTGATGGAGAAAAATGTTGGGAGTAGTTTATCTTGTGGACAATGCTAATAAACATCAATTTTGACACATATCAAAAGTACAGTCATCATAACAATGTTTGATTGTATTGTATGCAAGAGCAGTGTTTAGGACAAACTAAATTCAGACAAAAAAGTGAGTTGGCATCCATTACAAAAAAAATGATTAAATGGGTTAAAACCCGGACACAAAAATTCAAAAGTACCAGGCAATGCCTTTAAGAATAAGTGAATATAAAAATAACTAACTTTCAACCTCCCTAAAGCCTCCGCCTTAATTAATTGAAACTTATCATATATGGAAGAAATAGAGATGAAAACCTTTTGAAGTTAATGTAGCTGAGGATATAATCAATAAATTCTATATAAGTGCTTCCATCATAGTCTGAATTAGTCTATTGAGACAAATTAGATTTTTTTAAATGTGAAATCCTCCAACCTCATGTTATCTCATAGATTTATATTTTTATGATATTTGGGACTATGATATTACTGTGATAATTAAAGATACTCTATAATTATGGAGCCTTGAATCAAAATAACTCTCGACAACTCTAAATTCTTGACTGGAACATATGTCAGGTCATGACTATGTGTTTGACAGGAAGTCCAGTCAGACAACAGCTTCGGAGAACCAAGAGAAGGTTGAATGTTATTCTAAGATAGTTATGTATAAGTAGGTGTTGGATAGAGTTTAAGTGATGAAAACAAAGAGAGCACTCCAGCTCTGGTTCTTGTGATGGCTCAGAATACACTGAGTCAACACTAAGATGTTCATCAAAACCAGAATTGTAGCATTGAAAATGAGTTGTCACTCTCTGACAATCAGATTACAGCCATGATGTGGGCTGTGTTGAAAACTTGATTACTCTGTAGTATCCCCCTCAACTACAAAAAGAAATAGAATAAATACTCCTCATAACCCTGCCCCCCCCCCTATAGTCACAAGACTTGTCGGAGCCAATTAATGAGGGGCAGTTTTATCTAAATGCCTTCAGATATTCATGATAGTCTTTAATCGGTCCTTAATATGAGACATGAAATTAATTCAGTGCCTGATCTGGGTCTTTGAAGAAGCTGCTTATTTTTTTTTGGCCATATTAATTATCAAAAATATTATATTGAAGTACATACCTACATCAGTTTAGCTATGGGTTGAAAAGGGTTTAGATTAATTTATTTTTGGCAAAAATTGTTCTATGAAACTTATTTTACGTCCAACGTTCGTTACATCCCTAATACTAATAATCAACCAACTTTTTAATGTTATTGTTTTTAAGTAGGTGCAATGACCCCTTGCTCCCCCAAGACACTCTATGAAAAAGCATGGATGTACATACGTATACTCTGATAAATAAGAGTCCATTCACATTTCCTTTGCGTCTGCACGTAATGATGATCCATGGAGAAAAAAATCTTTTTTTGTGTCTTGTTATCCATGAGGTCATTGTTTGACCAATTGGTTCTCATTACTCATTAAATGGCTCCTCCTTCTTTTGTTCTTGTTTTTATCATTATTCCAACAACTCTTTTCTTCTCTATCTATCTTTTAATGAATCACTTTGGAACCGGGTACAAATGGTGAAGAATATGTTTCCCCACGTAATCAAACCTATCTCTTCTTCCCTACTTTTCTTGATCGCCCCCTTCCTAAAAAGTAATCATTCTGTACCTCTGTATTTGGGTAATTAGTTCTGCTAAAATAATAAAAATAAAAGTGAAAAAGTGTCGCACCTAAGTCATTAAAGGCGTTTGTTAAATAGTAATAATGATTATATTATACAGACGTTTGCGATAATAACCCCTATTTAAGGGGTGGTGCTGGCACTTCTGTTGTGGTGGTTATGGTACAAACAATTAACTAACACACGAGAGGAGTGACGTAATAGATACATGCACGTGTTGTAATACTCATATATATTAGAGCGGTTCTTTATTTTACTTTTTTTTGGCTAAAACATATTTTTCAGAAAAGTACAGTATGCGTCATAAGTCCTTATACACTTTTTATAGTGAGAAAAACGTTTAAGTTTTGCAGGTTTCATAAAAAGGGGGAAATAACCGGTTTCCTTTTATGTGCTCATTGAAAAACTAAAATCAGCCGTAGGTCTTTCAGGAGTTCCCAAATACAGAAATAGAAAAACTTCGTGAAAAATCGTTGCGTGCATCAAAGCCGGTGATTGCACGTAACTTCGGGATCAGTAGGACCACCGTATACAACGTCAAAAAGCTCTACTACAAAACCAAATCCTTTGTCAAACGTCACATGTCGCGAAGAGCAAAATCGATCCGCAAAGAGAGCCTCGTAAGGAGTGTGAAGACCAATATAGAACCAAACCCTCCTGACAACATCTGCCAAAGGACCAGGTACCTCATTGTTCAGGAAACGACTGTCCAGCGTATCGTTCAGGAGGATTAGGGAATCAATTCTAGGACTGTCACAAAAGTTCAGACGGCTTTACATAGACAAAAGAGGCTGGAACGATCGAAGATCTTTCTTAATATATTGAAGAACCCCAATAGGAAAGTCCAGTTCACATGTTATGTTTAGAACGATCCAATAATGATGACGACTGATTATTATCTTAATGGACAAAACTATATTATATTATAACACTCAAATTAATAATGAGGAAATGGTAGCCTCCATGTTATGGTCCATCTCTTCAAAAACTCCTTAAATTCTTTAGAATTTAACTGTGGACCTTGGTCAGTCCTCAACTTTGTAGGAATTCCAGTCTCTGAAAATATATTCCTTAACACTACAATTACATCCTTAGAATTATGAACTCTCTTACATTCTTCTATGTAAGAGTAGCCCAATAATCCATCACCATAAACAATATAATGTTTACCTTTACTCTCAGACAGGTCAGCAGATGCAATTTCGAACGGTTTTATTGGAGTTGGATCATACAAAGGTGATTCCTTTGGTAAAGATGGTAACCTTTGGATACATTTCCTTCATTTCTTTAATTTACATAGTTATTCTCGACCAATAAAGCGTTTGTCTGGATCTTCTCTTTGTCCGTTCTATTCCTGTATATGAATAATGAAGCTTTTCCAAAATCTCTTTCGTTTACCTTTTGGAATTATCAAACGATATAAAACTAGGCTTCCCTCAGTTCTTAATAGTGGTAAAACTTTCATGTAAGGTTTCACTCCATCTCTAATTACACATTAATTTAATTTGCATTTACTAGGTCAATATACTCTTGATCTCTTAAAGATTCCTCACGGATATCTTCTACTAATGGATCAACTATTTTCTCTTCTTCTTCTGATTGACTCCTTCTAATCATTGCAATCCGTATTACTTTGTCTCTATGATAACCAACTTGTTATTCAATATTTTCATTAACTTCTTGAGATGACGCAAGTGCCCTTCATAAGGCGTCTGGGATCTCAGAATCTTCTTCTTTCTTCTATTCTGGCCTAAATTGATACATGGACAACATAAGTTAGTAACAAATCAATCTCGCATTTTTAAGTATATCTATAGTATAACTATTTAAAATAGGAATAAGATGTTTATGATCAGTTATAACTGTAAATGTAGGTAATCCAGCCAAAAATTTATGGCCCTTCTTAATTTCCTTCAAAATTCCCAAGCACTCCAATTCGATTATGGCATATTTTGTCGCTGCACTAGACAAAAATCGAGATCCACACTGTATTAACTTCCATCCCTCTTTATGCTTTTGACGTAACACATATCCTAAACTATTTATTTTTGATATATCTGTCTCAGCGCGTGTTTCTAATTTCGGATCGAATGGTGTTAATATGGGTGGTGAAGTCAACATTTCTTGCAATTTATCCCTGGATAAGGTATAGTTAGTACTCCATTTAAGTTCCACTTTTGATGATAATAATTCTCTTATAGCTCCCGCTCCTTCACTTATCTTTGATGAAAATGGACTCAGTTGATTGACTAAACCCAAGAAACTTCTAAGATCCCTCTTATTTTTTGGATTTAGGAATTTATTTATTCCACACAATTTATCAAAAAAATCCATCTTTGGATATGTAATATCCCCCAAAATTTATTTTTGGTTGATCAAATATAAAGTAATTTTCTTCTCTTGGTATTTTTCCAACTTTACAAACATGATCTTCCAAAGCCCTTGATACTGTTAAACCTCATCGACCACTCTAAATGTATCTGGTAAATCATCCAAAATTTCATCTCAACGTAAGAAATATGCATCTATAGTTGCAACAAATCCCATTGGTGCTTTATTAAAAACATACCTACCTCAAGGAGTCATAAACAAGTCATCTGTCTTTATTTCTCTACAAATTTCATTTGCCCATAGCCTTGTTTTGCATCCATTGTCGTAAATAATCTACCCTTTGTGGGTAAACTCAAAACAACATCTATTGGAGTTCTCCTTGGATGAATTGTTCTATCAACTTGATCATTCAATTTTTTTAAATCAACGCAAAGTCTACTTTTTCCCATTTGGTTTTGGAACTACTACAAATGGGTGACACCATTCAATGGCCTTGTCCCATACTTTACTTATTACTCCCATTTTCTCCATGTGATCAATTTCTTTTTTTACTTCACCTCTATAGGCAAATGGTATGGGTCTTGCAGAATGAATTGTAAGAGGTATATAACCAAAATTTTCATCGGTTCTCCATCCATTGGTTCTAACTTTTGTCCATTATAAAAAATATCATTGAATTCTCTCATCAGTGATTTTTTAATTTACTCCACATCTCCATTCATTTCATTTTTTAATGTTGCTATTCGAATGTGATTGGGGAAATCCCCCGGAATTAACCGAAGCCTCTGCAAACTCTTCTTGACAAATATACTTCAGTAACATTTTCAATAATAGTTTCTACTACTCGCATATTATTTAACGCAAATGTTAGTTGTATTTTCCTCATAATTCTCAACTTGATAATTTTTTTTCTTCAACATTATTCTCTAGCGTTTTGGACCATAATCCCATACTCTTCCCATAATATAAGACAAAATAGATCAACTTATAAAAAATAACTATATTAGATGAACAAAAAATCTTTTAAATGTTTGAAAATAGTTTCTTCCTAAAATGATTCATAAAATGTCATTCTTTATGTTACGTTATGTTGTTAATAAAGGACAATAAAATGAATCATTTTATTACCAAAAACTTTTCTAATACTTTTACAAGATTGTTTGCTCATCTAAAATTTTTATTCCACAGAAATTTATACACCTCAATGACAGAGCACGTGCAACCTCTAACATTAGATCAAATGATATGTATCTTTATTTTTTACCAAAATGAACATTTTATTATGACCATGTCCTCCCAACATTACGAAAAAAATTAGTGTAAAGACAACCCTAATATGTATGCACTCATAGTCACACAATATTGTATTTTTTAAGTTCTTAAACAATTCCTAAAGTCATATTTCATAAGCAAAAAAAAGAACGGGAAAAAAAAAAGTTCTATGAACTGATGTAATTTGATAGGAAATAATATTATGAAAACGTTGAAAGTCTGTAAAAAAGAAGAAATAATAAATGAAAAATGTGGGGGATTAGTGCCCTACTGACGTCATAGGCTTGTCTTTTAAAGTAAATGTGTAATCCTTTTAATCTCATGTCATGCACATTTACTTTACACACAACAGACAGCGTATTTAGACCCTTCATATTAAATATAGTTAATAACTCGTTTTAAACTTGAAGTTAGGAAGATTATTTAGTACAGGTATACCCCAGGTAAAGAGGTAGATACAGTGTGTATGAGTAGTGTTCGTAAGGGGAAATTGAGTCATAGTTTCTTGATTAATATACAACCCCTTGACGGGAGAAGGATCTTTTTATTTTTGTCTGCCATTGCAATTCAGTTCAAAAGGTCATTACTCTAAATTGCAAATGTTCTATTGAATAGATCATTGTTTCTAAACTGTTTTAGGCTGTGTACTACCGGAGGAGACAGTATCAAGGATATGGTAGTAGTACAATCAAAACTGAATATGGAATAGGGGAGTCTTAAGTACTTATTAATCAAGTTCATCCACGTACCACTAGAGGGAGCTAGCGTACTCGTATCTTGCTATAAGAAGGACTGATAAAACCATAATATTTACATGTATTTACAAATAGTACATAAATTATTCTAAATAAAAGGGGAAGCGCACAAAATGAACGGCTAATTTTTAGTTTGATCATGAAATTTTTTGAAATTGAGGATTTGTTTTTTAGGAAGATATTTAAAGATTTCTTCCCTCTCCTTCCATCATTTTTGGAGAAAAAACCGGACAATGGATAAATATTTAGACAAAAAATTTAACGGACTTTCCAGAAATGAATCAAGTACATTAAATGACCCTATTTTGATGATTTACTGAATATATCCTCATTTTCAAATTGATATTTACTATTGTGCAAGCCATTACTTAATCCCTATGAAGAAAAAAAAATAAACATAAAAAATGATCCAAATCAGGTTGTAGTTAGCAATTCTTCAAAACTATTACATCATCATTCAATAAATGTACAGAAGTGTTTGCAGTAACTTAGCTATGCCCGCTTCTGCAATTATCTGATCTCCCTGATTGAAGAACACAATATAAATGAATTCTTTTAATCTTAGTCTAATACTTGCAATGCCACTGTTATACTGATTATGATAATTGTATTCAATGTGTGATTACCATTGAAGCTCATTATGTTAATTTATTTATGAGGTTTTCCCTGTCGTACTAAGAACGTGTTCAAGATATTCATTGTCAATTTATTCTGTAACATCACGTACAAAACAAAGAGAAAAGTATGTACCTTACATATGCTTATAAATACAATATAATCATTAAATAATGGTAAAACTATATGGGCCACAGAAACCGTCACTTCCAGACGCTTGTCCAAACCTATCCATAGAAAAATCCTTGCTAAGCCACTTCATCTTATTAAATCAACCAGGGAAACCATCATCAATGCATCTTCAGCCATTTTTATTAGAATAATAAATGTTTTAATGGTATGTAATAGCAGTATCAAACTATTATCGTACATGAAACATAATTGAATTTACTACAATATTATTAAAAATGATACCTCCTAGAGAGTGCTTTAGAAAATTTGGGACTTGTTCTAGGACCAATAGTAGGGGCGGGCCCGATTGAAACTCTTATATTAAGTCCCGAGACAATCCTAAGGGTTTAAGGCTTACACTTATACTTTTATTAATCAATCAACCGAATCCTTAAAGTTAGAGTACGAATTACAATTCAAATCCATTCAATAATTATGCGTAATTGGATGAAAGCTCAAGGGTTTCCCTCAGGAACTAAGTGAATGAAACAGGGTTTAACCTGTGATCTTTCCTTTAAATCATCCGCGAACCGTTTGGCCATTTCGAGAGAGCCCTTCTTCCTTTCCAACGATTTAAACTTACTGACGGCGTAGACGGTCCTGCATAGGCCATAATTCAGTCAAATTGTTGCTGGATAAATTTTGGTTCTTCTTGATCGTCTGCGCTTAAAGTATGTCCTGAAAAGTGTATTCAAAATAAATTCCGTTTGGTCCATATTTTCGGTCCTTGAAAGACATCCTCAATTTTAAAGTGCCTTCTTCAAGGTACCATTTGCAAGTAAATTAAATGGCTGTTAGTATACTGCTGTTTACTTGCAATCGAAATCGATCAGTATAGCTTTAAGCATATTTCATTGTTATATTTAGAGGTTTTTGGACATAGCCATTGCACGAGAATAGCTTTCCACTATTTTATAATTTGGATAAAATTAAACAACTGAGGTACTATTATTTTAAACATTAGATGTTAGAATATATGGGTACAGTTTTATACCTTGAATACACCGCATCTTAACATACAAGATGTATTGGTGATGACTGATATGATAGACGATAAAAATTGACCAAAGTTTGCTATTTTCGACGACTTTTGCGTACAATTTAGAGGCGTTTTTATGATTTAGGACGGACTGGATGTGACCTCCAGATTTTGTGCTCGATACACCAACAAATAGCAGACATTTTTTTTTTTTGTGGGGGGGTTTTTTTGTGGGGGGGTTGGGAGGGTGAAAGGGATTATGAAAAAACGATTTTGTTTATTAATGCTCAGTTTCTAGTGTAAAACAACTGTTGGATTCACATTTAAACTTATTTAAGTCCTTTGTAATCTCCTTAACGACTATAAAATAGAAATGAAATTCCCTTGTTACGTTGTTGTACATAACTCATGTAACGATTAGAGTTGTAATACAAGGCCATTACCTCATAATGATGCGTCATATTCACACTAATTAGAAGGTGATGCAATATTCAACACAATTGCTAATTTATACATATACTTTCCTATAAAAACCCCGCTTCATTCGGCAAATAATTATACGGGTCGTTGGTAGTAATTCATAGATGTTTATTGCTTAATGAACATACGTAATGAAAATAGGATGAAATGACATATATATTTAATGCCTGACTTCTGCCTTGTCATATTTAAAATGATTAATTAAATATGTACTCCTGAAGTAAAATAAAGCCGATTAATTTGATACTACATAGCTACAGTGTCTTGCCAGTTTCATGAAGATTTATGACAACTGAAATCAACTATTTATGTTACTTGGAATCAAAGATATTCAAATAGAGGTTTTTAATTAGAGAAACACCATGTATATGCCTTACAGTTTTCAAATAAAATCACAAAAAGAGAAGACATACATCTTCTTAACATACAAAAAAATCATTAAAAAATTAATATTCAAAGTCAATCGGTTGCTTGAAACAATAATTTTAGTATATTTATTTAGCTATTTAGGCTCATTGATAGTTTGTACATAAAATGTTGCTCTCTCTAGACTACAAAAGCGGAAAATTTGGGGTAATGAAGATATACATATATGTTTCTGGAGGTAAAAGCAATATGAATCAATCTTCACAATCCAAGGGCAAAAATTGGACTTTGAAATTTATAATAGCAGGGGAGGGGAGGGGGAAAGAATTTTGTTCTCGGTGGTCCTCCCACAAACTCAGTTTATGCTTATAATTATAGTTTTTAATTTTACAAAGCTGTTATCATCTTTCTTTCATTATTGAGGAGGAAACATCTAAGAATAAAGTACGTGAGCTGTTCATGGATAATGGAAAATAACACTGAGGATTTGTTAGAGAGTTATATGTATTATATGCAACCTATACAGGATTTATTATTTTCAAACGCTGTTATAATAATTTTTTCATTCTTAGAAGGGAACATTTAAGTATAAAGTTCGATAGGTGTTGATGGGGAGTAACTCTGAGGATTAGTTGAGGCGTTGTAGGTACAAACCCTAGTTGGAATCGGAATAGAATACATTGTATTAATCCGTGCCTTTATTCTTACTAAATATGTAGTGGGATTTGTGCTTACTTCCTTTCCTCTCACAACTAGCCTCTCTAACTCTCTAACATTCTTCAAATTTTTAGGGTGGTCACGTTAATTTTCAGGTTATATATATAACATATGGGCTGAACCGAACCGGACTTAATAAATATAACACTTTTTTTTGTTCAAAAAAGGTTTGCTTTTTAAAGTATTATTATTTTTTAATTGTTTGATTCTTTATTTATTTATATAACTATTCGTTTTATGGAGCGGAGTCTCACTAACACTTTTCAAGGCAATGCTCAGCTGAAACGTATTTTATCATATCAAGAAGCAGTGTAAAATTAAAATAACTAATTTTTTTTTAACAAAAGTAGTGTCACACTTAGCAAAAAAAAAAAACTTACAAACTATCGAATAGATTGTCATAAAAAACATAAAAAACAGCTGTTTTTTGAAAGTTGGAACTAATTGAAAATGAGGTGATTAAAAAAGCACTATCTACGTGTGAAGTTCGATACTTTTCATCCCATGTATTATATATAAGTATAACAAACAGGTCATTTTTTTCTCAGCAATAATTATAATTGTAGCGGCAGCAGGAGAATCACCTTCACAGGTGATTGGTTTTATTTAGGACATCAAGTAGTGTTCAATCCAGATGTTAAATCTTTTAATATTTTTGAACCCAATTGATGGAGTTTAACCAAGATTACTTCGGAATATCCATTTTATGTAGTAAAAACATCAACTATAGCGTGGCCTTCAATGATGCTGCAATTTGTGACGTCAAGTGAAACACTTTGATTCCTTGAACCATCTTTATGTGTAAATAATAGATATATTAATATGATTTTTGCATAGATATTCTTTGTATACATACTTCTAGTCAAAAACAATATCTATTCGTGACTTTTTTTGGCAAATATTTATATCCTTGATCTTCAGACGTGTTTTATTCGTGACCTTCAAGCATTTAAATGTCTAAGCCTATCTTTCACATCTGGTGAAGAACATGGAATTGTGGCTATGACTTTATGATAAGTATATTACCTTTTGTGTTTAGAATAAATATGAATTTCAAATATTATAAAAAATGTCATAGAATCAATTTGCAATATTATAATCTAAAAATAAGAATCAAATCAGAAAATAAAGTATGTAAAAATTAGGTAGAATTGAAGGCAATGTCACACCTCATCCTTAAGGGGTTAACGTAAATTGTACAACTGAACTACATATGGAATGCAATGCCCTGATGTTAGGCATTGCATACACGTATGTGCAGTCATGTCTCCTTTTCAAATAATAGGTACACTCCCTATGATAAAAAGATGTCAAATTATATTTCTTTCTGTGTGGTTTTACATTTACTCGCATGTATGGAATACAATATAATAGAATAAATAGAATGTATTATTCAACATAAGATGCAGATAGCAATAAATCTCTCTCCCTTTCTTGCTCTAACCTTCTCTTCTTCGTCTTCACCCCTTCTTCTTCTTCTTCCAAGACTTGATTGTCTGTATATACATTATATATCATGTATATGGGAAAGACGAGGAGATAAGAGGGAAGTAGAAAGGTTTGTTTATTCCTATTTTTATCTTTTTGGCTATTTCTTGTTATTGTTGTTACATTAAAAAAGGAAAGCAAGACCTGGGCTTCCATGAGCGCCGATTACATCCAAAGGGTATTCAGCAAGCTTCTCCCACCACCACTTGAACCTCACCATCAATTGTGAGGACAGTTAAATTGGCTAAAACATGTTTTTTGGGTTTCAATTAATAATAAATAAACTTTTTTTCTAATTCACACAGGATTCTCCCATGGACTTCAATACTTTGTGTGTGTTAAAATGGGTAAATAATAAGAGTTGGTCCGGTCTATTTGATATAATATATCCAATACTTGTTATTCAAAAATGAGATTTAAGCAGTAAAAATGAAGAAACAAATCAAAATATATGCGTGTAATACGCAGTACGAAAAGAGTATATTTATTTACTTGCCAAATTATTAGGACTAAAATACTCATAACGTGAGGCTAATTAGAGCAATGTTGTTCGTATATAGATGAAAGATATACTTCTAATCTACAATACTCAAATAAATAAAAATCTTGTATCTTTATTCAACTTGATAACTTTAAAGGAACAACATGACAAAATAATTTTTGTAAATATTTTACAGATAATCAAATCAAAACGCGTCCATGAGGATATTACTTTAAGACAATTCAAAGTTATTTTCTTATTTAGATGAATAAAATGTAAAATAAATAATGTACTGCGATACCAAATTCTAAAGTTTTGTCATTACATTATAGCCTAAATATATATATTTTCTTCTTGTACACAACATAAACGAATGCCAAACAGAAAGAAATAGACCGATCTGCTGAAAGGTGGTGGTGTGTGTTATTCCAAGAGATGCTACTAACTAAACATAATGTCGATACGCGCCAGCAGTGCCAGCTCTTGGACTTTGCACGGACTTTTCAAACAATCTTCCTATATTCCAAGTTAATATGTTAAATAATATATACCCAACAAAAACTAAAAAATAAATATATCTACTCAAGACAAACCAAACTACAATATAAAACTTAATCCATCACAAATTTCAATTTGTGTTTAAAATTAAAAAAAAAAAAAAAAATGCATAAATTATAATTATCATAAAATCTGCTAGATATGTATTAAAATCGGTGTTGGTCATTGATTCCTTAGAATTTTCTAAATATGGAGGAATAATTGTTAACCAGAGCATTTGTATCCTTGCTCATGCAAACACTGTTTTTTTTCTTTTTCAATTTACATTCACCGCAATTTTACTAATACTCATATCCTTATTTGTAACATCAGAATATAAGTTTTGAAAAGTGAAAAAATGCATATTGTTTTTGAAGATTCATGATACTGTCCCATAAACAACAAAGATGTAAATTGTTAAATCATTGAACGAAGAATCTCAAATCAAAGAGTCTTTATTAAAAATTAACAGAATTTAATCCAAATATTAATATGAACATTGTATGTATATTTTTTTAAATGAAACTTTTTGGACTACATAGTGAAAACTATGTAGTCCCCCCATACCCTACATTGTATAAATTATAGTTTTTAAAACATGGGCCTATAGATTTGAGAGCTAAAGATTTATCTTTCCATTTGCATTGTTTCCAAGTCCGATTACTGTTCCTAAGTTCATTATTAAATATTTATTTTAGCTCCAACTAATTAATGTTTTTAAAACATTTTAATTTCTTTTATTTTGATTTAAAAAGTTTTACCTCCACAGGAGGAAGAAATCTGCTTGTCTGAGATTAATAAAGGAAAATGAGCGCATTTTGCGCGTGAAAATTAACTTCTTTGACTTTCTACAAGTTATTGTACAAGTAAACGTCAAATTCCTCCACTCAAGAACCTGTTTTCAAAAAATATTTTTTTATGTGAAAGGAAGGTGGCCGGCCTCTAGTGGATGTCAGGCCAAAATGAATGTATATTTTGTGTTTTCCCTAGGAAAAGTTTAACGTGTAGTTCAAGATGAACCTATTTATCCTCAAATCACTACTCGCTTTTTGAGATAAAATAAACATAAAAATCCCTTGGTAGTATTCTGAATATGTTTGGGTTTCATTTGAATTAGCTCTTCTGGACAATTCCTAGCAATTATAATTAAATAACAGTTCCCTTGCTGGGAAGGATTAGCCAACTCTTCCCAACTGATATTGAAGAAAGTTTGAGAGAGGGGATAATTTTGGCACCAGATATTTTGACAGACTGTGATAAAATTTATGTCATTTTTTAAAAATATACCAATTCTGGCAGATCCTATTTTTGTGATTGTTTCACTTATTGTATCTGTGCTCTAGAAGTACATTTTCTGATCCTCATTTGTGAGAGTTTCTGTATTTTAAATCCTTCACGGCAGAAGGTATTTTAAGGGTGTGTGAATGTATTTAAAGATCCATTTAAGGGAAATCAGAGACGAGCAAACGCCACAGTTGTTCCAATTCCCCCTACAATGATCATAGATGACTATATGTAAAGTATAAATTAGAATAGAAAACTACTCATAAAAATCTGCAGTTCCATAGTTGGAACAGATATTGATTTGATCCCTTGTTTCTTAATTGAGGAAAGGTTGAAAGATACAATAAACTACCAGACGTGAGGAATATACAATGTATTCTACCTTTTGCTGTTGGCAATAGTTGACTCTTTTCTGATTTGAAGTAGCTGACTCTATGCATTATGAATAATATCTACATCGTTATCAAGTGTGATTCGCTAATTCAGATAAATTTTGATATTTCTATTAGAGGGAAGACATCTTGAATTTTGATTCCTGTCATTTTTGAAAAGGAAACTGGAAGAGAGGTGATAATTTTGACAACATATATTTTGACAGACTGTACTAAAATTTATGTAATATTTTAAGAATATACCAATTCTGACTGACTCTATTTTTGTGATTCTTTCACTTATTATATCTGTGCTCTAAAAGTACATTTTCTATTCCTACAACTCATTTGTGAGAGTCTCTGTATCTGTTATCCCTCATGCCAGAAGGCAATTTAATGGTGTATTTATTTAAAGCTCCATTTAAGGGAAAGAGGGGACGAGGAAACGCCGTAGTTGTTCCAATTCCTTCCACAATGTTTATAGATGACTATATGGAAACCCCTAAAAGTAAAAATTGATAGACAATCTTTGATTGCTCTTCAACTAGTAATATAAATACGTAGGTGGTCCCCTTAATTCAATATTTGAAATAAAAACAACAGTTGGACGAGTAAAAATAATCATAATAATACAAATATAATAAACTCAAGCTTGGGCATAACGTGTACTCCAAAGATGGAAAACTCCTGACTTATTACAACAATCTAAGAATTACAATATGCACTTACAATGCTCCAAACATAATAATATTGAGTTATGAAAATAATGACCAACAAGAATTCCCAAATTACTTATTGACTTTATGTTTTTATTATCAGTCATTTGAATCTCTCTCTCAATAAACAAAAACATGTATGTAGGACTCAAACACTTGAGAGGGGGCTTGTGATAAAAGAATCGAGAGGTTTTAAGAGGTAATATCTTTAAAGGAACATTAGGTATACATACATAATTAGGGATGCATATCTGTTTCTTCTGTTAAATGATCTCAGCTGCTTCTTATGGATAGTAATTAACAGGCATCTTTCTATCCTTAGGATTGTATCAATTAAGACACGGGTAATTTAACTTCAGACTCGGAAGAACTGGTCATTTTAAGTTGTGGCTATATAGCTTTAAGTATAATAACTAATAAAATAACAAGCTTTATCATCATTATATAACGTAATTTTTATGAAACTTTCCTCGTTTTTGAATTCGTTGATGAGTGAGAACACGATTAACAAACAATTTATAATGAATTATATGTAATCGTAATCATAATTACTGAGTTTTTATAACCAGATTATGACGTCACAAAACACTATGAACTATATTTTTTTTCTCGAGGAGGAATTTACTGCTTTTGAGGATAAATATTCCAAGTATTGTCCTTGTTCACTTATGCCTCATGCAATTAATAAGTGAAGATGTTTTGTGAGGTTTAAATGCACATAAACATGATGTGGGATTTGAACTTTGACCACGTCCAATCTCATCCTATAGAAAATAGAGTAGAATAAAAATATAGTTTGTTTGAATGTCTTTTTTGAAAAGAATAATAAATTATTCAAATGCAGCTCAAAGAAGAGTCTTCCTCTTCTTTGAGCCCCTTCTTATTTCCACTTCTCTTTAAAGGTAGAAGAATATAAATGTAGACAAAAAAGTTAAATCACTTAAATAAACACAAAAATAAAAGTGGAGAATCATTTTTCTTTTTCTATTTATTCTCTCTCTTTCTTTCCTTCTTTGTAAATTATCTTTGAAGGTGCTAAACAACAATGTACGTTAATTTTGTATTTCTTCTTCTTCTCTAATTCTATTTTTTTCACTTGCAAAATATTTGATAATAATAAATAATGAATTATAAAAATGTGTTTCTCGTTAAATGAAAATAAAATAAACTCCGTCACGGGTGTTAAAAAATAATGAACAACTATTGAGCGTACAATGTACATGTTATGATATTATATTTGATAAAAGTGCGAAAAACTCTCCTATACTCTCATTTAATCAGTATTTAATACGACAGATATGTTATGTGTCAACACAAAATAACAATCCTGTCTAAATGCCCAATTCAGTCTTTGCCTTCTGTCAGTCATCTGACTTATAAAACTTACAAGTAATTTGGGCCTTATTAAGTAGCCCTTTATAAGTATGGAAGAACATATAAATCTGCCAATTTCTAATTCTCTCATTGTGACGGTGAATTTTTGCTGCAACTTTAAGTCCAATTGCTGGAAGATTAATGAAAAGATTTATATTAATATTCATTTGTTCATTAAAAAAAGATTCTTTGTCGATGAATAAGTATTCAACTCATTTCTGATCAAAATAATTCTAGCTTGCTTTTGTGTTGATGGCCTAAAACTTTATTAACTCCATAACACTATTCATTATGTTGTCAGACACACTGTTTAGTTATGTTACAAAGTCTGGAAAAAGTCAAAAAATATCAATTTGTAGATGAGCTCATACGTTGTGTATGGAGTGTTTCTTCCCATAAATACCTCAATTACTAAAATCCAGGTGGCTATTCACTGAGAAATCCAGAGATTTGTGGTCGAATATCAAATTCTTCTTCTCCTTGAATCGCACATACTAAGGACTGGTTTCTTAAGACTGGCTTATTAAATATGACGCACAGAGTGTGTTAATTATTATCTCACTCAAATTATGTCCCTCTACAATTAAGACTGTCTTAGTTTGAATCACCAAAACCTACACTTACCTAGATGTGCATTGTACGACGTTCAGTGACCGGAAAGGAATGAGCATAACACATAAATGAGATACCTCCCATAATTTATTAGTCCCTAAAAACTTCTTCATCACGTAAAAACTGATTCCGTCCATCAATTTATATATTTAGAAAGGTCATTTGTTGCCCAAAACGCCAAAACTAATTCGGAGGAAATTTTAATTTATTAATTGAAGCTGTATATTTTCTTTTTCTTAAAATTTTGCAATGCCAATATAGTTTAATCATGTCTTAAGTCATCAAATTTATTATGAAAAATATCTTTATATTTATGGCATTTTATTTGTCACAAAACTTCTTATCGATCATCTGTTCGAGCATCTTAATTTGTTGTGGAGAAAAAAGATTAGAGGACTCCCTCTTTTGTAACATACCTGCACTGTTACAACTTAGAAGGCCCTTTGTTATTTGACGGAGGTTTTTGGAATTGTTTTCTGCATTTTGTGATTATTCACAGGTTTTGCATTCATCAAATGACATAAAGAAAGACTGCATTGTTGAATATTCTCTCTCTAGACCATAAGTATTGTAATTAGTCTACATTACCCACGATCACAGCATAAATTGCTAGAGATAACTGTTATAGAGAAATAACTAAATAGTAGTTGATATTACTTCCTTATTGCTACAAAGACCTGACCCTGGAATAATATCGTTAGCTTATGCAGATGACGGGACAGCTGTGCTTGTTGAGGGAAAAGATGAGCCAATAAGTGTTGTAATGAGTTTTTTAAGCCATATCCAAATAGTTTCAAAAGTCGGGACTGAGTCCAAGCACGGAATGCTAAACATATGGAATGCTCACGCAAGGGAAAAAAGAAAAAAATGAGTACAGGATGAGTCTATAACATTTTTTATTCTATGATCCCTTCCGTAAAGAAAAAAGAAAGAAAAATAATTTAGGCGGTCTCGGCTGCTTAGGCATATAGCGGGAGAAAGAACTCACTCATCAGTTGAAATTTGAGTTTAGTTAGAAAGAAACGGAATGTTTATAATTACTAATTACTAATTATTGATATTGTCTCTCTCAATTAGCAACTTAAAAGTTACAATACTTTTAGTAAAGTCCTTGATTGTAAGTGCATCGGCTTAGAATTTTGGAAATGTATTGGAGTAATAATTGTTATTAATTATTATATCCTTACAAGTATTTAAGCTAAAGTATTTATTAATTAATAATTATTAGATTGATATTACCTTTATTAGAGTTTTTTTTTTAATTTGGAATTTCAGTCCTTTGCATTGTTATTTGTTTTTCATCACTCATGGTGCCCAAAAATGTTGTGTTCCTAAGTGCCGTGTGGATATCCTAGTCCCTTCATTTCACTCCATTCATTCCCTCAAGATGAATCCTCAAAAGGTGCCTGGTTAAGAGCAATTCCTAGGCAATCTAAAGATAAAAGTTAAGAAACACTATTTGACAATATGATGGTTATCAGGATGAATATAATTGATAAAATTGCAATATGAAACTCAATACTAGTTTAAAATATTTTGCATATAATGAAAGTTTGTTCTTTTAATTAAAAAATTACAGATGGTATTACTAGTTTAATGGTAAAATTAATTTGCTCAGATAGGGGAAAAAACCTTTTGATTAGAGGAGGCCTCCAAGCAAAAAATACAGGTAGATTTGGTCTTATTTGCCCGAAATAAGAAACATAAAAGTTGTACAAAGATTGATATCGAATGATAAAATGTGAACAAAAATAATAATAATAATAAAAGAGGATGTGAAATATATATTTCATAGCGAATTATGTACTTCAAGTCTCTTTAAAAGTTTATTACATAACGCATATTCAAAATCTTAGGGAAGATGGCTTCCTGCACTCGAGAAGTGTCCATTGTAATTGATACTAAAATAATGTGAAGTGTTTGTCAGGATTCTCCTGAGAGGTTAGTCCATCTTTTGTTGGAATGTCCAGAGCTACAAGAAACTTTTGAGTGTACTATTACTACACTAAACACTCTTAATTTGTATTTTGAAAGTTAGGATTTTTTGGCATGTTCTCTGTGGGTAAATTCACGCTACAATGACAAAGACAAGGCAAATTATTTAAGGAAAAAGATTTAATTAAGACAACATGAATAATGCAATTACAAATTCAGAGGCTTTTTTAAAACTTTTAAAATAGTTTTCTATTAAAGTTTTCCAAATGTGTTTTAGTCTCGTGTATTTTTGCGATTGATTTGTTTCTTTTATTTTTTGTTGAGCTCGTTCAGAGTCATTAAAAAAAATCAATATTTTAATTATGTACTTGAAATAAACTAAAAAAAAAATATCTGAGGACATTAACATGGAATTTTGAGCAAAGACTTAAGAGGGACTTGGAGTATAATCTATAACATGACTTTGGTTTGGCAAACAAAAATATTTTTTTCGAATAATCTTACTTTTCAGATAACAAGTTCAATAAGGATGTTTAGTCTTTTTTAAATTTTAAAAGGCATTTAATGAATATTTTCGACTATATGACTCCAAGATGGCGTCACTTTTTTCCTTGTAGTCATATCAACAAAAGTACGTAAATATTAATTGATTATTCGTGCCTCTTTTCAGTCTACAATCTGACCTCTAATTTCACTCTGTAGTGTTCATGGTTTTAAATTTATATCCATGTGAAATCAGTTATTTCTTCATTCTCTTTTATTTGGCCCTCTTGATCTCTAGGTCCTCAGATTATGTGTACGATGTAGAATGTACGTACATATCTACTCAAGATGGAAGAAGGGCGTTTACTCATTAAATACCCAAAATGAAATTTAAGAAATAATGAAAATCTGTCAGGTTCATTATTTATTATTCTTTAATAATATAAATATTTTGAAGGCAGATAATAAAGAAAGAAAAAAGATAGAAAAACAACCAAAAGAAAAGAGGAGCTTAAAATGTTGAGAAGAAGAACACTCCCATCTCATAACTATATTCTTATACATATCTTGCCAAGATATAAAGACTCCACTAATGATGGTGATCCACATCCATAAGAGCAACATTCCTTTTTATTTGAATAAAAAGAAAGATTTTCTTCTGTTTAGTCGAACAATTATAGACTCAGTTCGACTCGACTCAAATGGTTGGATAGTTCATTTTCAAATTTGAAGTAACCTGAGTCCATTCTGTATTATATTATATATAACTAAATCTCGTCAAATGATCTTTTGAATTTTGGGTGGCCCTGACCCTAAGTCATTTTCTAATCAATCACAATCTGTAATAAGGTTCTTTTAATCATCTCTGAGGAAAAAAACTAGGCATAGATTCACTTAAACTTGTAGAAACTATAAAAATAAAGCGATTATAAACTGACAAATTAAGGATTGTTTAGGGTATGTGAGCAGCTTAGCTGTCATGACGTATCATTAGATTAGCTACTGGCAGCTATAAAAAAAAGAAGTAAACACAAATCTTGCTCTGTAACTTCCAAGGATATAAGTAAGACTGACCCCTTTTTTATCCTCAATTCTACTTTGAGTCAAAAAACCCCTACAAATCATCCGCATCACTCTCCATCCTTCATGAATACACGCAAAAAAAAATGTTGTGTTTATTTTTAAAAAAAGAGTGACATCATCAGTATCAGAACTTTACAAGTTTCAGGACTGATATGTAGGACTGAACTGAATCAGGCCGATATTGAACTAAGACCACAGTCTTCATTCCTAAATAAGGACCCACACAAAACTACTTGCAATTAATTTATACTCTTCAGGAATAATACAATAAAGACAACAGCTTTGGAAATTAGAAAGCATTGCTCAGATTGCCAACTATAAAAAATCTTGCACACGCTATAAGTCTTATTTTCTACAACTCAAAGTAGACTGCGACTTTTTCACAAATTGCATCAGGATCTCAAAGCAAATAATATAAAATATTATAAAATCCACTCGACTCAACGGACTCAAGCCATCAAAACACCACTCTTTTACTACGAATTTTAAATTATATTAACCATTTAATATATTTTTCGTTTTTTATTAGGTACACACGAATACCATTTGTGAGTTCATTTCCCTTCATTTTCTAATTCTTATTTTTATTATTATTCATGAGTTTTGGACAAACTCCAAATATATTTAAATATCTCTTTTTCTTCAATCTCATTATGGCTCAGAAGGAACAAATAAAACTGGGATCATCTCCTCTTGAATAAACTTCATATTAATAGCATTTGTGTTTTTGGTATGCAAGTCCAGAAGTTTGAGTCATTGAGTTCCCCCTCCTCTTTAGCAGGCAGGGCATTCGTGTCAAGTAAGTGAGCTTAGGTCTTGGGTAGTGTTCTAATATAATAGGAACACCTTTTGAAAGACAATAACGATGAAAAGGTGCATGGTATGTATATTGTCATCAATATATGACGTCATTTATATGAGTGCGAAAAACAATCAATTTATAAGTCTATGAAACGTAATATTAGCCGTATCTTGCTGAGTTTTCAAGACAGATAATGACATCACAAAATAACAACAACTATGAACTACTTTGTTTGCTCAGTCATCCCTTGTACATAGATAAATACCCATATAAAAAGGGAAAGAGCCCATCAAGTACCCGGATAAACTTATACAATTACTAGCTAATAAACGCAGATCCCAATATTTTTAGGTACATGTTTTTGAGGGTAATGTGGTTAATATTTTTAAAGTGAGGCTTCTAATACGAGCATTATTTGGAATCATCCTTAATCTTTCCCAACTTTGCAAATTATTTTTGCTACGATGATGACGACGAATGTAGAGGTTTATTTTTTATCTATTTTACTTCATTTATTTGTTCAGCAATGACTTCCAAAAACAACCTCTTTAAGCATTACTTCCAATTTAAAAGGTTCTACCAATTAGAGAAACGTATTTACATACACATAGATAGAAATGAAAAGTGCTTTTATCTCTTTCAAAGGATCCGAATACAAAGATTATACTACTTACATAATAACATAATATGTAATGGTAAAAAAAGAATTATTTTTTGTAGAGTCATAATTTGACGAAATAAAATATAATAATTACTTTTTGTTAACCAACAATTACTTCCCTTCCTTTTTTTAAATACAAAAACTAAGGGAGGAATCTACCAAAGTTGCAAATTCATTGTCTGCAAATGTAGTACAGGTAGTAGACGTAGCTAGAGAGTGTGACGAACATAGGAATATCATCCGTATCAGGGAGAAGGGATCTCTTCACCGCTCTAGAATGGTGTTGCGTTTATGTCTAGAAAATCTCTTAGACCATTCTAAGATCCATTTATCTTTTTTGACGAAATTACAATTTCGGTTCTGGGTCTGGATCATCGCTCACATAGAAAAATTTATTCGAGATTGATCCCTCTCCACAAAAAGGACAAAAATCGATCTTAATCAGTCTCATTTAATATTCGGTCTAGATAGATTTGATATATGAGTTAAGGGGGAACTCATGTGAGTTTTCAAATTGTGGTGATCATTGGATAGAGGACGTCATTAACTCGTGTAACTGGGACGGGGATACAATTTTGTCCAAAGTGTGAGATTGAAATAAATCGGTGATAGCCCGATTCTCAGCTCTAATTAAGATAATAATTTTACAACAATTATTAACTAGCTGTTTAGTCTCTAATAATGAGAAATTAAATGGTTGTGACATCATATTTTTAGTCAAAAAATCTTCATATGACTTAGTATATATTCGTTTTTCGAATAGTAAGGACTACTGGAGACTGGGCTGATCAAGTCTGAGCCCATGAGTTATTCTTGTATTCTTTTTTAATTTGTGAAGTCTTTTTGGAAGATATACATATTCAAGCAGTTTACACTTCCGCTTAAATAATTCCCAAAATCTAAAAAAAACTTCTTACTTAGTTCTTTCTCTTTTCGGGTCCCATTTAGCAAATTTTCATTCGAATTTTTCTCTAGATAACAGCCATTAAATTTATTTTACATAATTATGATTTTATACAAGAGACGATAACTTTGATGGCATTTTACTTATATTAAGATTCTTTGGATGGGATTATTTGTTAATTACTATTTTATTGGCATGGAAGCTATCGACGTTTTTTGATGATTGAAAGGTAAATTTGCATTGTAGTACATGATTACCAATGGTGATTAGAATGAGCACGTAGTTTTTTTAATGATATATTTTATCTGCTAAATTATTATATCAATGTAATCTGTACTAGAAAATTGTAGAATAATACTGAATGCCCTATTGGCCAACATAAAACTATTTGTCATACATATTTGACAGTGGGATACCATTTTTTTTTATTTCCTTCATGACGTCATCATTTTTTATATGTATGTATAAAAATTGAGGAGATTGATAAAAAAAGAGACAAATCTATGAATTCATCTTTGTCATTTGAATGGAAGCAATGAATATAAGTTGTTGATTATAGCAGAAAAGGAGTATTTATATTGTAGAAAGTGCTGTGGGGAGTTATTTGTATTGGTTCTAGGTTATTTTGCCTGGAATATTTTGACAACAGATAATTTCGACTTTTAGAGATTTTGGTGCATGACGTATTTGCTGTTTTTTATGTTAAAGCATTATTTTCATTCAATCCATGGAGTTTCTTACATTTCTTTAAGACTAATCTAAGATCCTACTATGAATAAGGTATCTATCGAAATAGACTTCGGATCCCTGTCTTCGTACTCAATACCAACACTATTCATTTTTTATTTCTCACTATTTTCCTGTTTTCCCCTGATCTATTGCTAATATACAACAGTAAAATCTATCCATAAAGTTCGAACCTATGATATAAAAAGGCAATAAAAATGTCTTGCAGGAAAATCGACACTGAAGAAAAGTAGTAGCTTGTGTTGTGAGTCTTCTACATGGGACTTTTAAGTCTCCTATGACTTAGAAATAATGTGTAAAGGTATTGGAAAAGCCTCATTAAAAATGTTGATTGAGTAGAAACAGGAGTAAAAATAGGCTCAAAGCATCATTTCACTTCAGGAGGTTTAGTGGTAGAAATAACAAAGACTGAAAAACGACACACTATAGATAATCCTTGAGTCGATTCCTACAACAATAGTTTGTAGAATGAAGTCCCTCTCCTTGGTGGATATGATATGATATCTTTCACACCTGATAGCATCATCCCTTAATGAATGAATATCTTACCCTAATAATTTCTACTGATTACCTAATTAATCTTCTTCCTTCGTTTTTTCCTCTTTCTTTACTCATCTCCACGTCTCTCTCCATTTTTTATGTGAGTAAATATCCTTTAGGTTCCCGAAATATATTTGTAGTTTTTCTTTTTTGCTTTCCTCTCCTCTTCTTTTCCTCTCATCATCGATATATCTTAATCCTTGGGGAAAATTCCCATTTTTCTTTTTCTTCTCCTTTTTTAGTGGCCTTTGTGGTTATTTATCAGATGTAGTTTTTCCCTTTCTATCTATTTTTACACACGTAATGATGAGGTTTATTTCTCCCCGCTAAAAATATAGAGGTATAATATTTTTTCAGTTGATATGATGATAATAACAAGACGAGAACGACAACAGCTTCATAAGGAATAAGGAACTGATAAGAATCAACTTTTGAGGAGGGGAGAACCTTCCAACCAAGGAACCAACTATGTTGACTATCTTTTTCTTCTCATTCTATATATAAATGTACCACACCAAAAAAAAAAGAGAGATTGTAGATTTAATGGGCTATTTCCTTGGTGAAAACGTGAGGCAATGTTGTTGTTGTTTCCTAATCAGCAATAGAAGTTTTAACAGGCATTGGGCGAGGTTGTGTTAACAGTCTTTTAGAGGGAGGTTGTTGCTATGACACTTATGTAGTTTAAGTATCAAAGGATTTTGAGTGTACCCTTCTTATTTGGATAATTGATATACATGGATATATTCTTTATTTAGTTATACAAGGATCGTTAACTGAGAAGGGAAACGTCCATTATAAATTAGTGGACGTATAAACATTCCTGCTCGGAGTTATTATGTGTTATGCATATTAGAATGCAAACTGGTTTTCTTGGTAAGCAAATTTTTGTCATTGGCTCTATGTATGCGATTCCAAAATTGGCCAACCACAGCTTCAGTTTCCCTAGTTGCAACTTGTACATGACATATTAGAATATAACCTGACCCTAAAAAATGGTTCCCTAAAAAAAGGTTATTTTCCCTTCTTCCGAGTTCCTCCATTTTCTACTATACAATATGTATGTACATAAGGGGGAAGAAAAAGAACTCAAGAATAATAAGAATAACAAAACTACAGAAAAGAACGAAAGAATAGTGATGGATCTTTTTTGAGCTGTAATATATATTTATTAAATCATTACACTCCTGCAATATCAATATTTGTCAAAGGAGAATCATGACGTCACATTTTATACTTGCCAAATAAACAAACAAACAATTCGTCAAAGAGCAAGCCTTGAATATCCCTTTTTTCCATTCCTTCCTTCTTTATTTCTTTTAGTCTCCCTTAGCTCCAGAAAAAGGGAAAGGAAGGAATTTTTGATTTATACATATTTCGTTCATCATTGAATGCTGGATTGTATTCAGAGTATGCGTTTATTTTTTGAAACTTTACCATCGGTGTATTGTAGTAAAGAATCAAGGCATCACTAAATGTATGTATGTTCCTACTACAAAGGTAGAACGAACCGCATTTAGTATTTAAAAGGAAAAACGAATTTCTTTGTTTCCTTCTTCTCTCGCTTCTTCCTCGCATGATATACAAAAATAATGACTGGGAAATTTTTCATTATATGTATTTTTCGTTTTTTTCTCTTATTTTAGTTATTATTTTTGTCATTAACAGAAGAAGAAGCAGAATGTTTCTTCTTCTTCTTCTGTTTTGGAGGTTTGTGTTTTTTTACTTGAGGAGTTGAAGTTGTTTTTCTTCTTATTCTTGTTATTTTCCTTTTCTTGATCTATGAGCATAGTGCATACATAAATTCAGTGGGCGGACTTGATGAAGAAGCTTTCGGTAATCCATTTCCTTTCATTTATCATGTCATACCTCGTGTATTTGCTATTCCTGGATCTGAGCCTTGTTTATATATATATATATAGAAAAAGTAAAGAAGATTAGAAGTTATCAGGCGATGGATCCGCCTAAAAGAGCCCCCTATGCAGTTATAAGGGTCTTGTTGAGGTGAGTGTGCACACTTGCGATTGCTATCATGGCCCTCTGTTCCATTCTTAATATATAATAACCAATACTGATAGAGATGATATTTTCTTCTTTCTTTCTTTAAATCAACTTTTTCTCATTAAAAATGACAATGCTAGCGATTGATAGACTTGAACAAAATATCCCCTACCGGTAAAAAAAAGCAACACCAAACAATGACATGGTGGGTAATATGTCGAAGAATTGCTTGAGAATAGAGCATTTTAGTTGCCATGACATTGAATAAGACCCTTGTATCACGCACATTCTCCCTTCCTCCCCAATATCCTCAATTATAACAACTAAAAACATTATCAGCTACTGCATTAATACATAATCATAACATCTAGACTTGTTTGGAGTCCTATTTCGTGAGTGAGCATTAAAAAAAAAGAAGAATACATGAAAAACAAAACGAGACATGCATTTCCCCGAGTTTAATTATAATTTCAAATGGTTGGGTCCAACAAATTAAAAGTTAATCATAACTTGACGAGTTTTCAAAATAATTAGTAGTATTTAGAAGAACTCCATGAAATTACTTCCTAAATAATGTGTTTTATGTACTTTGCACATTACATGTTAAAAGGATATAAATGGAGTTGTGGGGGCCGGGGGAGGGGGGCTGTAATTAAACCATGCATACATACATACCTAGGCTCTATTTTGAGAAATAATAATAATATCAAAAGTAATTTATATATAACAAATGTGTATATATGAATATCTGCGTAATTATTAATATTTTTTCGAGAAAAAGTCATTAGCTAATGGCTCTGCAGTTCCCAAGTGTATCGACTGTACATACATAGACGTTGACGGTAGTGGGCTGGGGTTGAGTTGCTGTTGTACCAGAGACTTGAAAATGAATTTGGATGTAGCATATCATAAATTTTATTATTATATCATGAAAATATATAAATTTATATTTAATACTGTTGAGGCAAGAACCGATTTATTTTATACGGACCGGATTCTTCAGTGAAGATTAATCGTTTTGAAATTGAGGACCTATTTTTTTGGTTCTCATTTAAATAACCAGTTATTTTATTTTCTTCAAATATAGTGCCATTGGTCACATTTATTCTAAGACTGAATCAGTTTGTTCCTAAAAACATTAAAAAGGGATTCGTCTAGGATTCAACACTCAATTTTTTTTTTTTTTGTACTCATTGTAATAAGGTTTTTACTCAATACTAAAAAGGGAGTTCACTCTTCCGTGAAAATTCAAGGAAAAATATATAATTTCGTCTCAGATTTGATATTTTAATATCTTGTGATTGAAAAATAAAAGGGCACACTATATAAGTTTGCCCACACGTCATACTTTCTCTTTCTATCTCGAAATTGGAGATAGCGACAGAGGATAGTTGAAATTCAATTATTGCAACCTTTCAATAATAAGGAAACAACTTTGGTACGTCAAGCATAGTGCCGCGAAGAGAAGGAAGAATATTATTGTCTTAGGAAGAGAAGACGCGAAGTGAAGATGAAGGATCTCAACTTTTCCAAGTTGTTCGGTTAATTAGCACTTCGAAGGGTCAAGGAAACAGGTGGCATGTCTCATTGTGTGTATGGAAGAAGTTGTGAATTTGGCTCTTATTGAGTATTCGGAGGAGGGGGGTGAGTTCTCTCAGAGTCTATCCATTGCCGGAGGAGATCATATGTAGGATATTACAACTTTTTCTTATATGTACCATGAATCATGACAGTATAATTAATTTCAGGAGTGCTTTTCACGGGACTCGTTGTGTGCAAATTTGTACTGGCGTGTTTCTTCTTGGACGTCGATGAACTCTGATAAGAGTAAATTCAATGCCTAATTGAAGTATTTTTATTCTTAGTTAAAGTCTATAATCATAGTCCTTATTCAAACTTAATTATTTGTTATCTAATAATCAGTCTTAATATTATATTACATTAATTATCATTTGATTTTCTTATGATTTTATCGATCATAATTGTTGGAATAAGTTTACAGGTAGGAATTATACAACCATAGGAGCTTTAACTGTACACTTATATACCTAACAACTATGCAATAATAATAAATAAACAATAATTAAAAAATAAACACTTTTATTATTAATAGTGTAATTTAAATTAAGTTTCGGTTTAAAAGATTTGAACAAATCAAATGTTATCATATTGATGCTTAGTTGACAGTCTATAATTATGTCCCCTGTTCAAACTTAATTCATTTGTTTGTTACCTATATGATGTAATTATATAACTAAGTATGACTGAGTTGTGTTATAATTTTATCGATCACAATTGTTCGAATAAGTTTTAAATATGGGATTCGACCATTTTTGGGATTCGTATTGTATAGTTGCATCTATGTATGTAAAGGTAGAAGTTTCTGGATCTTTTGCATCATCAATCGAATGTGCCGATCCAGTTAGAGCCTTATTGGCCGAACTTCTGAAAGGGCCAAATTAGTTTGGGATTGTCTAGGATTTCAAGACCGAGCTTCAACATTAATATTTATATTTTTGTAAATATTTTTTACTCAATACTAAAAAAAGTCTACAGTGAAAAATCAAAAAAATATATATAAATTCGCCTCAGATTTGATATTTAATGTCTTGTGTTTGAAAAATAAAGAAGTAAAAACTAGATTTGTATTTTGTAAGCACAAGATATCTGAATATGTCAGTTCTTCATGACTATAAAATGATTACAGGGTGGTTATACAGATAAAGTTATTCTTCTCTGTTGTTTTAAAGTGCATCATCCATGATCCGTGCTTACTTTTCAATAAAGAATTCAAAGCCAAAATGTATGTACAATGTGTAGACAACATTATAATTCAACCATATAATGATTTGAAAAGCGTTACAAAATCTGCTAAAATGTGTGCATTTATAAATATAGATACATGAATATCAAACTAGAAATGTAGGGCACATGATCAATTTCAAGGTTTCCCCAACAAATCCAATAAAATGTTTCTAAGAGTAGAATTATGGAGTGAGAGTTCATGTCAGAACTGTATTACAAGCAGTCTAGTCCACTTGATTCCGAATCCAATTCAAGTCTAACAAATATTCAATATTTTTTTACTTATAATTTTGATTGCAACAAAGTTGTTTATTTAAAACTATTTCCTACTTACGTAAAAAGTGTGTGTCACTGATTTAAATATATATAGAGAGAGAGAGTTGTCCACACAAAGGCAAGCTAGGATGATTTTTTATTTACAGTGGGCCTAGAGTAATCTGCTATTTTGAATCTAATTATTAATACACTATTTTTATAAATCATTTGAGAACATTAATATTACTTAATTTTGGTTAAAGTTTACTATTGTGTTGACAAGCCACATATTTACTTTCAAATATATGGCTCGTCAACAGGAAAGCAAGCAAGAATGATTATAACTTTATCGATATGAATTTCCAGGAACAAAAGCCTCTGATTAATTAATTGAATGGTCTAATATGAGAAGTATCCTTACAATGAAATAATTATAGATTGATAGATTATATGTATTTGAATGAATGTCCGTGACACTCCGACTAAAATTTTATTCTCAAATTTGCAGAAAAGAAAAGGCTTTTTGTAAATTATTTTTTGTTGTTGTGAATATTTTGAAACCAATAATTTACAGTATCGTAATTTGTTGTCTTTCTGGAAATAAAAAATTTAATTTTTTGCTAAATAAACTATATGGTCAAATCATGTAAAATTTCAGGAATTTTAATTGTCAAATTGGGCATTTATAAAAAGAAACAGTCTGTCAAAATTGTCAAAGATTAGTCAAAAGTCCCCAGGGAAAAATTAGTCACAAACCTGTTCGAAATTGGGCATACTATGGGAGAATCAAACTGAGTCACATTAATCAAATGAATTCATGAAATATTGGAACATTTCTTCTCTTTTTCTTTTTGTTTTTTCATGCCTGTTTTTGTACTAATCTATACATTTACAAAACGAGTTATATTCCATGAAGTCAATGCTGGTAAAGTATTTCTACGACTTATTGTAAATATATATAAGTGGGTATTTTGTTGGGGTTTATTGGATAAGGAGGAAGAAAAGGAAGGTGTAATCTAATCAGAGTAAATTGCCTATAAATATTGCATCATAAGTAAGCTATTTATATCCCACTGCCGTGTGTCCTGTTCATATAGAGAAGGTTGTGTAATATTGATATGGATTAGAGTAGGGGAGACGGAAAAGTTAGAGTCCCAAAATACAGCGTACAGTATTTTTTAAACGATCACAATTTTCTTTGGGTTCATCCCATCCTCCTACAAACTAGTTTTAATAAAAACACACTCTAACAGAGAGTATGTTCGGTAAAAATGTCATTTTATATATTAATTTATACTTCACAAATTGTATCTTTGTTAACCGGAAAAGGATCCTGATCAGATTAAAATAGATTGTGAGTATGATTTTCTCTGACTTATATTACTGACTAGTTGAGATTTATTATAAAAATCTTATTAAATCTTAATTTACTATAATACGTTCAAAGAAAGTAATTGCCAACGTTAAAAAATCTTGTGATTTATTAGTTAAAAAATACTATTTTGTCCTATTTTTCTATATTTTCAACACAAATTTGCTTCTTTTCAACTGTTTCACCTTGACCAAGAGAACAGTCACACAGTTTGACAAGTCGAATTCAAATGCAATTATATCGATATTTATAACCTCTAAATAGATTTTGTTGATAACAAACAGATGTAAGTATGTAGTGTTCAATATTGGGGTGTCTAGTCGCTCTAACCAGCTCTGGTTAATTGAGCCAAAAGTAAAAGGTCATCACAATGTTTCTCCTTGATCAACGTATATTTAATCATATCCTCTATTTTTGCAATGGAGTAGAGCAATTTGACGAATTTAATACTATGCTGAATCGACAGATGTTAGCCAAGTCCCTCCTAGTCAGCACCTATAATCATATATACGTACACATGAAGGGTCCAAAGAACTGTTATTGTGCTGTCCATACAACAAGAAGGAGAGGAAAAATGGATGGCAGATGGATCCTTGTGTAAATAAAGTCCTCTCTAAAATAGTAATAATAATAATCAACTGTTGTCCCGGGATTATAGTAGCAGCATCCCCTCACATCTCTCCTGAATTTGACAGACCATTTATTTATATTGTATGTGATGCGTTAGACAAAAATAATGTTAAATGAATATCAAATAAAAGCAAAATTCCCAATGTACTAATATACATATTAATGAACATATTTCCTTCTATTAAAGGCTTTGTATTCGAATTTCTAGGTTAAAGGATTCATTTGATTTATAAGACTTAATTTGGCCCCCATATGTGACGAGTCCACATCAAAACAGGCTGGAATTGTTTTTGTTAAAATCAGTTGGTAAGATAAAATAATCGATTAAGTTCGGTTTTTTAAATTATATCAACAATTTGTTTTGTTTTTGCGTTTTTTAATTATTTTATTACGTGTGACCAAAATATAATTCAAAATGTTATATAGATTTGTTTTTATTTAAAAACCGGGACATTTAAGACTTCCAAATTTAAATGAGGAGCATTATGAAAACCCCAAAGCCTTATTTATAGTTAATAACCCTATTCCGACAAATAATATTGTGCTGATATAAGGGTGAATAACGCCCTCAAGTAATCATATGATCCTTTCTTATGTAGTAAAATAGCTAGAAAAAGAACAATTTTTTTAATCAATTTCCTCTCCTTTTCTGCTTCTATGTTGACATGTCATATATGGACTTACAAATAGAATATATCATATTATTTATCTTTAATTATGAAAGTGAATGTTTGAGACCATTAAGTGGGATTTGCAATGGATTAATTTAGATTACTTTATCAACATAAATAGAAGAAAATTAGTTCAGGAATACATTCTATAAATATTTTTTATCCTTAAACTCCTTCCCTTGCCGGAAATTTGTCCAATTTTTTCTTAAAGAATATATTTATATAAATAAGAAATGTATATCAATGTACTCGGATAATAATGAAAGATGAAGAAATGTTCTTTAAAAAAAATTAAATATCCTGCAATCTTTAATAACGATTTGTGGTTTCACTTTTATGTTTAATTCATAAATTATTTATTTCCTATAAATATATGACAAATAAATATGCTTATTAGTTAACTAGATTTTTTTGAAATATATACTTTGTGATAAATAAAATTTTAGTCCCATTTTACTTATAAATAATATTATTCATCAATTATCACTAAAGAGACAATTGGAAAAGTTGGAAAAAAATAGGCCAGTATTAGAATGGATATTCCAGCTAAAGTACCATTAACCATGCTATGAAATTGATGCCCAAAGTCACATATTGTTCTGAGATATAGGCTCGTTGAAGCTTGTATTTCCTTCATGAAAGATTCCTATTCATTTTGATCAATTGTATGAATCGTTTAATCACGAGAAGAGTAAATATTCTCCTCTTCTCATTCTACAATCTCTAATCCTCTTGTATTATAAAACTTTATAGGATATTTTTATGGCCATTTTGTGAGGTGTTTGGAGCCAGAGGGGGGAGGGATGGTCATCTATTTATTTTTATTGTCCTTCAATAGTTTAAAAAGAAAAAAAGTACTAAAGAAATTAGCTATGAACTTCTGATCTTCTTTGTTATGAAGGAGTTTTTTCCCTAAATACCTAACCATTAAATTATTCCCTACTTTTCTTTTTGGAAGTCAGTAACGTAGTTAATTAATAACATAAATCTTTTTTCTTTCTTTCTTTTTCTTCCATTTCTATGACCACTCATCACTTATTGTCATTATAACCTAATTGATTTCTCCTCCCTCTTTTTACCCCTCTCTAAAAACACCCCCGCACATAAATCTATCATGGCACTTATATAATATATAGGGTACCTCCATAAAAATAGTTAAGATATGTTGGTCGAAAAACCACTAAACCATTATAAAATATTTTTAGAACAATTTTCCTGTGGGGCATGTGCTAACTCAAAAAAAACCAGTTTGGGGCGAAAAACCAATGAATATAAGCGTTATTAGCGTCCAGTCCCGTCCTAAGTTTTAGGAAGGCATCCAAATTGTTGGTAAGAGCCGTCCCATAAAACTATTTTTGGAAAAAACTAAATTTAGCCCTAAATTAATAATAAAGGCAAATTATTCTAGTGCATGAAAGATACTTAAAGTTTCCATGCTAATTCAATATGGATCATACTTAATAATCATATTTGTGAAATTGAAACCTTTTCAAAAGAGTTTTATAATTTGAAACGTTTTTCATTAACCGCTAACTGGGATGAGACATGAAATTAGTCACATAATAAGAATTTATTTAGTTCTAAAAACCGTAAAAGTACATTTTTAATCAATTTGTCCCTATTCCACCCAATGGAGTAATATTTGGGATTACGAGCAAAATCC
Source organism: Lepeophtheirus salmonis (assembly GCF_016086655.4). Classification (NCBI taxonomy): domain Eukaryota; kingdom Metazoa; phylum Arthropoda; class Copepoda; order Siphonostomatoida; family Caligidae; genus Lepeophtheirus; species Lepeophtheirus salmonis. The sequence continues at coordinate 9,241,524 of NC_052138.2, read as the reverse complement.
AAGCGGGATAAATGAATCTAAACTAAACCATAATCTTGCTTTTTAGTAATTGTGTAGTTGGATTTTCCGTAACTAGAAATATATTATTGCTTAACAATATTAAAAAATCCGTGAGGCTCTCTATAAAAAAATACCCATATTTCTCTGTTCTTTAAAGTACATGGCGTCCCCAGTATTGATATATGTTGATACATTTTTTTTAAGGAGATTAAAAAAACTTTTTCGAAATTATCTTTTGACACAAGACCCATATACGACAACAATAAAAATATATTCGTTGGGGGAAGAGGGGATCTACAGCTACCCCCCTCCCGCCTGCAAACGCTTGTGAAGTGCCTTTTTACTACACCTTCCCTTATAAAAACGTTCTGCCGCGGCTTATTTTGCCTAACCATTGCCAGGGAGCAAATATATAAATGCCCATACTTTAGTAACTAACAAACTTTTATGGACTAAAACTACATTAAAATTCCCTAATAAGAATATCTGTAACCAAACATCTTCAATACATTTGATAAATTCATGCCTTACAAGTAAATTAAACTCTACTTAAATTAATATTTACCAAAGAGATAAAGAGTTTATATATTTTTTTAAATTATAGCAAAAACACTTTTTATTCTCTAAAATAATAAATTAATGCTTTTTTAAAAAATCTCTAAATATAATTTATAAAGACTACACGAAAATAATTAAAACACTTTTAAACAAAATAGTTTATAAAAAGTCCGAAATTTTTCAAAATAAATATTTAATTATGTCCTAACTTTCTACTAAAGATCCATCTGTTTTGAATAAATGATATTTTTCATTGATATCCCACAAGATCAAGTACATTATGGGGGAAGTTGCACATATTTTAGACATTATCCTTGTGTCATATCTTATATGAAGCAGAGCATAACATTATTAATTATTTGTTTCTTTACCCAAAAAATATCTTAAGACATTTTTTGTTTTAACTCAATTACATTTTTCATGTCATAACTATTCTACTCTAAAAAACTACTTCTTAGATGGTCAAAAAAGGGGAGAAAACAAAAATGTGAATAGTGTAAACTTTGTCCTAGTCTGCTATAAAGTTGATCCAACTCTGGGATTGCTTTGAGCTATTACATTGAAACTTTAAATTTGAATGCAATCGATTTACACGCCTAAAAACCTATTTCTGACATTCCTAAAAACAACAAAACAAGTCAAAAATCATCTAACCAGGCAACACTCTGCATTACTGACCTTATCCATTTATATCGTGTAAATGTTGCATTTTGTAGAATTTGCAAAAAGTTCAATCAGAAAGTACTAGTTGCAACCTAAAGAATTTACAGGGCATTTGTTAAAAGTATAATGCAATGATTGACGATGTATTAAAGGTATTAAGGATAAATTAAACCTCCCATTCTCATTGAAAGTATTCCATTGTATATTATAACGTTCATATGTCCAGAATTTGATTACTCGTCATTGCAAACTTAATAATTGATATTCATAGATCAAAATGAAACGATAGCATCAATGATTAGTGAGTAATTAATTTGACGGACGTTATAATTCAATAAAGCTTTATAAGACGAATATATTGTAACTTATACAAACAGATTACAAAAGTTGTAACCAAAAACATGAGCTGAGATGAAGAATGGTCAGACATAATATCGAACGTTCAAAAGATTGAACGTGCAATGCGTCGAATATTTATTTAAAATTAAACTAATGAAAGGCTTATTTTGATGTAATTAAAAATAACGACTCTAAAAACGGCATGTTCACTCGAGTATGGGGACTTTTCGTGAATTTGATGAAATTGTTATTCAAATTTGTAGTGCGTATTATATTATATTATTTACCGCATACCTTAAGAGAATTTCAGAACCTACTCAAAACTCCAATGAAATAGTTGACAGTCACTGTTCTACTATCAGGAGCATAGTTTAAGTTGATCAAGACTTTAGAGTCGAACAAGGGGATCCACATAATCAATCTTGTGACCAGAGTCTTACTTGTGGTTCTGGAGTCATTTTTTGATCCAATTACCGAACTGTTATTTGGTGTCTGCCGTCATATAGATATAGTATTCAATATTTCGAATAATTAATTTTATAATAATAAATGCGTTTTTCTAATTGAAAAAAGATCACATGTAAAAACAGGCGAAATGTCTTTTCTAAAAAATGTCGTTAAAATATTATGTTTCCTCTACAAAAAAATTATTTCTAAAAAACTTATATTTCTACGTTTTGTCCTTCTACTTTTTGTTTTTAGATATTTTGTCATATTTACAGAATAGAAAGTGTATCTGTGATGAAGATAATGAAATAATTGAACCTTCCTTAGAGTTATGATACATTAATGATGTATTTTTTGACTATTTTTAGTGAAAATGTCCTATTGATAATTAAGTATTCTGTGGCACATTATAAAGTGCAAATGTCCACCGTTATATCATCATCACTACGAAAAGATAGCATCAACTCATAGTTGATAATTAAAATGACTGTGCAGTTAACTAGACCCTGAAATTGCATCGTGTACAATCTGCTGGTACAAGTTGCAATCAGTACACAACATATACAAAAATACAACTAACATTTGTCAAAGTTAGTGAGGGGTAACCGAATCCGTCAAGTAGCTAAGGAATTTCTCCTCTGTTTGCCTTCAACCATGATTATCATTATTATTTAATGATCGTGTAGTTTTATTTATTTATTTTTCTAAAACTATAAGTCATGGTTCCCTGATTTGTTAAATGGCGTAGCGTTGATATTTGTATTTGTATGGTTTGACTATATATATGTAATTATATACCATTAAAATGTTTTTTTTTTTTTTTCAGACTTCCTCTAATAAATTATACTTTTAATATGTCATATTTTAGATTGCTGTGGCTAGCTGAATGAAGTTTGGAGAGGTTTTACTTACTTATAATTGACGTAAATGACTTTGAAACGTCTTTAGTTTAATTGGTGAAAGATTTTTATATCGAAAAACATATTTAAGTAAAATTTAGATGAACCTTTAAAATGTCGAATATGCTTAGAATACGGATGAGAATACTTTATTTTCAAAAACTACATTCCTTTAAAATGATGGATCAAGTATTTACAATAAAAAAATTAAATTTACTTATGGAAAAAGAAAAGACCAGTATATTTATTTTTGCCTTAGGCCCCACTCACGTTTTAACGTAGCCTGCTACGTAGGCTGTCTCTCTCAGGATCTCCTTTGAGAAATTCCCTGGGAGTCTTATATTTAATTATCTACCATTCATTAAAAAGTTGAACACATATGAAGGATGTATTTGATAATTGTTGCTACTGTTTAAATGATGAGTATTGATATAAAGTGATGTCTGCAACTTTGAGCGTATTTTTAGACATTGCAAAAATAAATAAAAATAGAGCAATTTGGCTCAGTAGACACTTGGGAGAAATTGTTCTCTTTCACTCAATGTACGTATGTTCGATTCACAGTCCTTCCTAGGGAAGGAAATATACATTATATATATTTTGACTTCAAAGATCATTCCTAATTCAGATTGAGTATATGTAATATTAAAATATTTACAGTTGCAACTATCCCCGTTCATCCTAACATGATAACTGTCATGATGATATTTCAATAGATTAGCTATAAATAGCTAATCTATTGAAATAAAAGTTAAAGTTGAAGTTAAAGTTGAATACATATGAAAGATATATTTGATAATTGTTGCTACTGTTTAAATGATGAGTATTGATATAAAGTGATGTCTTCAACTTGGATTGTATTTTCAGACATTGCAGATTAAGAAAATAAATAAAAATAGAGCCACGTGGCTCAGTAGACAATACACTTGGGATAAATTGTTCTCTTTCACTCAATGTATGTATGTTCGATTCACAGTCTTTCCTAGGGAAGAAAATATACATTATATATATTTTGACTTCAAAGATCATTCCTAAGTCAGATTGAGTATATGTAATATTAAAATATTTACAGTTGCAACTATCCCCGTTCATCCTAACATGATAACTGTCATGATGATATTTCAATAGATTAGCTATAAATAGCTATGAGAGGAAGGAAATAAACACAAATCTAACTTTGTATTTAGCAAGAACAGTTGTTGATCTTCGATTATACCATAATTCCAACAGGAACTTAGACCTCCGGCCAATCCTTAGTCTTACCCTCTATAATTCATGAACTCACGGACTTTTATATCTTAATATTCACACTTTAAGAATGAAGGAATAATTATAACAACCTTTAAAAAATAAAACACTTTTCCGATTACCAACTTTTAAAAAATCTCACAGACCGTTTTTGATCATAGGTATGTACAGAAAATAATCTCTGAGTTTGAATCAATATTGGTAATCAATATGGTCAATATTATTGTTTACCATCATAATATTATCTAAGTTGAGATGATGTTTTTATGAGAGTACTTAAAAGGATTATAAATCAATTCAAAGTTTGTCAATAGTCATCTCTTTGTTTCTATCTCTTCTTTTGAAGAGGAAGGAAGGAAAGGTTTTTTGTCTTTCTGCTTTCCTTCTCTCTCTCTTCCTCTCCTTACTCCTGTTACATACATACATTAAGAAAGGAATTAAAAGAATGGAAATACATTATACTTAAATCATTTGTTTTTCTGTCAAGAGTCGTTAACAAAAAATTAATGACATTCTGACTTCCACATATATAGAGGAGAGAGAGAAAGAAAAACTAGTTTTCATTTGGTAAGAATAATATATGTAAAACTTATATTCTACGTTATTTATTCGTTAGATCAGTAACAATAAATAACAAATAAACAATGGGATTGTGTTACATGTTTTTATAAGTACCTATATGCTGCAAGAGGATAAGTATGGATGATGAAAAGTGACGTCATAGTAGGGGGGGGGGAGATGATGAAGCCATACAAATGGGATCAAGGTCCCAATTTCTATTTTATCTTTTAATTTGGTATAGAGTGGGAGGATGTTGAATGATCTATTCGTTAAATATCTATTCCTCTCTGGGAAGACGAGCTTTTTTGTCCCCTCGCAACCTTTACCTTTCAAAAGAAAAGGAAATACTAAATAAAGCTAATGGTTAAGTATATATTGATACCTTCTTGAATTAATAAATAAGTAGAGTTTTAAAACAGTTGACTCTTGGTTTATCCTAAACTGTATCTCACAGCCTTTCTTCTTAAAAGAAACAGGGGAAAAGGCACTAAATTGTGGGAAGTTGTTCACAGCACATTCGAATTCAGCATAATTACTGATATGTAGGAAAAAGATGTAGAAAAATAAACAGCTGACAAGCAAATACATACAGTGTTACGCTAAGTTGTAAGTTGAACAAGTTACGCACTTCTCCCCTCCCATTAAATGAGATGACATAGAGAAATGTTTGGTTTTATTTGGCAGAAATAATTGGATTTTATTTTCATATGAATTGTATTTCTAGTCTAGCCATTAAATGCAGATATTAATGTGGTTGGAGTGATCATTATAAACCATGATCAAGGGGGATAAGACACCTAACCTATAATATTAGATATTACATAATACTAATTACCAAGTGGTCCATTAAAATCTGAACACTTTGAACTTTAAACTTCAACAAGATATAATTTAATAATTAACAATATAAAATTAGTACTATAAATAAATGGGTGTTTGACCTTTCTTAATCAATAATGTAGCCGTCTTTAGCGGCAATGATAGCTTCCATGCGGTGGTGGAAGGCCTGGTACCCGCTGTGGATGTAGTCCTCTGTCATGGCGTTCCAGTTCTGGCTGACAGTGGCTTTGAAGGCCTCGGCGTTTTGATTAAGGGCACTGCAGACCTTCACCCTTGACATGCACATATGTTCAAAAGACTCATTCAACTATGAATACTACTTCAAAAGAGTTGATAACAATGAGTTTCTTTCATTGCTGGTGTCAAAAATGGCTTCTCCACACACACAAGGTTCTTTCCACTCACTTTTTTGATAGCTCTCTGGATAGTCGGGATGTGAAATCTGGAGATCTCTTGCATTGTTGTGTAGGCTCTAAAATATCGAAATATAAATCAATTTCAATCACTCAACCTTCAATAATTATTATTGAATAAGTAAGTGTTCAAATTTCAATGGACCACCCAATATGTGAATATATATTATTGATGTCACGATATTAATATAATTTAACAATTTAGGGGTTACGTCATCGGCATAACAATTTTATATGACTTAATGGGGACTGAACCCCTGGTTCCAATACGAATTTACATCAGTACAAAACGATATCCCTACAGTTCCGGACTACCAAACCCCCACGTTAGTATGTACCAGAGGTGAGGATTGGAGACCAGCAACTCAACTTGGACTTGAGTCCATATGTTGAAGACTTGATCTCACAATCAAAAGCTACTGGCGACTTGACTTAGACTTGAGTTCATATTTTGAAGCATTGGGACTCGGTTTCATCTCACAATCAAAGACTACTTGCGAATCAACCTTTTACACTCAATTCAAGAGAAGCCTTAACACTTTTATGGACCTTTTATTATAATTATGGGCTTGGAATGTGCTCAAACAAATCTGGGGACTTTAACTGGACACGATGCAAATATTCAAGGACTTGATCTTGTGAGCAATGACTTGAGACTCTAATTGAAGAACCTTTCCTCACCTCACCTTGTCATGATTTGCAATTGTTATATTTATATACGTAGAGTCTCTTTCTATAGCTTGAATACTCCATTTATTCGTAGAAAATACCTTGAAACATTTGCAATAGTAATAAAGAAGACGTGTAAAGAGCGCATGTAGAAATCGCAAGACATTTAATATATAGCGTTCAATGAGTAAACTATAAATATATATACTACATAGTATTATACACCTGAGTGAAGAGGTTGGTTTAGACAACTACGACTAAGTAACTAAGTATGAGGAGAAGTAATGACCGACTGAGTAATGAATAAAGGCGTAGATCAGAAGATAATAATAACAAAAATATTTCTTTATTTATTTTGTTATTGACGTTTTTGTCGTCGTCTTATTATTATTACTATTACTATCAGTTCAAACTAATAAATTATAAAGCAGATTCTTAAATCATGATTAAAATATATCCAAAGGAATCATTAAAATAAAAAAAATAGTAAAATAATAATTAATTAATGCTCAATATAATTCTAACCACAAAAAATGGGGGAAAAGCTAACCCACGCTCTATGTGTAATTTATTTTATTTTGATTATCATGATATTTACCCCGTGATTTCTGAATTTGTTTGACATTTCAAAGAAAAGTCCGCAGAACATATTTAGTAAAAATATGGGACTTATTAGAGACATTGAGCATTTATATGTATATGGAAATAGGTCCTATTTTATTTTAAAAACGATTAAAAAAATGTCAAATTTCAAAAGCTTTAAAACATTTTCCTACTTGAAGAAACTTTAGAGAATAAACCAACTTTGTGAGAATTTTCAATGATCATGAAAAAAGAATAATCTTTTAAATAATTGAAAGTATTTTTTTTTTATAAAATAAAAGGGAGAAACACTTCCATAAATTGACAACCTACTTATGGATTAATAAATGTACCCCTTAGTTTGCGACTATGCTATCAAAATAAAAAGTAAATCATATTTTTTCGATTATATTAAAGAATAATCCTTTGTTGGTTATAATTCGAGATCAAATAAACCCGAATTTTGACTCAAATTCAACACTAATTGAAACCCACTTCTAAATGAAAACATACATAAGGTAGTCAGGTAAGTGACAAAAAGAACTAAGAAATATATTATTTGGTTTGATTACGATCAACCATTTCTAATGAATCCATTAAGTACTTCTAACTTCATTAACCAGATGCTCAATTTGTTTTAAATATTATTAATTATGTATATCAAATAATGAGAGAGAGAAAGTGTATTTTTTTATCCTCACCTCACTTGCAATGGTATAACTTGGGGTTGTTCCAAGGCTCATTAAGTCCTATTGATCCGTGCATATGTACATAGATGACTCTGTGATAATGTGTACTTACATAAATACCTTAAATAGTTCTTAATTACTTGTTATTTACACTATCATGGCGGGCTTTAGTTTCTGTAGACTGAGGAATGTAATTTTTCTCTAATCCTTTCTTTTATTATGGCCCAGGTATGTTGTTTCAAAATATTCATGTACAGGTACTCATATAACTCAGATTACGAGTAATTACTCTGATTATGTTGATACATGTGGGAGGTGATTCCTATATTGCAAGTCTAAATATATAGTATCGAGTATGTAATCCAAGCCCTTAAATATTCTTATCGATCCTTAGATTTACTCATTTTAAACCCGTAATAATTATTAATTTGAGTCCTTAGGTTTTTCTTTAGTCGTGTATAACATAACTTCTCTCATTTCTCATAGAATCATTCTTGAATTGGACTGGGAAACACTCGACTCAGAACTATATTAACTGAATCATGTATTCTGAATCATGTAATTTTTTGTAAAACAGATATTTTTGAGAACCAAATCTTAATGTCTCCGTATTGTTCAATATTATTATTTAACAACTCTCTTTAACACAAAATATACATCCGGGAAAGACAAATTTGTACTGAAGAACATCTATTTGAAAATGCTTAATATTTTTTTCAAATTTAGACTGTTTGTCAATATCATTCACAATAAGAGGACTTACTCATGTTTAAATAGTAGTTTTGGATTCGAGTCAAACTTTAAAGTTCGAGTTTTTTGTTCTGCACTCGAATTCCTGCTAGGAAATTTATATTAAATTTTCAGGGTTTTGATCATTTAACATACCATATAAATTGGTTTAAATACCTTTTAATGATAAGAAAGGAGCATTTTTGTGTATTTTTTACTGTCTTTTGAGTATTATTTGACAACTATCCATTAATCCAATGTTTCGATTTTGTAAATTGAAATTTGAGCTTATAAGAAAATATATCAGGGTAGTTTGAGTCATTGTGAAAAAAAATGGTTCACTTTAGTAAACTGCAGTTGTTGTTTTTTTAAATTTGAGTCATCCAATTTTAATGTTATTTATAACTATTTTGACACAAGTTTATTTATTTTGTATGTATATTGGGATCAATTATGTACAATAATGAATTGATGTAGTATCATGGTCTATAGGTCTGTTTGTTAGGGCCTCCATTTCTTTAATAAGGTGCTAGTCAACTACGCATCCCATCACATTCCGACATATACTTGGGTAAACATAGATATATACATTTACTGCCATATGTCAAATTCCAATCTTTTGTATTTGTTGATATGGACCAAAATACAAATTCCCAAACATCAACTCAACTAATTATTCCTCTAGCATTACTTATTTGCAAAGATCATACGTGTTCATCCATGCAAAATAATAATAAAAAAGGTAGGAAGAAGGAGATAAATACTTGATATGAGGCTTGCATTGAATAATTACAATCATTGTCTTGAATATTTATTTGTAGAATTTAGAAAATTATTTCATTTTTTATTTCCATGTATGGATATTAGAGTGGTCCTTAAATTAGTTCCTTTTTTTATTTTAATGTTAAGAGGACATTGGAGTCAAAGATGATTCTTTTGGTAACATCTTGATAATGTATAAAGTTTAAGGAATATTATTATTTTGAATCTAAATAAAAGGTAAAATTAATCAATTATTCACGTATCTTAATTTTTTATGAATATATTCAATAAGAACTCACTTTTTCACTTTCATTTTTTTTTTTTCATTCAAGGTTTTGACAATATTTGCAAAATAAACCCACAATTTGAGAACCATGCTAATGTACATACATATGTATATGACAGTAGATATATTTTATGCAAGTCTCTTTGGTCACGTTTTGCCTCTTTCTTTCTTCCTAAAAAAATATCTAATAATCTGTTCAGGTACAGAACCTTTGTATTTCCTTCATTCACTCTATTAAAACTATTTGATTTTTGCAAAAGAAGATCTTCCTGTTATACTAGAGATGTTAAAATAGGTATGCTTAGAAGGAAAGTTCCTCAAGCCCTATTTTAGAATTTCTGGCAGAATTAGACTTGCAGGAAATTCCAAACAATCCTGCATTTAACTATTGCATCATTAAAGCTTCATTTGATGTTATATAATTAGTAAATTATATGTTGAATACATATTTAAGAATCACTCGGCTTTAAGTTTTTTACGGTAATCCAGACAATGTCTGGATAATAAATGATGCCCTATAAAGCACCAAAATATTTTGAAAATGGAAGTTTACTTTACAATATTACATGTTCTTTGTATCTTTTTTTTTCTCAAGCTCGTATATACAGTAAAATAAAGAACTAATGATATACATTAAAAGGGTATCATATAGCTTGTGTTCCATGGAAATTAGAACACAACTATAAACTCTTTCAAAGTTTGAAGTTACATCAAAAACTGTGGACTTTATTGTTATTTTCCTAGCTTTCATCGCTGGCCACTCTCAAGGTGAAAATGAGATCAAAAAGAGACACTTGGATCAAGAGCTCTGTACTTCTCTGTGAAAATGTCTTCCACCGAGATTTATCACTAGCTCAAGGTGCTCAAGTACACAATCTACCTCGTCAAGTAGCGGCTTTCCAGCAGGATGGTAATCCTTTCCATACGGCAAACGCCACACAGAAGTTCCTCTTTGAAAATAGCAACAGGCTGGACTTCTGGCCTAGGTCTATGCGGCACTCAACGGCTCTAACATGAAAACGTTTAATTTTACGTTCTGGCTGATTGTAACGTCCGTCACCCGAACATCGCCGACCTGATGGCCTCAGTCAATTTGCAATTGGATTGTGTAAGCGACGAGATTATCTGCAATTGTTGTGTACGCCGCCCAAATGCTATCATTACCGCCAATGCAATGAGAATTAATTGTTTTCAAGGAGTGTTTGAAGAAAATAGAAAAATATATGGCTATAGTTTAGTGTGTTCTATGAAACCAACTTTCATTGATCATTTATCAATTAATGAGTAGAGTCCCTTAGTAGTACTCTGCACTCAAACATAATATATGTACTTATATATGGTATAATATCAACATCACTTTTAGAGAATTTCTTCCTTAGAGTTATACATATGTACAATGTACATGATTGTTTCCATTCATTTGGTAGCCCAATTGTTTTATCAAGAAGAAGTTATGAGTCATAAAAGATGATACGAAAGTCAATCTGAAATATGTGTAGGCGGTCATAGATAGAGATGAGGGCATCAATAAATAACTTAATAAATTTACTTGATGTCCACAATAAGAAAACAAATAATCTGCAAAATGTGGAATTAAATTTGAAAACATGTAGAATGAATATTCGATATTCTCTTTATTTTTTGCGTTTACGTTTGTGCCTGGACCGACATGTATATTTATCGTTTATGCATTGAAAATAAAATATACCTTCATATAAATAAATATTAGTAGGTTGACAGGGAAGAAGAGGAAAATGCTGCACAACCGGATCAATAATATCCCACTGCAATGCATTGTTCTATTGTGATTATGGACAGACATACATTGGTACATTGTGTTTATACTCAATAGTAATGCTACGTCGATTCGAACTTTTATCAACTTGATATAACTTTGGAAAAAAAAACTAATGAACTTTATATTTTATTACCGAGTCAACTTTATTTCTATAACTGAACCTCACAAAATGGTTATAGCATTGTGGAGCTTCTGGGAAATATATCTGGGGTTATTAATGAATTTCACGAGCTGCTGATTCACTAGTGCAAATAAAGCATGTAACTTATATAATTAGACTGCACAAAGGTTGAGATATATTGAAGATAAGTTCAAAAGCCTATCCCAACAATTTACAATTACGCTCTGTTTCAATCTCTAATTAGCAATAATGATTAATCATTTTATGATGTGCCACAGAATATTTCTCATCAATGGATGATTTTTATTCAATACACCATAGGTAAATAGGTATGTACCATCAGTGGAACATTTAATTATTGCATTATCCACATTTCTAATACACTCGAAATTCTCTTTCTTTTTTGTCAATTTTGGATTTTCTACTTTGTTAGTAGTGTTGTAAAAGTTTCAATCAGAAAGAACTTTGAACCTGAATTGTAGTACGTGACCTTTTTTCTTATTCTTTTCGGCTGAGGAAAGGTTGAGAGATATAATGGGCGATATATACTTACATTAAACTCAAGTCCACAACTCCTATCTATTTTTTATCAGCTGTTGATTTTCTAACCGTACCTTTTTCATTATTAGTGTCCTATATCTTGAATATTCCTTTTACATGGTCTTACCTGACTACTGCTTCAATGTACACTCTGGGAGTGTCTGTGCCTCCTCCACATGTTATTACCACAAGGTGGGGCAACAAGAAGGTCGGAGGGGAAACACAAGAATTTTTGAAGACTGATGACTACAGTCCCGTCCAGTTCAGTCATGCATGTCAGTCCCTAAACTGATAAAGTTTGTCCTTGAGGACGTCACTGAACTTTATTTCTTCTTTTTTTCATCCGTTCTGGACTGGACCAAATAATAGGGACTAACATAAAACTAGGAGACACAGCAGATTTGTAAAGTCTCTCTTGTTATTTATGGAGACGTCATTGGTAACCCTGCTTGTTGGTAAATGTAATACATAAAAGGTAGGAAAATATATTTTAAAAGTTATTAAAGAAGCGGTTGCTGGACATTACACGTATTTAACAATATCCAACCTCATAATGGTTCTTGTTCAGCAGTTAGGACCATCAATTTACCTCAACTATTGAATAATATTATTTTAGTTAATTTTAAGCATTCCTTTCAGAGAAAAAGTGTTAAGATACAATTAAAGTAACGATGTGGCCATTGAATATTACGTCCTTGATTGACTACCAGTATATTTAAAGAATTCTTTTTATTGCATTTAGAAGGAAGCTTTAATAAGGTAAAAAATAGACAAATCAACAGATAACACTAATATATAATTTAAGCATGAATATTTTCCATTTCCTTTCCTAAATTGTACACGAAAGCCTTCCCAAGAAAAACCTTTACTAAATAACAAATGATTAATAAATAAATTGATTTGTGATGGCGCAAATTAAAAAAAGGTCAAATTTAGTTATTAAATGGAATATGTATAAGTGAGGATCTTCGTTAAAGGCGAATCCGTTTACTATTGGATGAATATATTTTATTCCTTTATATCATATCCTCTAACATGTCACTAAAAAAGTCTGTATAAGTTGCAATTTGTATAATTATATTTCTTAGTCGTAAAATTCATTATTAAAAGACAACATTGGGTATTCTAATTACTAACTATTCATTGATACTATCATTTCATTTTGCCTTATTCAAATCAAGTATTTTTTAGTTGTTTATGAGTAATATAACTGTGGGAATTAGCACTTTATAATGTGTCAAAGTATACTTTTATGTGAGTCATTTGTATTGAAATAATCAAAAATGACACCACTTATGTAAGGATCATCCCTGATGTAATATTCAATTATTGCATCATCCTTATTTCAAGTATTGTAAATCCTTTATCAAATGTTTTTGTTGTAACTTGTACAATTTCCTTATACAAGTTACAACATATACATACAAGGGTGGTCTGAAAAGTTTCTTACCTCAACATGAAGTCACATCTATTTAGCATCATTTGAGAGTTACTCACCAAAGTTTCAGTCATTTTGGACCTGGAGTTGTTGTATAAAAGTGATTAGGGTTAAAAGTGGTTCGCAATTGGTTATGTCACGAGGGAAAGACATAAACTGAGACACAATCTGAGGTAACTCAGCAGCAGCAACATCTTGTGGAGGGAAAGGTGTAATTCAGATATCCAAGAAAATATCATGAAGCTAACAGGTGATAATAGTTACCTTCTTTTATAGCTTTGATTCGTACAAATTCAATTATATTAAATCCAACCTTTTTTCCCAAATAAAAATATTATTTATTGTTTTTCTTCTTCTTTCCATTTCTCCTTGGAGCCAATCAGTGTCAATTATCTCTCTCTCTCTCTTTCCTTTTTGACAGAAAGGGAAAGAAAAGAAGAAGAAAAAAGGAATTGGTTCCATTAATCACCAAAGAACCATTCAAAAAAAGGGAGACAGAAGAGGAAGGAACCATGAGGACGTAGGTTTTTCCTTTTTCCTTAATATATTATGTTGGAGCCATACAAAAGAGTATAGAAGAAGAAGAAAAGAGGATGGATTGAAGAGTGGTTGTTCCTGATTGGCTGGAAGGTAGGAAAGCTTTTTTTCTTCCTCTTTCTTTTCCCTTACTTTTAATGTTAGTGCATACATATTTGAGTAAGACCTTCTGCGTTCGTTCATTTGTGTTCTTCTTTTTTCTTATTGTGAACATTCTAGACAGCAAGGCCAATCACAAAGCTAATCATAGAATGGTAGTTATATGTGTTGAACCTAATTGAGGAATATTTTATTTGATAAAACATTTATAGCCTATTTTTTACGTGTGATACAAAACTCACATAACCTCGATACTTTTGGAACAATGAAATAAGAAGATTTTTTCATATAAAATTGTGCTTGTTAATGCTGTATCTTCATACTGTGCCATGTATGACGCCCCATGTTGATTAGAGTGGTCCTTAAATCGTCATTTTATTCAAAAAGTTTATTTTGGTATCAAGGAAGATATATAAAGTTGGAGCCATATCGATCAAATTTTATATGTAGCTCATGCATCTTGAAATTTCTAAATTTCTTCATTTAGAGAGAAAAAATAGGAATTTTACCTGAAAAAGTCAATGTAGTCAAAACAAAGGAGCGTGTAAAACATAACTATTTTAGATTAAAGAAATTTGTATATAAACTTCCCCTAAAATAATTATTTCCTATATAAAAATTTGCAAATTTTTATATAGGAAATTGGTTTGTCTTGATTTTGATACATAGTAAAAATGGTTAAGAGTCCAAAAAAACAACTTTCAACTGTTTGATAGTAGTATTCAAGATAAGAAATGCAACCGGAATTCCTATGATTGTTTTTTTTTAATTGAAAACCCCCGGGTCATGCTATACATAATTTTTCCCATTCTTATTGTGGCAACCCTGGCATGACGTTTTGATGTCCACATGGAACTACTATCCATAAAAAAATGATAAACTCATTTTTTGCTGACGTCATCTCTATCATGTACCAGCTTATTGCTGAGAGAGCAGTCGTTTTTTTTTTGTATACTCTCTGTCCATTTGAATTTTTGATAGAAAATGGATTTGTCGTGTTATGAAAAAAAGAGGAAGGCATCAATAGGATTTATTTTTCAAGTATACGAGATACATATTTCAAATACACAACAAACAACTTTTCTTTTTGGCTGAATAAAACAGAAATGCACAATTTCAATCACATATTGGAGTTCAAATAAAGAAATTTATTTATTAATTATTAAGCCTCGAATATCTTGTTATGAGTCAAAATTGTACTTTTTATTTTTAGTATTTGGTTCATCAGTTCAAATATTGTGCACCTTGTATCCAATAATTTAAGGAAGTTAAATGTGGATTTGCTCATCAACGATGCTATAGGAGTTTGGCTTCCAAAATTAAATTTAAAATAATGATTTCATTCCTACAAACAAGCCACATCACAGAACCTCTTTTTCCAGAGGAGAATTCACGAAGTTTGAAGATTATAAAGTTTTTTGCAGAAAATTGTCTATAAATCCATGATGTGCTCAATGATTTGAGCTGTTGTATAAAAGTAACATAGCAAAATTTCACCCAAGTTGAAGTGTTTCCTGTTGAATTAAAAGGAGAAACGTAATCTTTGATAAAACATTGATAACCAATTTCTCATGTCTAATACAAAAACAAACAGAACCATTTATAGTTTTTGTATAGAATGTAATGGGAGATTTTTATATCTTATATACATAAGTAAATAATCTTTTAGCATAAAATCCTGTTTTTTAATGTTGTATTATCATATTGTGCAATGTGGTATCTTATATTCCCCTAAAATGATTAATTCCTATAATAAATTATTAATAAAGAAGTATTGTACCGCGTTTAATGCGCATATTTCTTTTCAAAATAAGATACGAACTTTTTCTGAAAAGCGCTCTTCAATACAAAACAAGTGCACATTTTCTACAAGAATGATATTTTTAGTCGAATGGATAGTACTGTACTTTTTTTAATAGTTATGGATGTCCTGAAAGATATTAAGTGATTATAGAGTTTTTATTTGATTTTCAAGGGAGGCAGGAATACAATTTAGCCATTCCTGAGTAATCAAAAAAGACACATTTTGTATTGATGTTCTACGTATAGTGCGCACTTGTTTTATGCTTTTTGTAAAATATAAACTTTCTTTGATTGTTATTTATCACAAATTGTTCTACATTAACTGTTTCAGGTAAATGCTATTATCTTTTGAAAATTGTGAAAATTAGAAAATATATGTTGATTTTTAGAACTTAAAAGACAATATACATTTTTTAATTATATCCACCAACATTTTTAATATAAGAAAAAGAAGAATTTAAGGACCAATCTAATGTAGTTTCATGGAATTCGAATGTTGCCAAGATATTTTTCTAATTAATTCATATATCCATAATCCATACCTTCAAAAAGAAAACACTCACACGTCACATGACTTCCCAAGGTTAAACCATAAAGTACTAAGTAGATACAATAAACATATCTAAGACTGTGGGATGCATGGAATTTGACCCCAGTGTTGCTCATTTCTTTCAAACTCTCAGAGTGGGTATTTAAGTTCTATACAAATGTTTATAAATATGTATTTTGTTGTCGCCTTCAGGGTTTGAGATTGGATAGAGTGCCTCACTCACACTTTTCATGACATTGATCATCTTTGGGCTTGAGACCTATAATAGATTCACAAAATATACTACCTAAGAGACATTTACAAACCTAGGTGCTCAGGACGTCTAAAACCACGTCTTTCCTCGTTGGAGAAGGGGGGAGTCATGAATAGTATTCCAAATTACGTCATAAGGAACAGGTGACAAAATTTAAAAAAAAAAAGGATCGATATATTACATTTTTGAAAAAAAGAGTAGCCTTCTCCAAAAAAAAGATGATAATTAGATGAAACTCTTTGAAAGGGGAGAGATACGATGGAGTTTGCTACTTTTGTAAATAATTCATAGAATAATAAAAGATCAAAACTCTATGAACGGGAAAGAGAAAGGCAGAGAGAGAGAGAGAGAAAGGAAGTGAAAATCGTTTGGACATAAAAAATGTATATGAATGTATAAATAGGGTTCGATCAAGTGCTTTCAGAGAATTGACTATACATATATATATATATATGTACAATCTAACATAGATATTATACATGTTCAGAAATCAAACCTTTTCTAGGATAAGGGGAATACGTATAGTGTTATCCTCCTCCTAGTGTTGTATGAATCCTTAATGGGGACAAATACCATTCAATCAAAGTGACTGCATACATCAGTTTACCAATGGGGCATGAGTTATCTTATATTACCTAGTAAACAAAACCACACCTATTGCCACCACCTTGCGGTAAAAAGATACAACTCCCTGACTGATAATCATCAAATGATTAATCAATTCCACCTAACAGCGCTAAAAAATATTTTTTTCAGGGAATTTATATAATATATAATATAGTAGAGTATTATTTTGAATCCGATTCAGACTTGTTTCAAAATAGTATTCTCGAATATACTATAAAATCCTCAAAAATCATCGTTAAAGGCATCAGCGTATCAAATTTTCTATTTATAAGAGTATATCTATCTCAATTTTTTAGATGTTCTGGAAGAAAAGGTTACAGGAGATTTTTGAAGAACCCACACGTCTAAGCACTTACTTAAAGCAAGCTTTTGTTCTTTTACTTGAAAACATTTGCTTCTCCTTTAAAAAATGTTTATGTGTTAGAAGGGCCATTTATTTATGCTTCTCCTTTGATAATCTGGTGCTGATGAATCAGCAAAGAATAGATTGATATTGTACAATAAACGATTCATACTAACAGACAAAGATGGGGCCTTGTACTTGATACTTTATTTCCATACAGTACATAATAAGTTCTTTAGGAACAAAGATATTTTTTAGTAGTTTTTAATACATAAATAGAGTATAAGTAAGGAACACTTTGATTCCATCATTAGATGAATTTCTGTTTAAATTACGCATTAGTTTAGAAATTTTAATCTGCATTGCTTTTTGAATTATCAAAGCTAGAGGATATTACTACTGCATACTATATTATAAGGAATTATTGTTAAATCAGCAATGATGAATGTGAGTTGTAGAGTGTGAGATGATGTAACATGAGGCAACTACTCTTTGTTTCCCTCTTTTTTATTGTGTTGCTTATTGAGAAGTTTTTTTATTTTCTTACTTATTGAATAGCACAAAACTATGTGAAGGATTTTATACATGGATTAAATGGAGTCATTAAAAAAGTCATTCAAATGAAAAAGTGATCAAATTTCGGTCATCAAACAAAAAACATACTCGTGGCCCGTCAACACAAAACCAAGATATAATTCTCGAGTCTTGATTTCATTTCTATTCTTCTACGGATAGTTATAATTATGGGGCATGAGTAAACTAAAAAGATATATATTATTTGCTAGGTTGTGTGACAGATTGGAGACGTATTTTTAATTTTTTTTCTTTGCTTCCCAAATACAATTCTGAAAATATTAAGTACCAAGTTGTTGAATATTTTTATCAACTCTAGTTCAAGACCTCAGAGTTTTTTTGAAATGGGGATGACTTCACAATAATTATGAAACACGTTGTTCACTCAGTCATCCCTTGTAGGTATTGGAATATGTAAATGCCCAGATAAAAAGGGGAAACCCCTGTTCATAGTGATATATAGAGATATGGGAAATACCCCAGTAAACTAATAAGTTTTTGCAATATTTGTAATACCCATATATATAATTACAAATATGTTTAGCAGATATTCCAGTAAAAATGGCGTTTTTGGAGGTAAAATCCCGGTATTTTATTCATTGATGTTCGGGGTAGGAGAATTATCTGGAATCGTTTGTATTGGTACTTACTCGCATATTAATACTAGGTATGTTCTATGTTTCCCCTCAAGGTTAGATTGTTGATTATGATAAACAATTACGTTGCGATGAAATTGCGGGAGTCTGCGTTGTTGACTCATATCTTCTTTTCTACCTCCATGATGTATACATATATATAATATACGTATTTACTATTTACCTTGAATGATGTAGTAGTATTGAGACCTGACAAAGTAGCTCGGTTAAAGCGTAGCAATGAGAGAGAGAAACAGGCTTCAACTACCTGGAATCACCGTCCTACCTAACTACATATGTGTACATAAACAGTATTATAATACAGATATGTGTACCCGTTAGAAATATACACTTTTATAGACTCAAATATATATAAAAAGATGGATTTGTAATATATTTGGCGTAAAAACTTAAATATATTTTTTCACTTCACTTCGCTTCTCTTCTCTATCTATTTATATAGTTATTTAATTTGGGAGATTGAATAGGGCAACAGAATATTTATCCACCTCAGAGTGTTCTTGTCCCCCTCCCTTCTCTAACTCTCGCTTCTGGTTTTAACTTTGAATGAAGGAGTCTTAGTTATAGTGTTGAGTTTCGGACTGAAATAAATCGGTGTTTTAAAAAAGTGTTTTCCGGAACAGATCCGAAGGAAAAATTGATCTTTATCACATAAAATTTGGATTAAACTGATTTAATAAATAAATTTTGAACAACTTTCCCAATTAATAACATCATATTATGAAGTTTAATGCGTATTAATTTCATATGATTCAATTTTTGAATGCAAGAGAGAGTTTGCGTTGATAGATATCTTATTATTATGAATAGTCTGAATAACATATGATTATGTACATTATACATTTGTATACACTATAAAGATATCTTTCATCATTTTGTGTCTAATGATTCGTATACTACATATCATTCACGCTTAACATATTAAATGAAATGTCTCTTAAAAAACACAATTATAAAAAAATATATAATGATTAATCATAGTCTGTAAAATTATCCTAGATTCCGAGGCTCCATTTATCTTTTCTCGTGACTTGCGAGCATATTGTTAAAAATAGTAGTTTCAACGCCAATTGCGCGAGACTCAACCGCCCCGCAATATCACACTCTGTATCCACCAATGTCACGTCTCACGTATTTGCACTCTATCTTTAATCATGCCAGTATATATAGCTGATTTAGAACCAAAATGACTTAAAAGGGAGTCACCCAAACCCGTCAAAACGACCTTAAATAAGTCAAAAGTAAGTTAAATGTTGCATCTGAAGTCAATAAAAGTTTATGTATTATT